>NW_006299593.1:503929-526154 GCF_000327345.1 Myotis davidii | reverse complement strand
GGAAATCACAGCAGAGCACCCCCTGTCATCCCGATAAAGAGCTGGAAAGGACCCAAGGAAACCTGCCAATCTTCCTAGGCCAGGCCTGCGGGGGGCGGGGCGGGAGTCCCCGAGCACTCCCATCCGTCCCCCGTGTTGTGCCTCTCCCCACAGACGGTAAATATTGGTGTTGTGACTTCATTAATAAAGGCTTCTGTGAGCCTGAAAAACATGGAATCAGGATGAACTATTTTCTGAGCTGTGGGCTTGCCAGGTTTGCTAATTTGGGAGTTTTTGGGCCCTCTCCAGGGAACAAACCAAAGTCTCTCTCAAAGACACACAGATGCAGCCAGGAAGGGGAGCAGAAGCCTCGGAATGATGCTCCCTTCCCTCCCCGACCACTCCTCCCCCTGGAGATCAGGGCCTGCAGGGGTGAGGATGGTGGACAGGAGCTGCCGGTCAGACCTTCCCTGAAGCAACCTGCTGGGCCATAGCCCTCGGCCGTGCTGGCCTCAGGGGCCCTGCAGAGTCCAGTGGGCTGTGGGATGATGAGCTCCTGTGAGAACCCACGTTGCATGCATTGAAGAGGAGGGAATACCAATCCCGGGGAGCTGTTCGTAACTCTTGTGGCCCAAGCCCTGGGCCTCACATCCAGGGAAGGGTCTTTACACATCCTCTTATCCTCGAAACTTTCCAGGATTGGTCCCTCGGGCCTCCTCAGCCGCATGGCTCATGCTCTTAGCATCTCTGCGCTTGGCTTACACCAGCTCCTCCTCACCGGGGCTGTGATTGCTTCCCGTGGGGCTCTGGGGAACTCTCGCCTGGCGACCAGGGTTCTGGCCAGGAGGGAGCCAGGCTGGGCCCACAGGCCTCTCCTAGAGCCCGTGCTCCAGGGC
The DNA here is from genome assembly GCF_000327345.1 of Myotis davidii. NCBI lineage: Eukaryota > Metazoa > Chordata > Mammalia > Chiroptera > Vespertilionidae > Myotis > Myotis davidii. The sequence continues at coordinate 525,279 of NW_006299593.1, read as the reverse complement.
AGCCATGCAAGGGGAGGGGCAGGGCGGCCAGCAGGCTGAGCAGAGCAGGCCCAGCCAGCTTTCCTGTCAGACGGGTGCTGCCAATTCGGAGCCAGACATCAGAACAGGTTTAACCAATTACCCGAGCGCCCCATCTGCTGTCTGGGGCGTGTGTGAGGGTGAGTGCATGTGAGGGTGTCTGTCTGGTCTGGGAGGGCTGTGGGCGTGTGTGCATGAGTGTGACTGTGTGGGTGTGTGTGGGCGGTCGGCTGTGCGCATGGGCAGTCTGTGGCTGCATGTCCCAGCTGTACCCCCTCATTTGTCAAAGACTGTGGCCACCAGCTTATGGTCTTCCTGTCTCCCCAAGACCTCCCCACCCAGCGCCCCAGCCTCTCATTCCCTCTCACCTCATCACCACCCACTCTCAGGCCTCATCAGACCCCAGAATTGTGGCTGCTCTCAAATCCCACATTCAGCTGTCCTTTCCCACCAGGCCCCATGTTCTTCCGGCTCACTCACTGTTTTCCTCCTCCTCCGCGCTTTGACCTCATGAAATTCCCCTGCTGCGGGCTCCTCTATTCTCTCTCCAACACTCTCTGTCCCACTGTTCCTCAGTTGCACCCGCCTGGCAAAATCCCAAACTTGCTTGAACCTGTTTCCTTGTCTGCCCTTGCAGCTCAGTCCGTAAGGACACCAGGCAAGCTTGCTCGATGGCCCCCCCTGGAGGTCGAAATCCCAGCCTCAGCTGAGGCTCACCCCTGTTGATAAGTCCACTCTCATTTGCCATAGGGGACGTCTCAAACCGTCATCCTCCTCCTCCTACCTCCTCTCCCTCACCCTCAGCAGAGGGACTTGATTTTCATCTTCAGAGAGAAAAGGGCAGCAGAGGAAGAGAACCCCTTCCTCTCAGTCAGGGGCCTGCAGGAAGAGACGGCCCCTTCAAGTGGGGCACTTAGAGGAGAGTGGAATACTGAATTTTGGGAAGCCAGCAGAGATGTTGCAGTGTCCCAAGGCTAGCAACAACGGGGAGCCCACACAGCCCTGGTAAGAGGCAGGAGCAGTTACCAGAACCTGAGAGGACAGCTGGGCGGAGAGGGCCCCAGCTGGGGCTGCAGCCTTCAGTAGCAGGAGGCCCGCAGACTGCAGTGGAAATGGGGGGAGGTGGGCAGGGAGGAGGTAAATCCCCCAGTCTCACTCTCCTCCAATCACCGTTTCCTAGTGGTGACTCCCAGTGGTGGGAGCCATCCATTTGAATCAGCCTTTGGGATGGAGAGCTGATGGCGAAGGGTGCAGAGCTGATGTGGAGGGCCCAGGGAAGCTAGCCTCTCACCCCGCAACTTCCCGCACTCACACCCTCATGGCCTGCTTCCAACCCATCCTCTCCACCTGCCTCCTGTTACCACCCAAGGCTCCTCTCTCCTCAAGGAGTATCCTCCCTGCACCCTGGAGGACCTCTCTTTTGGGTGGCTCTTTTTCTTCTCTGCCTTTACAGCCTCTTCCACTCTCACCCATTAGAGTTTCCACAGGCCCGAGAGTCTCCCGTCTAAAGCCCTCCCTTAGCCCCATGTCATGCTGCAGCCATTATGTCTCTCTGCCCACCTCACAAGAATTTCAGAATTTCCTAATAGGCACTCAGTGGGCGTCCTGCTAACTTCTCAGCCCAGGAAGATCTGACTTTTGCCCTCACCACACTCCACTGAGGTCCTTCTCTGCAGGTCCTTGGTCTTTATCTTCCTTAAACTCTCAGCACCGACTAAGCATGTGGACAGCTTCTCCTGCTTGAAGGATGCTCATCCTCTGGAATACCATGCTCTCCTTATCTTCCTCCTACCTCTTGTTTAGTTTGCTAGGGCTGCCATGACAAGCACCACAGGTGGGGTGGCTTAAACAACTCCTCCTCTCACGGTTCTGGAGGCCGGAAGCCCATAAGCAAAGTGCCAGCATGGTTGGTTTTTGCTGAGGCCTCTCTCCTTAGCTTGCAGATGACTATCTTCCTGTTCACATAGAATCCTCCCTTGATGCTTGTCTGTGTCCAAATTTCTTCTTCTTATAAGGACACCGGTCATATTGGATTAGGACCCACCCTAATGACCTCATTTTACCTTACTTACCTCTTTAAAGATCCTACCTCCAATACAGTCACATTCTGGGGAATTAAGACTTCAACACATGAATTTGGGGTGACACGATTCAGCCCATAACACTTTTCTTGGGGCTGTACTTCTTAGCAGCCTCCTGTCTCTCTGTCCAGGCCTCAGAGATGGGGACTCCTCAAGGTAACATCCCAGACCTTCCTCTTCTCACCTCACATGCTACCCTGGGTGGTTGCCCGTTTAGCTCCAGGTGCTGTCAATAAATAGACAACATGCCAGTCTGCATATCCAATCTCGAACTGCCTCCTGAGTTCCAGACAAGCACTCATTCATTGTCTTGATATCTCAACTTTTTATCTTGCAGGAACCTCTATTAACTTGTAAAACAGAGCGTATTACCTCCTTTGCAAATTTGTTCTTCCCTCTCTGTTCCTTAGCACCAAGAAATGGCACCACTATCCATGTCCTCAGCTGCCCGAACGGGGAACTTGGGGCCATCTTTGACTCCTCCTCTTCCCCACAGCCAATCACCAAGAGCTGAGCAGTGGTGATGTCTTCACTTCTCTCCATCCCCATCCCATGACCTGGCCCAGCCCCCATGTCCCCTCACCTGGGCTGCCACAGTGGCCTCTTCCCTGGGCTCCCCGGCAGTCTTGCCAGAGTCCAGGCTCCACTCCACTCTGTTGCCAGATGAATCCACTTCCCCACTGAAAGCCTCTGATGGCTCCCAGCTGTCCTTGGCCCTGCAGCAGCTGGCCCTGTTTCACCTCCGGCGTCTTGCCCCTGTTCTCTAACAACTGAGCCTCTGGCAGCTCAACCCTGGACGGAGCGAGGGCCTTGCTTACTGTCCCTCCCTCTGCCAGGCTCACCTGGGCAGAGGAGAACCAGCTCAGGTGGCCGGGGTCCGCCCCTCCCCTCACTGCCTCGCTGAATTGCATGGGCTCTTCAAGGGGGTGTCGTCTGCCTATGCCTGCTTGCCCATTTGTCCACCTTCTCTTTCCTATTTTCGTTCTCCCCTTCCTTCTCTCCATCATTCCATAAGGCCCAGGGAACTGGGGGGAGCCCAGATTCTTGCTCCTTGTGGGGAAGGAGCCAGACTCAGATCTTAGACAAGGCTGCCAGCAGCTAGTGCACCTCAGAGTGGGGCATGGAGAGGGAACACTTCTCGGCTACGGCCCAGAGAGTCACCTGGAAGCATGGGCATGCGGGGCGGTCAAAGTGACTTTATATGTATGTATAGTCTATGACTTTAAAAACAATAGCGGGGCAGGCTAGCCAGTGACAGGGGGACGGGTGAGCTGGCAGGAGCAGCAGCAGCTCTGGGGACTGGGGGAAGCTGCATTCTGAAATTAAGGCGAGGCTCCCCAGCGCCTTGGGAAAGGGTCACTCATCACTGCCCTCATCCCCCAGCATTCAGACTCTCCTTCTAACCACGGCCTGAGTGGGAGGAGGGAGGCCCCAGGGGCCAGCGGGTGGGAGCCACATTCCTGGAGTGTTAATGATCTCTGGGCAGGGCAGGAGTTGAGACCCCAGACCAGCTAAAAACAACAAACAGCTCCCAGGAGGGATTTGTGTCTGTCCCGAGAGTCAAGGATTTCCGACACCCGGATGGGGGTTGTGGCCAGTGGGGCTCTTAGCAAAGAAATTCCCCAGAGACCAGAAGCCCCCTGACCCAGGAGTATCACTGTGGATCAGACCCTTCCCCCACCCCTTTCCCTCCTCCACCCTCCTAGGGAGGCCCAGCACCCCTGACACTGGGGAGGTGAGAGGAGAGTCTGGGTGAGTTCCTCACCTAGTCCCTCTAACCTCTGTCCACCAGTGCAGCGAACGATGCTGTGTCTGGCTTTTTTCGCTAAGGACACCACGACTCTAAGACAGAATATGCTCCACACACATCTGACCCAAGGAATGGGTGAATGAGTGATGCTGGGGCCAAGCTGGGGCCGGGATCCGGGCTGGCCAGACCCCAACAATAAACCCCACCTCCACTGCATGGTCACCCTGCACGAGTGGGAGATGCTTGGAGGTCCCAGAGCTGTCAGGAGGCAGCCAAGGCCTGGCCCTGAGGGACTGTGGAGGAGTTAGAAGGGGCAGAGTCCTCAGGGCTGGTGCTGGACACACTGTGGACAAAAGGTACCTTTCCACTTGGCTCAAACCTTTCCACCCTGTGTAGCCTCTCTTGGCCCCCAGGCAGCCCAGAATGACACCCCCCCCACCACCACCACCACTCTCCCTTCTAGTCCCCTTGACACAAACAGTAGGAGAATCTACCGAAATCCCTTTTCTACTCTAGTTCCTTGCAGTGGGGCCCTTAGTAAGTGCCAAGCAACCGCTCTGCCAAGGGGGTTCCTTCTGCAGAGTTTCAATTCATCCCCGTTGTCCAGCTTCCTGCCCTCACACGCTCTTCTGTCCTTCCCTCTACCCTCCCCTCTGACCCCTCCTGAGCCTGGGTCCGCGTCTTCCACAGGGGCCTACCCATAAAATCCTCGCCTAGCCGTTGGCTTGTTCCTACTGTGTTTCCCTGCTCCCACCTCTCCACCCATAATTCACAAAGCCAAGCCTTGATGCTTTAAATCCATCATTTATTGCCCACAGTTCATTAGTAGTACACAAATCACAGAGATTGAGAAATTTTCTGAGAAGGTTAAAAAGACACTGCAAAGTAACCCAGGTATGACCGAGGCCCAGGGCTGGGAAACCACCTTGCTTCTGTCCACGGGCCTGTTTCCTCTCAGAACCCCACCCTTCTGCCAGGGTAGAGGCCCAGGACAGGACTCAGCCCTCCCCCACCTCCTCCCCAATCAGGAGGTGGAACGGGAGGGATGCTGGCCATCCTGACTCAGCAGCCATCCTGACATCTTGGGCTTTTGGTCCCTGCACATGCAGACTGTTCTCTGGAAACGGGAGAGGGGCATCCCAAGCCTTTAGGAATGTTCGAAGTGACCAGAGGAGGGCCAGGCAGATAAACCAGAGCTGGAGAAACGGCTGCAGGTATGGCCTGGATTCTGGCACCGCTGGGCCAGCCCTGCCCTGACTCAACCTGCTCCCCAGACATGAAACCATCTTCCCATGAGGCCTCCCTTCCTCTGGCCTCAGATGAGAGGGGCTGGATGTGAACTGAAAGTTTCCCCTCGTGGTGTTTTCCGCAGCCAGACCAGGGCCTAGCAGCACGGCTCGCTGAATCTCTGACACCGTCACCCTGAGCTATAAGGATCCTTCGCTGCCACCACCCCTACCAGGAGGAGCCCCCTGAAGTCACCTGAAACTGCATTTGGGAGCATCACCGGAAATCATCTAGGAGATACAGCAAATAGGTTATGAGATGCAGGGGCCACAGGGATGGGCCGGGGCAGCCAGCCCAGAGGGAGATGGAGAGATCCCATCTCTGCCAGGCCTCTGGAGAGGGTGGGGGTAGAGCTGGGGGGAGCAGTTTTGGTCCCAAGGTAAAGTGCGCAAGAATAAGACCCAATAAGCCCTGGCTGGTTTGGCTCCATAGATAGAGCATCAGCCTGCAGACTGAAGGGTCCCAGGTTCGATTCTGGTCAAGGGCACATGCCCAGGTTGTGGGCTCAATCCCCAGTGGGAGGCGTGCAAGAGGCAGCCAATCAATGATTCTCTCTCATCATTGATGTTTCTGTCTCTCTATCCCTCTTCCTTCCTCTCTGAAATTAATTAAAAATATATGTTTTTTAAAAAAGATCCAATAAGAGGTGAGGTGGGGTGAGCCTGGAGTGAGTTTGCAAAAGAGGCCCCAGACGTGCCCAGGCCCCAGTCGCTGGCACGTTCACATTATGGCGGGAGTAACGCAAAAATACCTGACCCTCCAACACCGAGGCATCCCTTACCTCTGCTGCTCTGTCTTTCATGCATGTCGCTGCCTCTCCCCTTCCTGACGGGCAGTGGGTGGGCTGCTCCTTGGGAGAGTGGGGGCCCTAGGGCTGCACCCTACAGAGCTGGCTGGGAGGTGAGGGCAGCAGGGGCTTCTGGTGGGAGGTCTGGGGCCAGTGCCTGTAGAAGACCCACCTCACCACAACTCCCCCACCCCAAGGGGAGCAGAGCCTGTGGCCAGGCCTCCACTGCCCCGCACTGCCTTTCCCTGCACATACCTGTCCACCCCCAGCCACGTCTCCCCAGGCAGAGTCAGGCACCAGGGCAGGGGAGCCCTGAGGCTGCATGTTGAAGGCTCATTCCAGTTGGGACCAGGTGAGAGATACCTTGAGACCCATGTGTCCTCTTTTTGGGGCCTTTCAGACGAGAGATTACCCTGTTCACCCCACCCAGGCCCTGATTGCCTCTGCAGAGCTCTCCCCTTTCCTGGCCCGCACTGGAAGGGAGGCAGCAGCCGGCAGCCAGGGGCCTCAGAGGCCATTGCAGGGTGAGAGGCGGCATGTGGGTGTGGCTCCCCACTCCAGCCCAGGCATCCATACTACCTGCTCCTTCACAACTGTAAAGTGTTTGGCAAAGGCCCAGTGCTCCCAGGAGGTGGGGTCACATACAGAACAGCAGAGTCCGGGTCCTGAGGCCAACTGCTGGCCATGCCCACAGGGACCCGCCCCTTTCCCAGTCCAGTGTCCGTGTTGCGATGACCAGCATCTGAGCGGGACAGGCAAAGACAGGATCTAGCTGGACGAGCAGGCGGGAATCCCTTGATCCAGTCCTCGGGCTCCAGACATGGGGGTGGAGGCTCGGAGAAGGAAGCGGGCTTGTCCAAGGTTACGCCGCCGGCCAGAGCCAGCGCCTGCTTTGATCCCTGGGTTGATGCTTCCTCTCCGATAGGTGCCTGGAGATCTGGCCTTTGTACTCTCAGGCCCGGGGCCCTCCCGCTCCAGCCCCACACTCGGCCCTAATGCCCAGCTTCCAGCCTGGTGCCAGGGAGGAAGATCTTCCTGCAAAGGCCGGGCTGCATGCCCCCGGCTCCTGCCCAACATCGTTCCTTCTTGGGGCTTCCTGCCTGGAGCTGGGGTCATCTCAGGGGCCTCCCATATCTCAGGGCTCCATGAAGGGTGATGCCAGCCGGTGTGCCACTGGGCTTCATGTAGAGGAATCGGTTCTGCAGGTGTGGCCTGGATCTTGAAGGCCGGCCACACTCAGAGCCAGCTGCCCATGGAACCTTCCAGAGACTTCCAGTGCTCCTTGATTTCCTGGGCCACCTCCTGAGGACCTTAGTCATAGCTGGCTCATCCGGCGAGGTGCAGACTGCCTCCCCTCCCTTCCCTACCCCCGAACACCCAGGGAGACGTCGGTCTTGGCCACAGCAATATCTCAAATCTACCAGCCCCACCACCAAGCCAGCCAGCTCGCCGCAGGCCTACCCCTACTCCCACCACCAGACCACCTGCTAGCAGCATCTGGGCAGCTGCAACCAAGGCTTGATGCTGATAAAAAATAAAAATAAAAATAAAAAGTATAAAAGGATCCTAATTCTACCCTGTGGGCACTCTACAATTTTTCAGCTTCACACATAATTGTGCTGAGTAGAGTTTTGGCAACCCCACGTAAGGCCCAGAAATGCACTTGATTATTTTTATAGGAAATGTGTCAGAATTCCTCTCCCTTATGTTAACAGGTGAATAGATTAGTCTCCCTACCACTGTGGATGGAGACCCCCCCCACCCCCAGGTGGGCCAGGACTGGTGGGGCCAGCTTGCCCTCCCTGCAGGCACTACTCACGAGACCCCTGCCCCGCCCCCAGCTCCCCAGGCTGGACAAGGCTGCATCCCCAGGCCAGCCGGCCACCACTCACAGCCCCTTGTTGTACACCACTGTCCGGCTGCTGGTGGCCCGGGCAATCTCAGGCTCTAACTGGGATGTTTCGATCTGAGAAGAGAGAACAGAGGGAGGAAAGGTAAGGGGGATGAGAGGGGAGGGGTGAGTGGGGAGGCTGGGAGTAGCAGTTAGGACTGCTCTCGAGCCCACAGTTGTCCCTGGCACCCCATCTTGAATTTTTTCTGCCCTCCTGCCAAGGGGCTCACAGTATCCCTTCCTGCCCAGGCCTCTTCCTCGGACCGTGTGACCATGCAGGTGAGCATGCTATGCTCTGGCCTCTGAGTTCTGTATTTCTCTCCAATACCTTGTCCATTGTGCTGCACAAATCCCTTCCCAGGCCCACGCCCTGGACCTGGTCACCACCCAGGGCTGCTCTGCCCAAACTCCTTAAATCCAAACCCTACTCTCTCAGACCCCAATCATTCCAGCACCCCACTCACTCTCCCTGTCTGTTTTCTTTTAATATATATTTTTATTGATTTCAGAGAGGAAGGGAGAGGGAGAGAGAGAGAAAAACATCAATGATGAGAGAGAATCATTGATCGGCTGCCTCCTGCACACCCCTACCGGGGATTGAGCCCACAACCCGGGCATGTGCCCTGACTGGGAATCGAACCATGACCCCCTGATTCATAGGCCGATGCTTACCCCTGAACCAGGCCAGACAGGCTCCCTGTCTGTTTTTAGACCACCGAGACCTCAGGGCTCAGCTTCCCATTCTCCTCCTCTAACCTGGACGTGAAGGGCTATCACTTCAGCCCCAGGTCCTTCCAGCCCTGCCTGGCTTTGGAGAAAACCCACCATGCAGTCTCCTTGTCTCCACTTGAACCTGACCACCTAATGGAGACATTCAACATTCAGGGTCCATGACTTTGGCTGGATCCTCACAGTAGCCAGCAGCACCCTCACCCGCTGGCCACATCGCCAGTCACCCCGCTCTCCCATTCTCCACAGGCCTCCTCATCCTCAGCTCCCCCTCACCCTGACAGATGAGCCTCCTCACTACCTCAGGGAAAACAACAGAAGGTGTCAGAAGGGACCCATTCATGTCCCATCTCCCATCGTAAACTCACGGCCTACGGTGTCCACACGCTGCTCCACACCTGCCCTCCTGCTACCCCACCCTCCCCTCAGAGGTCTTCCCATAAGCCCACCTCGCCCGTCCACTCCAGGAGCCCACTCCTGGGCTGCCCTCCCTCTTCCCCACCTTTTCTCTTGCTGACTCCTGCCCTCCAGCATTTCCACACAGACCAGCACCTCCTGTCTAAGAAAGACCTCCCCTCAACCCCATGTCACACTGTGCAGCTTCTGCCCGGTGTCTCTCCTCCCAGCAACCACATTCCTTTAAGGCACTATCTACAGCTGTAGCCACCTCCACCTCCTCACCTCCCACTGGCTTTTCAACCCACAGGAAATCTGGCTTCCGTTCCCACCACGTTCCCCCAAAAATCTTGCTCTCCAAGGTCAGTGCTAACCCCCCTTTTTTGTGTGTGACATCCACTGGACACTTTTCAGGGTCCCTGGTTGGGCTCTCTTCCCTGCACACACAACCTTCCCTGCGACTCCCAGATTTGAGGAGTCTCCAGCCACATCCCCGCCCCCCCACCCCCCCGAGTCTTGGGCCCACAATGGACTGCTTACTGAACATTCCTGTGATGTCTCCCTAGGCACCTTAACGGAACCTATCTAAAATGGAACTGAATCCACCCCTGCCCCAATCCAGCCCACCATGCTGCCACCTAATGGTGCTCTGGCCGGAGACCCTGGGGCCCAGGCACAGGGTGCCACAGACCAGCGCTGGCTGCAAAGAACTCGGTGGAACACAGGCTGCACATGTCAGAGGCCGGACAAGAGGGGGCTTGATGTGGGCTAGGGTGGTGGGCATAGCAGTTTCTGGAGAAGGAGGACCCTTCCTCTATAGTCCCAGGTACCCCAATACCCAGGCTCTGGCCATTTGAGAGGGCCAAAGAGACAAGAGCTAGGCTGAAGGCCTGGGCCTCTTCCCCACCCCCTCGCCTCAAACCACCTCCCCCGTCCCCACCCCTGCTGGCCTCCGAGTTCCCGCCACTCCACCCGCTCGCCTCGTCCCCACGCTGCCACTGACACAATGCACAGCGCCCACGCTTAAAAATCTAAATGCTTTTGAAAATGTTTAACCTAGTTAGACAAATTAGCAAAAATTTGTGCAAAACAATTTAGGTATTTAAAATATTCAATGTTTTTAAAAAACTGGAAAACTGTTCTTAGCTTTCAGCTGCAAAAACCAACAAAATATAACATCCCAGCAATCTTACCATGAGGTGTAACATAACCCTTCGGGAAAGCTGTTAAACAGCTACTGAGGCATCCTGGGAAATAGCACTTCATTTATTCAAATGCACATATGTCAGGCTTTTGCACCATATGTCATTCCAAGCTATTTACAGTAATAATTAAATCTTAATCAACGTTTAACCTCTGTAAAATGTTTGAAGAATCCTAATCACCCTTCAGACTGCACTAATGAAGGAGAAATATATAAACATAAAAGGAAAATGATGCATAGATATCACGCTGGAAAGAACAGTAATTGCAAAATTGTATTTCTTTTAAATATAATCAGTAAATGATGTAAAGTAAGCCAAGGAGTATTTTAAGTTAAGACATCTTGGATGTCAGAGGTGTGAGCAGCTAATTTTGTTCTGCTACCCATAACAGATGTAGCATATTTTATTTTAGTGCCATTATTAGCAACTTCCCATGCCGGCTTTCACTGAAGCACCGAGGCCCGCATGAAAATCGGAGGGAGAGGCTGCTGCTCACCACCACAGTGGAGGGCCACGGGCCAGGGCCACGGCCACTCGGCTCACTCCCTGGAGAGGGCTGGCCCAGTGACCCTCCCAGTGGAGGCTGTCACAGACCCAGGACCCCCGGGCTCCCCCAGGCTCCCCACTGTGCTGAGGGCAGCTGGTGGGAGGGATGCAGGGGCGAGATGCAGGCAGTGGGAAGGTCCTGGGTGGAGGTGACTGGGGCACCCAGGAGCAGGGACTTGGGGACAGAGCTGGCATGCATGGCTCTTTCTCTCATTTCAACTCCATCAGCCTTCAAGCCAGCAGATGTGTGTGGCCGCCAACTCCATCCACCAAGGCTGGGCACACAGAGATGGAGAAGATCAGCCCATGCCCCTGAGGAGCTCCAAGTCTAGGGGAGGAGCAGATAGAAAAGCAGATGGATCCCAGAGAGAAAAGTGCCATGGAAACTGGGGAGGGGGCGGAGTCAGCATGGACTAGTGGAAGAGCAGGGAAGGAGGACTTCTCAGAGGAGGTGGGCCAGGAGGGGAAGGGAGGATTTTGAGGAGAGGGCAAGAAAAACTCGCTGGGAGAAGGAAAAGCACTCGCGGGCCAGCACGGCCTGCTGGCGGTGGGCAGTGTTGGGCATGTGGGGTATGTGGCAAGAAATGGAGGTGGGGCTGGGACAGGCAGGCGCTCGAAGCCCAGGCCAGGCGGAGGTGTCAGCATTTCATCTGAGGGCAACCAGGCAGCGGGGAAGAGTCTGGGCAGGGTGGGCTCCCCTTTAGGAAGGTCTCCCTGGTGGCGGAGGGTGTGGGGAATGGACCAGAGGAGTGGGCGCAGCTGTGGGAATCCGAGAGGAGCCAGGCCCTGCCCGAAGATGCTGCCACCGTGGCTGAGAGAAGCGCGCCCGTGGGGATCCTTTTCGAAGATGAAACCCATAGGAGTTGATGACCAATCCCATGTGGGGGTAAGAGGGAGGTGTCGAGAATGACTGTGCGTTGGATGATTCCTAATTCTAACTCAGGAGCTGGGTGGCTGGCTGTGCTGTTCTCAGAGGCAGGGAACACGGGAGGGGGGAAGGGGGAGGGTCAGGGTGGGAGGTGATGGGCTCAGGTTCAGCCATGATGAGCCTCCCAGCCAGAGAGGCCCGAGAAGCAGGCAGGTCCCAGGCTCTGGGGCTCTGGCCAGGGGTCTGGGCAGGAGGATGAGCCGGGATGTGAGCACAGCCGGAGCCCCCGGAGTGGAGGAGCTTGCCCAGGAGAGCAGATGGCAGGGGAGGGTGCCAGGCCTGGGGAACAGGCACATTTGAGGGGCGGGCGTAGGGAACAAGCCCGTGATGGCGGCCTGAGGGGACCAGCCCAAGGAGTGGAAGCAACGGCAGAGGGTGCCACAGACACCATGCTGGGAGGCTGTGGTCTTGGCACTGGGATTTGGTGACCCCCGGAGTCCAGATGTCCTAACCTTCACTCAGTGCTGACCCCAGGCACAGCCTCTCACTTCTGTCCTGGACCAACTCCACTGGCCATTGGTGAAGACCCCTCCCGCTCTCTGGCCACAGTGGGGGGTTGGCTCAATGGCCCACCATCTTGAGGTCTCATGTGTCTGGACCACTAGGATTCCTCCGCTCAGCTAGCGAGGGAGGCTGGGGCAGGGACGCCTGGGCTGTACCCTGCCTTGAAGATCCCCTGCCTTGGGTATGGGGGGCTGTGTCCTCCATGGAAATCATACCAAGGGTCCTGCTAGTAAATAAATGTGATTCAGGACCTGGGTGAGGGCAGTGGAGCGCCCTGCCGCTGCCCTACCCCCTTCTGGAGTCCCTGAGGCAGGGACAGAGAGTTGTGCTGTGCTCTTGGAGTACCCGGCCGTTTGGGGGACTGGTGGGTTAGACGCAGAAGCCGGCCATATGTGCCACATCAGAAGTACCATGAACGGCATGTGGCTACAGTGGCTCCCAGGCAGGTGTGGTGGGAGGGAGGTGCCAGGGCCCAGTGGGAGCAGTGGGCAGAGCAAGGCGGGGCCAGCAGCACCAGCTCAGTAAAAGCTAGAGCCCCAGGACAGGGCCTTGGTTCTGACCACAGAAGAGCTCCGAGGGACCACCTCTGGGAAGAGGGTGACAAGGAGAAAAGTGGCCACAGGGAGAAGATCTAGTGCCAGGCTGCCAGGTGGGGGCAGGCGGCATCTTAGGGCCCCTCTGTTCATCTGGTGGACTCCTCCCCAGGCCCCTGATGGCCAGTCAGCGGGGGCCCTGGAGGGAAGGGGGTGCCTGGGATGGGGAGCCAGAGCCCTGGAGGGTGGGGGCCGCAGGCACCAGCAAGAAAGCTGAAGTTATGCATCAGCACTGGCTGATGGAACCCCCAGCCTCAGAACGGGGGTCTGAAGATGTGGCACATGAAGACGTGGGTCTGCTGGGAGCATGCCCCCCCTGCCACGACATGAGCATTGTTGCCCTGCTAGCATTCTGGGACTCTGAGCCAGAACCTGCTCCCTCACTCCAGATTGCCCGCCCCCCCCGCCCCCCCCATATCAGAGCCCCAACTCCCTCTAGACCTCCCCCACCCAAGGCCCAGCTGGCCCCAGAGTCCCCTGGAGCAGCCCGGCAGCCTTCCTGTGTGGCAGGGGAAGGGTTAACCCTGAGCTATTTGCCTCTGTCCCCTGGCGCATCTTGGGTGGGGGGCCAGAGTCAGGAATGCATTTGGGGCCACCCTCTGCCTCTGCAGCCTCAGAGCACACACACCTGCAGCCAGCGGCCAGCAGATAGTTTACATATTTGAACCTGGAGCTAAGGTGCCGAGACATAAACAGGAAACTGGATCCGCAGCCTGTGCCCCATTCTCAGGGGCTTTTACCTACTACAAAGCACTTCCTCCTCCTGGCCTTTTTTCTGGTGGCTTTTCTGCCTCCCTTTCAAAGGCACAGGGCTGGGGGCTGGGGTGTTCAGCGTGACCCTGTGACATTGTTCAAAGCCGCCTCCTGCTCCTGGCCACGGGTTTGGGCCTCCGCGGGTCCACAGGTGGCGACGACATTGACACGGGGTCCAATGCCCAGGCTGGAACCTGGCTGACCCTGGCACCTGGCTGGCCCTGCGTGCCTGAGGCCTCTGCCAGGCCTGGAACCAACTTGCCTGCTGGGCAGCCACATCCCACCCCTTCTCACCAGGGTGGGGCGGACCTCGGGTCTTGCTCAGACACACACATCCAGGCCCCACCTTTGGGGAAGTTATCCTGATTGGTGTGTAGGGGTGTTAGGTTGGGGCTGAGGAGTAACTGAGGCCTGAGCCTTAGACCCCTATGTCAGGCCTCTGGTGCTGGCTCTGGGTTTCCATTGACTTCCCAGTGAATGTCAGCCTTCTTGGCTGGACACTCAAGGCCTTCTGGAACCTTCTCCCGGTTCATCACTCACTAGCTGCTCTCTATTTCCAATACATTGTATGTTTAGGCTTTGAGGCCTGAGTCCAGCTATATCCTAATCTTTTAAGGCTGCCTCCTCCAGGAAGCCTCCCCTGATCTTCTCAGACCAAATCCATGCTGCCGCCCCTGGTACCCCTGGCACCATCTCCATCACATCTCCAGTCGTAGGCCAATTTGTACACTAACCATATGTGAACACAGCGGTCCCCACCTCAGCCCAGTGTGAGCCCCTCAAGACAGCTCAGTATTCCTGTGCCTCGTCACTATAGGTCCTCCATAAAAGTTGACTCACATTGAACCAAGCCCCCCAAGAGCAGGAATCCTGTCTTATCTTTTCCCTCCCAGTGGGTGCTCAGACCTCCTTCCTCCCCCACCCGCTCCCATTTTGGAGCTTTGTTCCTGAGTGCCCTCTGGTGGACCAATTCCAGAATCATTTTCTGTCCTAAGGGCCTCAGTTTTTTCATATGTGCAGTGGGAAGATTTTCTACCCTTGGGTTTGGGATGAGGATAAATCAAGAAACGGATGGGAGAGCCCTTCGGAGACTTAGAAAGCCTATGGGATACGATGTAAGGAAGGCAGGGCCCTGTGGCTATCCCCGGGCCCAGGCCCAATCCTGCCGCCTGCATCTCCTCATGGCTCACAAGGTTAAGTACTTCGCACATATCGGTGCTTTAATCTTCTCAACAGAAGCTTTGCACAACCAAGCTTCCTCCTGCCCTGTCCTGAATTCATCTAGGTGTTCTAGAAGGTCCTAGAAAAAAACCAGGAGGGACAGGCGGAGAGGTAGCCCTGCTGAGGCCTGTCACAGGGGCATGTGTGTGCATGTTCAAGCGTGTGCCTGTATGCACGCGCAGGTGTGGGTTGGGGGTGCGGGGAACAGGCAATATGACAGGTGGCGTTGGCGTTCCTGGGCTCCAAGCAGCTTTGCCATTCCCATCCATCCTCCCGGGGGGTCCTGTAGGCAAACTCCAAGAAAGCAGCGGGCGGGGAGGCAGCAGATTTCTGATGGCAAAAATAGCCCACTTTGGAGTTCAGGAAGGACTGATTAAACCAGTAAACGAGAAAAACCCCAAACAAACATCGCTAAGCAAAGTAGGAGATGGATTTGAGATTGGAGGGAAGGAGGGCCCTGCTCTGGGAGACGGTGAACACCTGTGGGCTCAGGAGAAACACAATGTCCCCTGGGCATTGTCTCTGGCCTCACATCAGCCCTGAGGAGCAGGAGAAGTAGGAACCAACAAAGTCAGGGTGAGCCCAGAGGACCCATGCTCTGCATTAGGTGTTGATAAAGAGTGCCAGTTCTCAGCCTTAGGGACACCCTGTGTGTGAAGGGAAGAAGAAAGTGAGATGGGACATAAAAGAGAGATGGGACATAGGAAACACACAGCACCAGAGTCTACATGTGTGAGGTCAAACAAATCCTGGTGGAGCTCATCCGGGAGGACTTCCTGGAGGAGGGGTCACTTATAGAACAGCTTGAATGAAGACCTGAGCTCATTCCCAACTCTTGGTTGGGAGCTCACATGCTTTTCCAGAGTAAGAGAGGCAACCATTTGCTTCTGGGTGGGTCACAGCTCCCAGCCAAGTAGGTTCATCAAAACCACCAAGGGAAGAGAGATGGTGGAGATTCTGGTACCCGCTGGAGTATCCATATCCTTTTCCTGTACAGGGACTCCATGCCTCTTTGTTTCTTAACTCGGAAAGCTGGAGGGGGAGAGGAAAGGAGTAGGGAGAAGGAGGGAGAAGGAGGGAGAAGGGGTGGCTGAGCCTGACCCTCAGGTATCCCAGGTACCACATGGGCCTGGACGCTAAGCCACCCTCTGGGGCCAGGGCAAGATGTGGCTTGTGAATGATAGGAGGCTGTACAGTGGGCCTGAGCCGTCCTCAGAACATGCTTCTAGTGCCCTGGACCCTCTGGGGCTGCGGTGAGGAGGGGCCAGGCTGAGAGGGAGGGGTGGGGGTTAACAGGGCTGCCATGGAGCTCTGAGCAGGAAGCCCTGGGGGCTCTGATGATGTCTTTTCTTCCCGTCAAGGTGTTTGGCAGGAGCTGGAGGGGCAGAGGGAGAGTGGGGAGGGGTCCCCCGCTGAGGTGTCAGGGAAGGCCAAAGGGCAGGAGCCAACAAACCCGCAAACACAGGGCAAACAGGCCCAACAGGATACAACCCTGGCTGCCAGCGAACCTGACTCCTTGGCCCCACTGGGCTCCTGCAGCGCTGATGTGGGGAAGAGAGAGACACACTCCCTTGGACAGCCCACAGTCCGACAGAGCAGCCTAGGGCCCCCCACCACCCGCAGCCCAGCCAGAGGCACACAGCCCCCTCTTTTCTGTGCCCCGCCCCAGCCCCTATTGCTGGTTGGAGGTCTCGACCCATTCATAATTCGGCACATTCTCCAGCCATGCCGGGCCCCAGAAGGTGGCTCTCAGACAAGACACCGCGAGTGTCAGCGTCGGACCTAAGGCCACACAGCCCACTGTCAGCAGTCCCCCCTCTAGGACCAGGACCCGGTCTCCTAGTTTCACTTCCAGGACAGAGCCAGGAAGAAACTGAGTTCCAACACCTTATCTTCTGGCTGGGGAAACTGAGGTCTTGGAGGTCAAGACCAAGATCACAGAGCTAAGAGAGGCCAGCCCTAGGAGGGCAGGCCTGGGGGGCAGGGGGCAACCCCAACCTCAGGGGTCAGGACAGTCCCACCAGGGGCCCCCACTCCCCTGAGCCTCACTCCTCCACAGAGGAGCCCCACCTTTTCCTGTGGACATATTTCAACCTCACCAAATCCGCTAATTATTGACAGTTGGTGAAGAGGAGATTTCACTTTTTCCTCCTGTTAAACTGCTCCTAATTAGTTCCCTGTCACACGGCTGGCTCGGCCGCCCGCCGTCGCCGTTCACGCGGTAATCCCGCTGCACAGTGCCTCATTAACCTTTTGCTCCTCTCCTGCCGCCTGCCAACAAGATGAAGACAAAAACAGATTGTTGAACAATGACTCCGGCTTGTATGTGCAGCCCCCTTCCCCAGCCCCCGAGCTCCCAGGGGAAAAGTGGTGGGGAAAGAGAGGGGAATGGGGCTGGGGAGGAGCCCAAGAGGAACCAAGGAGGGGAGAAAGAGGCACAAAGACAGACAGAAACAGAGCTAGGCAGGGATGCGGGAGGGGGCCTTAGCCAAGGTACTGCTTCTTGCTCTGGGGAGACAGGAGGTTCATGAAACAGGATTAGATGCGCCCCCAGGTAGGGAACACTGGCTGTCAGAGTTGCAGGGACAGTCCCCATTCCCTGGTCCAGCCTCTTTTGGCAGCAAAGCCCGCGGGCCCAGAGCCTGGAACATCTCCCTTCAGGGACCCAAGTCACCAGCATGTGTGCATGCGTGTGTGTCACACTATTCTAGCAATGATTCCTCCTCCAGGAAGTCCTCCCTGATGCGCTCGCCAGGATCTGTCTCACCTCCCACGTGTACTCTGGTGCCATGTGTTTCCAGCGTCCCTTCTCCCTCCTCAGTTCCTTCCTCACTCCCTCAATACATAGGGTGTCCCTAAGGCTGAGAACTGACACTCTTTGTCAAATGACCACATTTGCCTAGAACAGTGATGGCGAACCTATGACACGCGTGTCAGAGGTGACACGCAAACTCATTTTTTTGGTTGATTTTTCTTTGTTAAATGGCATTTAAATATATCAAATAAATATCAAAAATATAAGTCTTTGTTTTACTATGGTTGCAAAGATAAAAAAATTTCTATATGTGACACGGCACCAGAGCTAAGTTAGGGTTTTTCAGAATGCTGACCCGCCGAGCTCAGAAGGTTCACCATCACTGGCCTAGAACACAAGAGCCTCAGCTCCCAGTGAGGGCAGGACCAGAAAGGCCATCACAAATCAGGACCTACCATGTTACCGAGGCCTCCACAGCCTGCCTGGCCTGACGTTTCTTGTTTATTGGGTTTCTGTCCACCCACAGAACAGAGGCTCCCTGAGACTGGGGGCTCTGACAGGGCCCCCCCAGTTCCAGGAAGAAGGGGAACGCACCCCAGTGTCTATGATGGGGGAACAGACTCTGGGTGTGATGGGCCCGCTGATGCCTGGGCATGGCCTGGCTGAGCTAGCGTTGGCCAGTGCCCCATAGCCTTATGCAGGTCACAGGGTCCGCCAGGGCAGACCCATACTCCCTGCACGGCAACACGGCTGGGGCCCGGGAGGGAGGCCAAGCCTTGGGCCCCTGTTCTGGTGCTCAGGTTCCTGAGGAGGTTCCTGCCTCGCCTGCTGGCCTGCCAGGCAAGCCCGCAGCCCTGGGTCAGAGAACAAAGGCACTAACACCTGCCCCAGGAGGTCCCTGAGAACACCGCCATGGGTTCCCCATGAAGGGTGGGAGGGCTGTGGAAGGGGAGTCATCTGGGCCTCGGACTTGGGTCTTCTCGTTTCATAGTGAGGTGGGGTGGGCAGGGGAGGGTAACAATCCTGTGGGTCCAGAGCTCACTCCATCACTACCAACTTTGGACCTTGGGCAGGAACGTAACCTTGGGACGCCTCAGTTTCGTCATTTGTAAGCCAATGGTATCGACCTCATAGGACTGTCACATTCTGGATCCCTATTTCCCCACCACAGCCAACCAGACCCCTCTACGGACTCGACCCAGGCACCCCATCATTGTCCTCTCTCCAGGCTCCCAACCCTCAACCAAACACCCAGTGAATAAAACTTCCTTTGCTGCTCTCCAGTGGTTTCTCATCCCTGAGCCAACTGCTCTAAACAAAGAAACTTGATGACCATTTTGCCTCCTACACCGCCTAGTCTAGCTACATCACCCAGTCTCCAAGTCTCGTCGGCTTCTAGTCCCTTCTGCAGCAGCTCACTTGCAGAGAGCGCCCTCTCCCTTGAAATACCCTTGTCCTCAGCATCAATGAAGCCACTCCATAGAGATTCTCCCTCTGCCCCTGGCTGCTCTGGATGCCTTTTCTCCCCCCACACCCCCCACCCCACAGTGGCCTCATCCCTTCCTCAACCTTAGTTCCCCCAGGCACCTAAAGTTCCGTGTCTCCAGCCAACATCTCTCCCCAGAGCCCGAGATGCACACATCTAACTGTCTAGGTAACATCCTTCAAGGGCATTAGGGAGATTAAAAACACAGCAAGACATGCAGAGTTTCCCGGCATGCTGCCTGGCATAGTAGGTGATTAGTAAATGGTAGCTATTATTATTATTATTATTTGCTATTTTTATTTAAACATTTAGCACCATTTCAATAGGCAGAAATACTGATTTGAAAAGGCCAGACAAGACTCTCGCCTAGCAATGGAAGTTCTTCTCTCAGCCTCTGGGGTTAGAGGGTTGAAAGCCTCGTGCCAAACACCGCACACCCAGGCCAGCCAG
The DNA here is from genome assembly GCF_000327345.1 of Myotis davidii. Taxonomy (NCBI): domain Eukaryota; kingdom Metazoa; phylum Chordata; class Mammalia; order Chiroptera; family Vespertilionidae; genus Myotis; species Myotis davidii. The sequence continues at coordinate 505,899 of NW_006299593.1, read as the reverse complement.
GCCAGGAACCAGCTCCTACGTGCAATTTCCAAGTTCCCTAATTAATTCATTAGTGTTCCAGCGATTACTCCTGTTGACAACCTTGGTGTCTCTTGGCAAGGTTGGGTCAGCCCAAGCAAGCCCAGACTTATTGTGGCAACTCCCACTGGCTTCTGGGATGTGAGACATGATCCCCCCATGGCAGAAGCAGCGCCTTGGCTCAGTGGATAGAGCATCGATCTGTGGACTGAAGGGTCCCAGGTTCGAAGGGCATGTACCTTGGTTGCGGGCACATCCCCAGTGGGAGGTATGCAGGAGGCAGCTGATGTTTCTCTTTCATCGATGTTTCTGACTCTCTATACCTCTCCCTTCCTCTCTGTAAAAATTCAATAAAATATATATTTTTTTAAAAAAACACCCCATAATGCCCAGGCCTACTTGCATCCTGTTGGGGTTGATTCAGGTGAGGAGGGGGCACTGAGAAATCACATCCCTACCCCGCTTTCCCAGGGAACAACCTTATTGTGCAATGACTACATTCTTCCCAGTCTAGAGAAAGAAGCCTGGGCTGCAATGAGACACCCAGAGAACTCTGCCTATTTGAGTCTGTCAGGCCTGGGGGACGAGAGGAGCCTGCGCCCGGACATGGAACTTCTGTGAGGCCAGCACTGCTCACTGAGACGTCTCCTGCCATCTCCCCCTTACCTGCCCCAGAGGAACACCCATCAGGACTCACAGCGCTCCTGATGCTTCCCCGCTGCAGGGCAGCCCCCGGCTCCGCCTCTATCACTGCTCACAGGTAGGTCAGGTGGTTGAGCGAGGAGAGGAAATCCCACAGGACAAGCAGGTGCAGCCCTTCCTGGGAGCTCTGGCCTGGGAGTAGCCTCTGATGTTCCTCCATGTCAGCCCTGACTTCTGTGACTTTGGGCTGGTCTGGGGCTACTCTGGGCCTCCTGCCCCCAGCAGAGTCAGCAGGATGGTAAACCAGGACCTTTAAAGTCCTTTCCACAGGCACAGTCTCGGATCCTGTACCTTGGGTTTGTCACCCTGGGTACCTCCCCGGTGCAGACAGGGGAGCCATGAGGGCTGCTTGGAACATCTGACCACAGTGGTGCCTCCAAGCACATGGGGCACTGGACCCTCCTCTAGACCCGCAGATTCAGCCCAACTATACAGAGAGATACAGCGGCTTTGGGGACTGCCTGGCCTGGCCCTCCAGGAGGGGGATGCCACGGCCTCGAGAAGTGCCCTCCCTCCATCTTTAGACCTTCCAGACAACCTGCAGCCCTGGGCTCCATGTGGAGGCCCCAAGCATCAGGTAATAGCTGTGCAGCTTCCGGGGGGGAAGGTGTGGGAAAGGAGACGGGAGGGATGTCCCTGGCTTCATGACAAGGCTGGGCCCTGCTGGCGCAGATCGCACACTAGGCTTGCCATCCCGTGTGGGCTGGCCCCCAGGGTAGGAGCCCCATCACCTCATAGCTTCCTTGTAAAACTCTGGGGGCTCAGTTCTCACCCCCCTAGGACTGCAGGGCCTACAGGCTCAGTCACCAACTCCTGCTCTAAGACCTGGGTCCCAGTCCTCACGGGCCATTTCTAACACCAGGACCCGAATTTTCACCTTCCCCGACTTCCCTCTGGGCACCGATACCCTCTCGCCGTTTCTGGAGGACAGAGCAGGGTGAGTCCCACAACTCCAGCTTCAGAAGTGCCCATCGCCAGCCACAGCCCCCATCTGCCTGAGCTCAGTGACTCCACACACCCCGTCCACTCTTGACCGCCTCACACCTTGCTTTCCCATCAGCTTGCTTGCCCACCTTCCCCTCCACCCGCTGAGATGCCAGGGCCCACCGCTTCTCCCGACCTCTCACCAACCTCCCTCAGGCCTCACCCAGCCGGATGAAACCCTCTGAGAGAGCCCTGTGGTGCCCGGAGCTGGCCCCCAGCTCCTCTGGGTGGACAGGCCATAGGCCTGTGTCCCCCCCCTCAGCTTC
>NW_006299593.1:495779-503808 GCF_000327345.1 Myotis davidii | reverse complement strand
CCCCCCCCCCCCAAACACACACCTGCACTGCCATCAGGCTCTGTGTCTTCCTTGGTCAGCTGTCTCTCCCACTCACTCTCTGTTTTTAGTTTTATTCATTTCAAATGGGCCAGATCCGGCCCGTAGGCCGTAGTTTGCCCACGGCTGGCCTAGAAGCTTCTCCACAGTCCTCACACTTCTGACCTTCCCTTTCCCCACCCTCTTGCTCCCTCTCTGCTCAGATATGAGAATACAGACCAGAAGCTATCAGAACAACTTCCTTAACCTCTCCACCCCTGAGCCCCACTCCAACTGCATCTGCCTCCCCTGCTGAGGTGGGAGGGCTTTCTCCCTGTCAAAGTGACCCCCTTGAACTCCCACCCCCCACTTCAGAGACTCTGCTCTCCGTCCTCTTTCTCCACTTCTCTCCTGGTGCGTTCCTGTTGCACATACAAGTGCCACTTTCTCCCGTTTATAAAAGGGGAAACATCTATGAATCTGTTTCTATGTTGTTTGTTAGCTCATTTTGTGTATTAAATCCCACACGTGAGTGAAATCATGTGGTACTTGTCTTTCTCTGACTGGCTTATGTCACTTGGCATAATGCTCTCCAGGTCTATCCATGCTGTCGCAAAGGTAAGATTTCCTTCTTTATGGCCGAGTGGTATTCCATTGTGTACATGTGGCATAGCTCTCTTATCCGCTCATTTTACTATGGACACATAGGTGCTTCCAAATCTTGGCTATTGTAAATAACATAGGGGTGCGCATAGACACAGACAAAAGTATGGCGAATGCCTGAGGGAAAGGGGGTGAGGGAGGCAGAAGAGGGTAAAGGGGGGATTAATGCTGGTGGAAGGAGACTTGACTTGGGGTGGTGAACACACAGTACGATCTACAGATGATGTATTATAGAATTGTACCCCTGAAACCTATGTGATTTTACTAACCAATGTCACCCCGATAAATCCAACTTAAACGTTTTAAAAAATAAAAATAAAAAGGGGAAAATAAATAAAAGCTTCTCTTGATCCCACACCTCGTTCCAGCTGCGGGTCTGTTTCTCTTTTTTCCCTTGACGCCAAGCATTCCGCCCTGTCACCCGGTTCCTCGCCCCCCAGCTGGACCTGCCCCTTGGGTCGGGGTTTGCCTTCACTGCCCGAGACACCCAGACACTCTTCAACCCCCCGGAGCTTCACCTTTCAGAGCGTCTGACTCTGTGATTGGCCCACCAGCCCTGAATCCCACTTGGCTTTGTCCCTGCCTCCCTGGTCACTCATCCTTAGTCACCAGCCCTACCCGGGCACCTCCTTTCTCCACAGGCTCACTGGCGGATCCCACTACCCCCTCGATTCCGTTACTGTCTCTTATGTTGGTGGCCCTACTTCTGTCTCCCAGACCCAGCGCCAACTCCCCCAGGCTCCTCCAACCCCACGTGTCCATCCACTGCAACACGCTGTCCTCCTCAAACCGGTCCCACTTGTGCCTCCATCTCATCACGTGGTACCTACATCCGCCTGGTTGTTTGAAACCAGAAAGCCGGGCACACATCCTGCAGCTCCCTTTCCCTCCCACCACATGCAGCCCCTCAATTCTCACGAAGCTGCCTCCTAACTCTCTCGGAAAGGACCCGCTTCTCTCGATGCCCACTGCCAACAGCCTGGTCCAAGCCGCCATCATCTCTCGCTGGACGCCAGCCACAGCCTCCTGATGGCTGCTTCTCCCCCAGAGCTCCAACCCAGCCTCGCCATGCAGCCGTGGGGACCGTTCAAAATCAGCATCTGTGGTCCTGCTTTGCTCAACCCTTCCTTCTGATGACAATGACCCTCTGCGTTGGCTCCCAAGTTTGCACCTGACCCACCTCATCTTGCTCCACTCTCTGCTCCAGCTGCAGACTTTGCTCAGCTCTTGAACATGCTATGTGCTGCCTTAACCCCAGGTGACCTCAGCCCATGTGTCCCATCGCCCACTGTGTGCCCAGCCAACTCTAACCCTTCCTTTAGGTCCCAGAAAATGCCACTTCCCTCAAGGCTCTGTTGGGGCTCCTCTACTATCTCCTCCCACATCCAGCTCAGTTGGTCCTACCCTAACACTCCTCATCCTTCATTTTCTATTCCCTGTTTCATTGTTGTGTTCACTGCTTCACCCTGAGCTCAGAGATGTCTGTCTCATTCATGGCTCTAACCCCAGCACCTAGCCCAGGGTGAGGGCGTCAGCGCTGAATAAGGATTTGTTAATTAATGGCCTAACTACACCCTCCTGTCCTGCCCTTTAGCCCCTCCCCTCACTGACCTCTGACATCTGTGGGAAGAGGCTGATGGCCAGAGGCAGGGCCAGGCCGAAGGCTGCCAGGCACACGAGGCTTTGCACAGGGAGGAGCAGCCGGGGACGCGCCTGCAGGAGAGCCGTCCTGTGGGGAGAGGAGGAGGCCAGCTGTGAGAGCTGAGATGGGGTGAGCAGCCCTGGGTCACCACACTGGGTCCCATCAGAATGCAGGACCAGGGCAGCATGGTTCCAGGCCAGTGCCAGCCCGTGACTAAATGGTTGCGGTGGAACTCTGCCTTTGCATCTTCCTCAAGCAGCACCCTGCCCTGAATGACATTGCTGGTTGAACTCTCACCCATAAATCATATATGAGCACTTGTGGGGGCCCTTCCCACACCCCACCGTGTGTCCAGCCCTGTGCAAACATGTGGGGGACACGACAGAGGAGGCTGTCACCTCTGGGCCTGGAGAGACACACAGGAGGGTAAGATCACCTTTGAAGCTAGCACATGATGAAATAGCAAACAAACCAGAGTAGGTGCCAAGTGCAGGGGAAGAGTCAGACCACACATACACGGGCACATACATGTGCACACATACACACACACACATATAACTTCACTGTGTTGTCCATCAGAGCCTTTTACACACACATATACACATATACACACATGCACACATGTATCTTCACCGTGTTGTCCATCAGAGCCTTATACACCCACACATGTATACACACTCACACACGTGCACACATGCACTCACACATACCCATATATACGCATACACATGTACATACACACATATATACACACAGCTGGGAGGGGATGGCCCCCTTCTGTGTGTGGGAACAGAACATACCCCACTGACTATTTCATCAGCTTCAATCCAAGAGCCACAGAGAGGGGCAGTGACTTGCCCAAGGCCAAGGCTAGATCTGCTGGAGGCCAGCTGGCTGCTGCCTGGACTCCTGACTCCCTGCAAGTGCTGCCCCCCCGTGCTGCTCCTGGCTCCCGCCTTCAGGACCCAAGTTTCATCGCCAGCACGTCACAGCTGACACCCACTCTCCAGGACAAGCTTCGAAGATGGGATTCCCGGGCAGGAGAGGGGTATGAAAAACCTCCCTCCAGGCCCGGGGACCCCCACATCCATGACAAAAAGGGCTGTCCAGACAGATTGGGGGCATACCAACTGGCAGACATTCCTTCGCTGTGTTGTCCACTGTAATGTATGGTGAAGACCCTGAGCCTCTGCTTGGGGAGGTCTAGGGTAGGGTGCGCCAGCAGGGTGGATGACTGGACCATTTGCCAGGGGATGCTGGGTGGGCTAAGTCTGACCTCAGTCACTGTGTCAGCTTCCACAGGCCTGTGACCGGCTCCTGGTATGAAGACGATGTAACCCGGGCTCTTGCCAGAGCAGGACTGCCTGTGGCCACTGGCAGGTGAGAGGCCCTCCTGGGGGCAGGGCCTCGGTGGGGGGCGGGTAAACCCCACACCACCTTCACCTGTTGGGACAAGAATCCCAGGAGCACTTGGCCTGGGGCAGACAGCTACTAGGGAGCAGCAGTTCTCAAACTTGGTGTCTAGGCAGCTGGTTGAAAATGCAGACACCCAAGGGTCCCTTCCCCATGAAATCCTGATTCACTTGGTACAACACCTGGGAACCTGCATTTCAAACAACCTTCATGAGTCTAAAAGAGGGGATCGGTCCCAGTCATTTCTGAGAAACCCTGGTCCAGGATGCTCCTGCTAGGGAACCAGTAAGATCCAGGTACTTGTTAATTCTATGCAAGTGAAAGGCCTGGACAGAGTCAGTGCTGAGTAATTGTGCGTTGTTATTGCCCTCGTCTGTGCAGGAAAGAGGGGGGATCCTCCAGCCCTTCCCACCAGCCCAGACCTCAAGATCTGTCCAGCTGTTGAATTAAGCCCGAATTGAGTTGCTGGAGCGGGAGTTTCCACAGCATCAAGAGTTGCAGGACAAAAGTGTCTGAATCAAACTCAAGCCCATCTGACCTCCCCCATGGCCTCGGTCCAGTGGCCCCATGCTCTCCCTCTCCTCCACGCAAGCCTCCCACCGGCCATGGACTCGGATCAGGCCTCCTGGGCTTCCACGGGAGTCATGGAGGGGCCAGGAGAAAGGCTGAGATGGGCCCTGAGACCTTTTTAATGAGGATCAATCTCTCCAGCAGGACAAGGGGGTGGGATACAGGGCTCACCCTCCGGACTTGCACACAGACCTGGAGCCCGGCTCTGCGAGGCTTTGGAAGGCAGGCAGGACCTCATCCCCAGGGGTCGCTGAGGGCAAGGAAGGTGCCAGGGAGAAAGCAGGTGGCAGGTAAGGGGCAGGCCATGAACTCATCCTTGGGAACTCCAGAAGGCCCCCCTTCTATGTGGGGCCGTGACGCTGGCTTCTCTCTCAGGGTGGCTGGCTGAAGTCCCCACGGGGAAGGGGACTCAGGGACTCCAAGAAGGAGGCAGGCCTGAGACTGCAGCCAAGCGGGAGCCTCCGTAGCAGTCCCAGCCCAGCCCAGGCACTAGACTAGAGTGAACACAGCAGGACAGGGGGAGGGGAGAGAGGTGGGAAATGGCAGGGAGGGGTGGGAAAGGCAGCTGGGGGAATTAGAATATGCAGATGGAGAGATGTGCGACTGACTGGGACAAAGGAAAGACCCGGATCCCAAGGAATGAAGGAGGCAGGAGCGGCCCCAGGAACCACCGTGGAGGGTGTGAGCTGAAGCCCAGACCCAGCTGAAACCCAGGCTGGGGTGAGGGGTGAACTCCAGGGGCGGGGTGGGGGGCTGGGGGCGGAGAGCCCCGCACTTGCCTGGGAGTTAGGGAGACTGTGAGGCAGGGGCCCATCTCCCAATCCCCCAGCCTGGGTCCTAAAACCAGCCTCCTCCTCAGCAGCGAGGCTGTGCCAGTGAGAGGATGTGTGCTGGGGGGCGGGCACCCTCAGAGGGAGGCCCGCGCTGTGGGCTGGGAGCTGGGGCTCCTCTGCTTCTGACTTCAGACACCTTTCCTTTTCTCAGAGCCAGGGACACCTGCACGTCCTGGGGCCCACTCCCTCCTGCAGGAAACCCAAGACTTCACGCAGGTCAGAGGGTTCCTCGCAGAGAGGAGAGACTGAGGCCACAGGCGAAGGGAGCTGGGCCCCAGCCCCACACACAACCAACAGCTCCTATCCCCACTGCTGTGCATTCCTCAGCACTTGGAGCAGTTCGAGTTTGCGCTCCATTAATTTGCAAGCAGGCTGCTCGGTAAGTGTTCTTTTGTCTTTTTCCTCTGGCTCCCTCACTGAGGGTGGGGCCACCTCCCCACCCCCTCCTCAGCAGGGCCCTGCCACTAGCACCCCGCATGGGAAGGCCATGGGGTGCTCAGTGGGGCCCCTGCAAGGAGCCAAGGGCCTGCCGGATGCCAGGCCCCAGGGGACAAAATGGAGAAGCTGGCAGAGTGAGCATCCTCCAGGTGGGAAACTTGAGGCTGAGGGAGTCTCTTGAACCAAACCGGCCCAATAGTGGCAGAGCAAGAACCCAGAGTTCGTTTTCCTACCAGGAGTCTCAGCAGGTGCTGCTACACTGGCCCTCCCACCGCCCAGTCTTGCAGTGCCCCCATGTCTGTGAATTAGTAAGTCTTTGAGGGCACAAACTGGGTCTTCTTCGTTTTGATATTCCTGGGGGGACCCGGGCTGGACTCTTCCTTCTCCCCAGAGACTGTCCAAGAGGCCTCAGGGAAGGACCAGCCAAGTACAAAGCCAACCTGTCTCTACGAGCCCAAGGGGCTTCTTTGGACCTTGAGCTGAGCCAGACTCATGGCAGCCAGGCTCTGAGCAGATCCCAGGCCAGGGAAGTTCAGAACTAGAACCATCCCACCCACCTTCGTGCCTCTCAAAGCCGAGTTTAAGCTCCCAAACAAATGGGACACTAAGGGTCACTGCACTTTCTGGAAACTCAACTCAGATGCCAACCAGGAAGGCCTCACAGACCACATCTCCCCCCAGGAAACTCCAGGCTCAGGACTTGGTCATCTAGAAGACAGAAGCCCTCCTTCCCACTTTCTCTGTGGTGTCTTGTGTACTGCAGTGGCTGCTATTTGGGGACAGCCTCAGTTCACAAGGCAGCTCGTATACAAGGCTCGGGGGCACAGAAGCAATTGCCTTCCCAGGATCTGTTTAGTTTTGCAACTTACATGCGAGATTAATTGTCTTATATCCCTGGGCTCAATTTACCGTGCCCTGACCAGGTGCTCCACCCTCACACCTGGCAGCAGGGGAGGAGAGGGGAGGTGTAAGGTTGGAGCACACTTTGCTTCTGTTGGGCCGGACTCCTTGCTGTCTACGCAACAGGCCCACGTGTGGCCCAGAAAGCCCTCCCTCCTGCCAAAGTCCCATTTTGCTCTCAAAGTCAACTGCAGCCCCTCTCCTGTGGACCAGCCTTCCTTGCTGCCGGGCCCATAGTGCTCCCTCCCCTCAAGGTCACCTTGATCCTGTTCACACATTGCCCCTTCCCACCTGCAGCTGACTTGTGTGCGGGTCCACCCATCTCCCATATCATGATACAGGCTTTCTGAGGTCAGGCCCCCAAATCTGCTCTTCCCCAGTCTCCATGCAGGGCAGGACCCAAAGACATACTGGTTATGTGAGGTGATCTGAAGAACCAAGAGGCAGCCAGAGTGGCAGGAAGAGCACACTCCTGCCTCTGCCATTTCCTAGGGTACAACTGTAAGCAGGTGATAAACCCTTCGCCTTCCTTTCCTCAAGGAATATGGTAAAACCAGATACCATATTTACCTCATTGCACTGTTGTGAAGGCTAAATGATTCACTTCATTTCATTCATTCATTCACTCATTCATTCATTCATTCAACAACACGGAGCATCTACTATGTGCTGGGAACTGTGCTAGATGCTTTGCAGGGCAGTAAATAAAAGGGATTTACTTGTCTTTGTGAAGATTACATTCTAGTGAAGCGGACAGATAATAGACAAGCAGATAAAGAATCTCAGAAATTGCTAAGTACTGTGAATAAAAATAAGGCAATGTGACGGGAGTGGGGTGTCTGTTAGCTCCATGGGTCGGTCAGGGAGGGCCTCTTTGGGGTGGGATTTGGGCAGAGGCCTGGCTGAGAGGACTGGGAAGCAGTCAAGTGCTTGATGAATATTAGCTGTTATTATCATTCAGTGTTGTGGGAATAAGGTCTCCATGCTGAGGAGAACATCCTGCCCCAGAACCCCAGAGGGGGTGCCCCCAACCCTTCCCTTATCTTATGCCACCCCTAGGCCCAACTGAGCTCACCCCCAGGAGGGAGACAGCTGTCACCTCTGTATTATTTGCACCCCAGGGGTCTGCACCTCCAGGCTTTTATTCATCTTGTTCCCCCCACCTAGGCCCTTCCCCACTCCTTTCCTCCTGGATTCACCCTAATCCTGCCCAGACCACGTGAAGATGGGCCCTGGCCCCTCCCCCCTCCCTGCTCAGCTCCTTCTCCTTCCGGCAGCACTTCAGTCCTCACGACTCAATTTCACACCCATTAATTAATACAACCACTCTACCACTGTTTTGTTATTGTGTTCCCTCATTTCTTTCCAGTCATGGCAAGCCCGTGTTCTCAGAGCATCCCTCTGAGGGAGGCAGGAAGGTTGGGACTGTCCGTGTTTTAGAAATGGAGAAACTGAGACTCCGCGGCAGTGTCTGCCTCATGGTGGATGCCTGGAAGGGGTGGTGCTGGCTCCATATTTAGTCCTCACACTCTTCACAACTGGTCCTGCCCTGTGCAGCAACAGCATGTACACA
>NW_006299593.1:494662-495702 GCF_000327345.1 Myotis davidii | reverse complement strand
ACACACACACACACTTATGCACACAGACTCACACACGCCAGAATCTCCAGTTCTTCAGGGCAGGGCTAGCCTCCCCAGCACCTAGCACAGGGTCCTGCACAGTTAAAGTCCATGAATTCTCAGATTCCAGTCACATTGCCTGGGAGAGTCTGAATAAACTGCCCCCTTCCATCCCATCCCTGACCTGGGCAGGCAGTCCCCTCCCTCCCACCTCCTGCCCAGTGGTAGCCCCACGGTCCTGGCTGCCCCAACTCACTTCTCCAGCATGGACATGACGATTGGAGGGAGCACCAGGATGGGCATGGGGAGGACCACTCGCGTCAGTGCCGTCTCCAGCAGGGCCTGAGGAGCAAGTGGAGGCTGTGGTGAGTGGGGCTCCCCTGTCCAGGCACAGCTGCCTGGCAGCCAATCCCACCCCAGAGCCCGAGGTGTGCGCATGACTGCTAAGCAGGCCTGGCTGAGTGGAATAATTCATGGATTTGCTCACGAAGCCATACGCCAACAACCGAGAAAAGCCACCCCCGTCTTCTCATCACACACATTTGAAGAGCAGATCCCTGACACCTGCCACATGTGGGGGTGGGGCAGCAACACAGAAGTGCCCAAGGGGGTGCCTCGGGCCGGTGGCAGGTGCAGGGGCTTGGGGGGAAGCAGCAGGAAAACTTGAGATGCTCTAAAATCTAAGCAGGCCCTGGAAGGACCCCAGCAAAGAGCTGGGGCCTGGTGCCGAGGGGGGACAGAGACTCTGGGAGTTTCTGTTCTCTGACATTCCTTAAAGACAAAGGTCCGAGGAGGAGGCGGCTTTCTTGGTGACCAGGGACAGGCACTTCTGCTGAGTGTCTGCGAGTCTCCCAATGGGCCCTGCCTGGGCCTGGCTCTGGGGTTCCCTTGGGATTCCCGGCAGGGGGCACAGTCAGGGCACAGCTGTGGCACCCCTGCACTCTGCCCGTCATTGTGGGGAGTCCATTTAACCCCACAGGCTTAGTCCCTCCAGGAACAACTGGTAGTCCTCCGGGTCCCGGGTCTTCCCTTAGACCCGT
>NW_006299593.1:492037-494285 GCF_000327345.1 Myotis davidii | reverse complement strand
GGTCGTCAAACTGCGCCTCGCGAGCCACATGCAGCTCTTTGGCCCCTTGGGTGTGGCTCTTCCTAAGCCTTAGGAGTACCCTAATTAAGTTAATAACAATGTACCTACCTTTATAGTTTAAGTTTAAAAAATGTGGCTCTCAAAAGAAATTTCAATCATTGTACTGTTGATACTAGGCTCTGTTGACTAATGAGTTTGCCGACCACTGCCTTAGACAGCAAGGGGCTGGAGCCAGGCTGGGGAACACCCAGGGCTGCAGAGAGCTGGGGCTCCTGCCATTTGGACCAGGAAGAGGACCATCAACATCAGCCTCCCTCACAGCAGGTCAAGAAAGGGTATAGGGCTAGAGAGGAGGTCGGTATCAGGTAGGAAACGGAGGCCAAATCCCTTCTGAGGACAGGCTCAGGGTTGGAAATTTCTCCCAGGAACTGGGGTCCTTTGTGACCAGCCTCAGGAGGGCCTGGGAGAGGGTCCCTCCAGCCTCCCTCCCAAGCGGGAATGAGGGGCCCAGAGCCCGTGTGCAGGATGCAAAGCAACCTGAGCCCCTTCCCTTCAGAGCCTTGGGTGGGCACTCACTTCCCCCGAAACAGTGGGGAGGGGAGGGCTGGATGAGAGAGGGCTCTCCCCACACTGGAGGCTCATAGAGGAGGCCGCCCAGACAGAGGTTCTGCTCGGGCCCTGTGGGAGCTGAGGAGGGACAGGGCCTGGAGCAGAAATGCTTGGCTACCTCGCAGCCGAACCCCCCTGTCCCAGCCCTTGGAAGCCAGAGCGGGGAGAGCCACTGATCACCACTGGGAAGAGGGCTGGACACAAGCATACTGGAGTTAAAAAATATTACAACTGCTGGAGCGGGTGAGGCGGGTGAAACCAGAGGTGGGAGAGGGCCTTCCCGTAACAAAACATTCTTCTCCAGCCACCGCAAGGCCTGGGGCAAGCCTGAAATCCCACACCTTAGCGCACTCACTCCTCACTCCCCAGCGAGGCGCCAAGTGCAGGAGTGCTTATTAGCACAGAACCACAAGCACCCGTGCCCACACTTCCTCATCTTACCCAGGAGGACGTGAAAGCCCAGGGGTCAGGGTCCCGGTCCCGGGGAGGGAAGGGAAAGCTCTGGGGTCTATTCTGCCCTCACCAATTAACAGATCAGAGAAGCTGGGTCCTGAGGGGCTGCGATGAGAGATGGAGACAGCTCACAGTGGTGAGGACAGGGCACTTGGAGAGAAACGGGGATGCCTAGGGGATGGGCGTGGCTGGGCCAGACCTCCAGGCTGGGGCTCATACAGAGGGCAGGTGGGGCAGGGTGAGGAGGCGAGATTAAGAGGACAAAGCAAGGGTGCTGTGGGCAAAAGTCTTTGAGGAATGAAAACATTTAGGGGAAACCAACACCCTCTCTGTGGCTGCCACCACCCCCACCCCCATGCTCTACCCCCTGAGCCCCGGGAGGACCCACATGTCTGGCTGCGATCCTGGAGGAGCCCACGAGGTTGCCATCACCGTCCAGGACATCGATCCCTTCTTCCAGCTCCCCATACCTCATCAGGACCACGTTGCAGATATTGGCGCTGGCTGGAGAGAGAAGGGAGCAGGAGTGAGGGGGAGGATGGCATTCCACTTGGTAGGACCCCTGGGCTCCACCTTCGCCCCAGACTCCCCAGCCCAAGCAAAGAAGTTCTGAATAGATGCCAAGCTTGTGTTCAAGTGCAATGGGGGAAGGTGTGGTCCTGGTGCCTATCAGCTTGGTGAGGGGTTTGGGGGACCTTGGGAACCTGGTGAGCAAGGCTGGAAAACAACCAGTGTTAGGGAGGAAGGGATACCGCTCAGGGCTTAGAAATGGCCAGTTATCAAGGAGACTGCCCCCTGCAGGCAGGCCAAAGGGGTGCTCTGGGGCCTGAAGACACATCCCCAACGGGTGCCTGATGCTCCCCCATCAGCAACTCTCCCCCATCAGCAACTCCGCACCCCACATCCAGCCCCTTGATCCTCAGAGTGAATCAAGTTCCCAGAGATTTGCTTCTCTGACAGCAGGTGCCAGAGCGGCAGGAACCTCAGTGCTCACCCAGCACCGCCCCCTCATCATATGGATGGAAGATTGAGGCTCACGGTGTATGTGTGTGTGTGTGTGGGGGGGGGCAGGGGATTTATCTGAGGTCACATAGCAAAGTGGGGCAGAGCTGAAAGGTCACAGAGCCTGGCCCTCGGGACACCCAGGAGGGGGGGAGAGGGCGGGGTCAGGCAGCGCTGCGGGAAT
>NW_006299593.1:491111-491718 GCF_000327345.1 Myotis davidii | reverse complement strand
TGGGGGAAGAGGGGGGGGGTGGGCGGGTGTGGAGTGGGGGGTGACAAATGTGGAGCCCGCCTGCTTCACTCCTCCCCCCAAAGCGCCTTGCTGTGTTTAAAGTTTTAATTTTTGCTAATTAATGTCAATTAATTTTGTATAATGAGTGTTTAATTTTGGGGAGTGTGTGAGCCTGGGAGCGACTGCAGTTCTGGGCTGTGAACGCTGATTAGCATCAACACCTGCTGCTTCCCCACTCCCTCCAGTGGGGGGGGCGGGCACCCGGGTTTGGGGAGCTGGAGGGCGGCAGGGCCTGGTGGGCAGGTGGAGTGGGAGGAGGACCGCAGATGCTCCTTGTGCCTGAGCCAATGCAGGGGAGCAGAGGGGCCCAGGGTGCTCGCAGCTGGGGGACAGGGTTCTGCAGGTGAGGGGTGGCTTGAGGTCCTGGGGTCTCTAATCCTCAGTCTCCCTTTTCAATAAAGTAGAAGGTGGAACAGGCAGAGGGAAGACCAAGTAGCTCTGCAGTCTTGGGAGAGAAAAGCAGGCGACCAAATACAGTTTTTAAATGTATTTACAGCACAGATGTCATCTTTGAGTAGCTCTCGTGTTTCCACAAGACACTCAGCCC
>NW_006299593.1:488764-490415 GCF_000327345.1 Myotis davidii | reverse complement strand
TTTATATGTTGCAAACAATAACACATGTTAATGGGGAAAGACAGACAATAGATAAGACTAATTACTAAAATAAAAAGTGCCATGGTAATGAAGACTATGGAGGAAATAAAAAGCAGGAAAGGAGAAAAGCAATGTAAAGGGTGGTTTGCATTTGCAATTTTAAATAGAATGGGCAGGCAAGGTCTTATTGTAATATTATGCTTAAATAAAGCCATGAAAAAAGTAAGGGAATGAGTCACATAGAAATCTGTAGGAAGAGAATTCCAGGCTGAGGGAAAACTAGTACAAAGCCTGGTATATCTTCAAATAAACAAGGACATCAGTGTGGATGGAGAGGAATGAGGTGTGTGTGTGTGTGTGTGTGTGTGTGTGTGTGTGTGGGTGGGGGGGGGGGCAGGGGATTTATCTGAGGTCACATAGCAAAGTGGGGCAGAGCTGAAAGGTCACAGAGCCTGGCCCTCGGGACACCCAGGAGGTGGGGAGAGGGCGGGGTCAGGCAGTGCTGCGGGAATACCTTCTGCTTTTGGCTTCAGATGACTGGTTCATCCTTTGACCATGCCCACTCATCTCAGCTGAGAGCATGGGGGCCTGGGCTGAGGGGAGGGATCCTGGATCCATAGTTAAACACTGGATGCCAGAGTTTGAGCTGGTGGCTAGCTTCGGGAGCCTTCCCAGGGACTCACAGGGCTGGGCCTGGGCCCAGGCCCAAGGCTAGGTGTGGGTGCTGACCTCGCCTGAACTCCCCCAGCTCTGCTCCAGGATGGAAGTGGGGGAACAAGGGGGTGGTGGGCGGGTGGGGAGTGGGGGGTGACAAATGTGGAGCCCGCCTGCTTCACTCCTCCCCCCAAAGCGCCTTGCTGTGTTTAAAGTTTTAATTTTTGCTAATTAATGTCAATTAATTTTGTATAATGAGTGTTTAATTTTGGGGAGTGTGTGAGCCTGGGAGCGACTGCAGTTCTGGGCTGTGAACGCTGATTAGCATCAACACCTGCTGCTTCCCCACTCCCTCCAGTGGGGGGGGCGGGCACCCGGGTTTGGGGAGCTGGAGGGCGGCAGGGCCTGGTGGGCAGGTGGAGTGGGAGGAGGACCGCAGATGCTCCTTGTGCCTGAGCCAATGCAGGGGAGCAGAGGGGCCCAGGGTGCTCGCAGCTGGGGGACAGGGTTCTGCAGGTGAGGGGTGGCTTGAGGTCCTGGGGTCTCTAATCCTCAGTCTCCCTTTTCAATAAAGTAGAAGGTGGAACAGGCAGAGGGAAGACCAAGTAGCTCTGCAGTCTTGGGAGAGAAAAGCAGGCGACCAAATACAGTTTTTAAATGTATTTACAGCACAGATGTCATCTTTGAGTAGCTCTCGTGTTTCCACAAGACACTCAGCCACACTGGGACCCACGGGCAGACCTCCTCTCGCCAGGCCACTCCTGTCCACACGGCAGGCAGGCTCAGTGGTCTGATACAGTGGCTCTCCACCGGGGCGATGTTGTGAGACATCTGGCAACATTTGGAGACATTTTTGATGATCACAGCCTGGTGTGTGTAGGGGTTGGTATAGGCCACCTAGTGGGTAGAGGCCAGAGATGCTGCTAAACATCCTACAATGCACAGCACTGCCCCACGGCAAAGAATTACCCAGCTCAAACGTCAGTATGATGTTGAA
>NW_006299593.1:486420-488321 GCF_000327345.1 Myotis davidii | reverse complement strand
GCTCTGCTTCATGTCAGGAGGCAGCAGCTCCATCTGCAAACTCCTCCCCCCACCCCCTGGGTGCAGAAGGAGGGGCTGCATGAAGCGGCTCCATGGGGTCACAGCCTCTGCACCAGTGCTCACGCCAGGTCAAGGGGAGCCAGGAAAGGCGGAGACATCTCTAGCTGTGCATGTGCATGTGCATGTGCGTGTGCGTGTGCGTGTGCGTGTGTGTGTGTGTGTGTGTGTATGTGTGTAGGAAAAAGACAAAGAAAAGAGACAGTATGGATTTGGAGCTGATGGCCCAGTAGTCCTAGGTGACATCCTGCTTGCTCTCCTCAATTTTCAAATGTGTGGTGTAGCCACATCAGGACAGAGCAGGACTCTGGTTCAAACACAAAATGACTTGATACGAAAGGTAAAGTATGAAAGGGAGTGAAAACCCAGCCTCCCTCTCCCCATCAGCGCCTCCAGGGCACTTTTCAGAATGAGAAAGCTGCCCTCTCCTCTAAGCTGTCTGGGGGCGGGGGGACCAGGGGGGCAAGGTAGTGAAAACCCTAAAAGCCACCTCAGAATGAGGGCAACCCCCAGGCCCCTCCCTTGGAACACCCCCATCCTTACTGCCTACTCAAATGGCACATGCACCGTCATTTCTCCTGTTGACTGTGTATATTGGGCACCTGCTATATGCACAGGTTAGCTGCTATCACCTTTGAGCAGTGAGATCGCTGGCCTGTTTCAGTCATTTCATTTCCATGATCTCACCCAGAACATTCAGTTCTGCCGTCTTTCTCCCAAGCCATCCCTGGTCCCTCCCATCGGTTCCTGGCCAGTCCACTCCTGAGTCACGGACACTGAGAGCCGCAAGGGAATAGCAAATAGAAGAGAGAGAGAGAGAGAGAGAGAGAGAGAGAGAGAGAGAGAGAGAAACCAAGATCAAGGCCAACCATGGGTGGCCACGAGTCTCATCTCTAGCACACTGGCAAGATCGACGATTGACAGTAGCACAGGTTAATTAAACAGTGCGCTAGTGATAATGCTAAGGAAGCTGGCACATTTTCAACTCGGATTGACACCATTCAAGACTCAGGCATAACTGATGTTGGAGCAGCGATGCTGGGAGATGTCACGGGCTGAAAGAGAGAACTAGAGATCGCTGTGTGCTGATGCAAGCGCCATGTCAAGTCCCGAGGAAAGTGTGGTCCTGACTGCTGCAGATGTTCGCACATCAGACCCGTCGCGATGCACCATCATGCCGGGTGTGAACAGCTATGAAGTGCCCCGTGTAAAAGGGACAGTGTGGGAAGAAGGAAGAGCAGCAGACGGAAGACAAATGTGCAAGAAAGTTCTCAAAAATAAGACTACAGGAGAGCTTGCCCCCCGAACTACCACAGACACATAGGAACAGACACATGGATCAAAAGGTAATAGCCCAGCCCTGGCTGGTGTGTCTGCCAGAGATGCTGCTAAACATCCTACAATGCACAGCACTGCCCCACGGCAAAGAATTACCCAGCTCAAACGTCAGTAGTGCTGATGTTGAAAACCCCTGTGTCACGCACGTCTAGAGACCCACAGGATGAGGAAAGTGGATCTGAGAGGTTGGGAACCCCGGCTTCGGGACAACGGGGCTTGGGTTCTAATTCTGATGCCGAATCTCCTCCTCCTCACCCTCAGAGGAGAGCTCCCACCAGCCCCAGGCCCTCCCAGGGCTCAGGGCCAGGAAGGGCCTCCACAGTGGCCTTGGGAAGGAGGGCACCTAGCCGGTGACAGGGATGCTCTTCGTCCTTTACCCGC
The DNA here is from genome assembly GCF_000327345.1 of Myotis davidii. Lineage (NCBI taxonomy): Eukaryota > Metazoa > Chordata > Mammalia > Chiroptera > Vespertilionidae > Myotis > Myotis davidii. Next base: position 486,545 of record NW_006299593.1, on the reverse strand, counting down.
TGGGGCTGCCAGGCCTGCAGGTCCCAGGAGACCCAACACAACCACCGGAGAGGACATCGGGGTTTCTGCCCTGAAAGGCAGGGGTCTCTGACCTCAGAGAACAGCTCCCACCACTGCAGTTCTGA
>NW_006299593.1:482842-485155 GCF_000327345.1 Myotis davidii | reverse complement strand
GTTTGGGTTCAATTTCCTGTCAAGGGCAAGTACCTGGGTTGCAGGTTCAATCCTCGCCCTGGTGGGGGCGTGTGCAGGAGGCAACCAATCGATATGTCTCTCACATTGATGTTTTCCTCTCGCCCTCCCTTTCCCCCCCTCTCCCCTCCCACTCTCTCTAAAATAAATCAATGGAAAAAATATCCTCAGGTGAGGATTAACAACAAGAAAAAAAGATTTAATAGTGCAGAGACACATCCACCTGTGGCAGGGGTGCGGGGATGAGTTAGTAGTAAAGCAATTGTATCAACTCACAAGGGAAGGACTCTTCAAATATGGGGGTGAAGCAATAGGCTATTTATTCTCTTGGGGAAAATAAAACACCATAACTCCTCTATCCCAAATTGCGTTTTTCTCATATTTTAATGCTTCCAAAATCATGATATACCTTACAATGGGTGTTTGAGGGAGGGGGATCTTATCTGCTCCCCATCACAACTGCCCGGGCGTGAGTGAACTTAGCCGTGTGTATCTGTTCATTCAAGCGTTACCTCAGTTGCTTACAGCGATCCACACAGAATTTGAACTTAAACTTAGATCCCTAATTGTCGCCTAGAACTTCTTTTTAAAACTTACACTATAATGGAGCGCGGACGCGAAAAGTTATTGTACATGCGGAAGATCGTCTGCCAGATACCAGGCAATGCAATTAAAGGCAGCAGAAATTGCCAAACCATAGATAGCTACCCTAAAGAAATGCTTGCCCATATGTACAAAGAGACATTTACAAGGATGTTAATTATAGCACTGTTTGTAAGAGCAAATAATTAGAAACAACCTAAATGTCCACCATTTACGGAGTCTACATGGGAAGCTCTCCAAAACAAACTATATGAAAAGAGCTACCGAGTCTGTACAGAATGGTTTACGGAATGCAAAGCCTTGTAATTGGTATACACACATCTGTGTGCACAGAAACCCACAAGTGAGGTTCTGGAAGCTTCACACCACAGAGTGGTCTCCTTGGGGAAGGAAACTAAATTTAGGAATTAGGGGGTGTCGCAGGACTTCCACTTTTTACCCTAAATTTTTCTACACTGTTTGCACTTTTACAGTGAGAATAGAATCATGCGTTACTTGTTTAAACATTGAAAAGAAATAGCCCAACTTCTTGAAGTCGATCATAAAAGTTTGAAAGCCAGCAGGGATTGGTGCGACCTATTCATGGGTCCGACACCTAGGCATCTATATGTCAGAAACTACCTAAGGAAGCTGATGAACTTCAGGAATCTTTTTCCTGCAAGTAAAGGGAAAAAATGAAACTGCAAGTATAACCAAATAGGATCTGCAGATAAAAAAATCCCCAATATTCTTGTGTATGCTTTGAAATGACACCATCTCATTTGGACAATGGTTGCTGAACAGCATCACAACCACCATAGCCTCTCGTAATCCCTACCTCTAATCTTGACCCTTCGGCCCCTGGAAGATGTGGAGAAGGCTGAGACTCATACTCTGTGGTGTTGAAGAAAGTGACTTGGATTGAACATGTAGTGAACGCTTATTTATTCCTTCAAACGAACAAGAACTACAGCCCTCTCCTCTTCTCAATGGCTATTGTCTTAATGCCTCCCGCAAGAGAGGCATCTTAGAATAGAGAGTGTGGCATGCAATATCTACTCCATAAGCTATGTGATGAGAAGTGGGAAATGTATTTACTGTAAGTGACAAAGAGCTACTAATATTACTCTATGGAGGGTCATGGTGACTGACTCAACCGCTATTCTACCCCCAAACGATTAGTCTAAACTAATTGTAATACTCCCTTCCTTGACAGTAATTGGTTAGGAAAGAACATGTGATCGGTCCTAGCCAATGAGGGATGGTGGCAGGGGACTTCTAGGAAAAGACTCCTTTTATTTAAGAAGAGGTAGCAGGCAGTGCCTCCTGTCCTCTGGGCAGTGGTGGGTCTGGATGTGACCTTTGGAATTGCTGGTGCCATCTTCAGGGAGCTACCCTGCAGGTGAAGCCACTGGCAGAGAAGTGGAAGGAAGGGCCCTGGATGCTTCACCCAGGACTCGACCTTTGTAAAGTAATACATTCCTCTGTACAGATGCCCAATGTCATTGATAATCATCAGAGAAATGCAAATTCAAAGCATAATGAAGTATCACCTCACACCGGTCAGAATGGCTATCGTCAACAAATCAACAAACGACAAGTGCTGGTGGGAATGAGGGGGAAAGGGCACCCACATGCACTGCTGGTGGGAATGCAGACCAGTGCAGCCACTGTGGGGAGACGTAGACAGCACAGGGAAAAGTCACTTCCGGG
>NW_006299593.1:468618-482771 GCF_000327345.1 Myotis davidii | reverse complement strand
GGAAGGCTGCTCCCTCTGCAGGGAGTCGGGGGGGTGGGTGCTGAGGCTTAGGCCTCCCCATGGGGAGCTCAGAGCCCACATGGGGGTCTTTATGAGCACCGGGCCCTGCTGGTCCCCTGCTCGGCATGGATTCAACCAGGCAGTCTGGGGGTGACCTTCACAGCTCCCTGCCCTGCCCCCTACACACATAGATACAAGAGCCTGAGCACACGGCCATGCTTGCCAGGTGACCCTGGGGTCCCCACCTTCAGCTCCTGGCTAAAGCCCCTGCCCCGCCCATCCCTGACAAGGTGCATCTACTCCTCTCGCCATGGGACCCCTGGACCTCCTCTTGCTGGCCACTGCTCCCAGCCCCCACCCAAGGCCCCCCGTGAAGGCTGCTGTGGGGCCTGCCTCTGCGGAAAGGGACTGCGCCTGGAGCCTGGTGGCTGGACCTGGAGGTTTGTATTTTTCCGATGCCTCCTCAATTGACCTTTAATTACACTGTTTGCCCAGCTCCCCAAACCATTAACTTCCACCTCACGTCAATTAATGGAGGGCCTGCTCCAAGCTCGAGCTCCTGAACACAATTAAGCGTGACAGTCCACAAATAAGAAAGAACTGGAGAATTAATTAAGGTCTAAACAAATTAATTACCAGTCCCCAATCGATTCCAATGCCAGCACTCACCGTCTTTCCTAACATGTCCATGTATAAATAGCAATGAGATTTTCCCACATGATTGCTGTTCTAGACCAGGGCCCAGCACGGCTCTGAAACCACCTCAGGGGAGAGGCTGCAGGGAGTGTCCTTGTGGCTCCCCACGTACTCCACACACACACACACACACACACATGCACGCACGCACATGCACACACATACACACAACCCCGGCTGAAAAACCAGGGGCAAAACTGGAGGTGCTCCTGGTGGGACACGGAACAGCCGGCCTCTGGACCCCACCCCTCAATCTCTCAGCTACTGCAGTGAAGGTTATCTGAGTGGCTGGAGCAGCCTGGGCTGTGGCCAGGTCAGGATAACCCTTAGTGAGTCTGAACTGGTTTCTTCTTCTGTAAGATGGGATGTCTCCCCCTGCCCGAGTGTCCTCCCAGAGAGAGAATGAGGAGAGTTGAGGGGAACAGAGGCGGCTGGGGGCAATGCGGAGAGCTATGGGGCCTCGGGAATACTGGGCTTTACAAACCCAGGGGAGGCCTGCAGTCCCAGCAGAAAGGGGCTGAAATAGGACCTGGTCCGAGGCCAGAGAGGGGTGGGAGTGGCAGAGTCAGGCGCCAGCCAGGTGTCCTGGGCCAGGGGTCTCAGGCCTCTCTCCTGGGCAGCGCATGGGTCTCAGTGCAGACAGCTGTCCTCCTGCTTCCCAGACCTCAGCCTGGGGCAGGAGCCCAGGGAGGAGCTGGACAGAGCGGTGGGAAGGAGCAACTGACCCCCGGGAGTCTCCTGGTTCCCCAGAGCCTGAGTTTCCAGCCTGCCCAGGAGGGACAGAGTGGGGAGGTGGCCTCTGAGCACAGTGCACCAAAGCCCCTTCAGGACCCCTCTCACCCTGAAGACCCCCTTTTGTTCCATCCTCCTACACACACATCCCAGCAGCCAGGGCTCAATCCATCACTTCCCCTGTGCACTCACAGCTCTGTGAGTCCGGCCGGCCTCCAAAGGGGCAAAGAACCCTCTACAACAGCGGTTCTCAACCTGTGGGTCGTGACCCCTTTGGGGGTCGAATGACCCTTTCACAGGGGTCGCCTAAGACCATCCTGCATATCAGATATTTACATGACGATTCATAACAGTAACAACATTACAGTGATGAAGTAGCAACGAAAATAATTTTATGGTTGAGTCACAACATGAGGAACTGTATTTAAAGGGCCAGAAGGTTGAGAACCACTGCTCTACAAGGTAAAGAAAGTCCTGAGCCCTCTTCTCAGTGGTCTTAGCTGTGGCCCGTCCCAGTCTGGCCCACCTGCAGTGGAAAGCAGGGGTGAACAGCTGGTGGGACCAGCAGCCGTGGAAAGCTTAGAGATGCTCTGTCCTGGCCAGAGGCCCCTGGGGATAAGGTGGAGGGAGGCCACATTGCATGGACTAGATGGTGGCCTGAGAGGACCAAGGGAATTTTGAGCCCCTGGAGAGTGAGAGGCATGCCCACTACCACTGTGTCAGCAATGACCAGCGGAGTCAGCTAGTGCCCATTTGCAGTTGGGCCTGGGATGGGCAATGGGGGCCAGAGAGCTGGAAGCTTGAATGTGGGGGAGAAGAGACTGGGCAGGCGGTGGAAGACAGGCAGGTCCACAGCCAGGACTTGGGCATTGGGCCTGAGGAAGGGGCCAGGAAGGGCCTGCTTCTCTCCGGATCCTGGCAACCTAGGACTCTCAGGGCTGCAAACCACACAGAGTGCAAACCTGTGCAACTGGCCAGGGACACATAGGAACGCAAGGCCCCTCACGGGTGGCTGCACGTGTGCGAGGGGCTGTAGGCTCCTCCCCAACAAGAAGGCAGGAGAGTAATCAAGCTGGAGCCCAAATAGAGAAAGTCTCAGGTGGGGATGAGAGAAAGGTCAACCCTGAGAGCAGGGACCCTCCTCCTGCTTTCAGGAGCCTCACAAAGGTGAAGACCACCCCAAGGTCACACAGCAAGATGGCCAGTAGAGCAGGGCTGGAATGGGCCCCGGGCGGAGTCCTGGTCTGGAGCTTGGCTCAAGGACAGATTACATCTTAGCCGAGTCCCAGATCCAGTCCAGTGCGGCTGAGAGCTGCCGCCTTCTCGGGCTGCACCTAACCCTCCAGCCCAGGAGGGCAAGGACCCCAAGAACAGCAGCCGTGTTCACTCAATTAGGCCCCTTAACAAAGTCAGATCTAAAGAGTTATTCCATTAATGGCCCGCACTAGAAATAGCTGAGGGTTCATTAAAAGTGTGGAGTTGCTATAGCAATTATCTGGGTTGGCCGAGGCTCATCGAGCAGGTTGGTCCTGGGAGTTCATTAGCCTCTGGGCCATCGAGGAGGTGGGGCTGCCCAGGAATGATCTCCCGGGAGCTTTTCAGGTGGTTCCAAGCACTCTCCTAGGAGGGTAGTCTGGTTGTGGTCTCATTTGATCCTCCCACAGCTCTGGCCTGTAGAAAGGTAAGTGCTGGTGCCCATTGTACAGATGGGGAAACTGAGCTCTGGAAGAGGAGAGCAGGTCTGGACCATGAACTTGGGTCTGACTCCCAGCTCTTTAGACGGAGGCTTGGCACCAAGGACAGCACAGGACCCCGCGCCCGTGGGCTGGCCCCCATCTTTGTCCTCTGGCCTCAGATGGGGAACTCAGTGTCATGGTTCAAACACTGGCTTATACTCCTCTTTTGATTACTAATCACGGACTGCCCCAGGGTTCCTTCGGTGTTGTTTATTTCTTTTTAATTTTTAAAAATCTTCCCACGGTGGTGCTCTCTTCCCAAACAAGGCGTGGGCTTCTTAACACATTGCGGACGGATCAGGAGAATTCTCGCTTCATATTACACAGTGTTTTACGAAGTCTCATACTTTAAAAAGATATTAGCTTGTAAGAACCTGTAATAACTTCAAAATGCAATGGGTATTTAATTTTAAAGCGTGCCTTTCACAGTTATGTAAAACGTTTTTTGTCCTCCTTCAATGGAAACTTATCTGGCCACGGGGTAAAGCTGGCAATAAACCTACTGGTCCGCAGTGTGTGAAGAGTCAGCTGGGCTTTGAGGGGTTCCGGGTCCAGGCCTGGGCATCTGTTGTGAGCTCAGAGACGCAAGATCAGCAAGGACTCGGTTGCAGGCAGGCGAGATCCCCTCTACACACACTCACGCGCCCACAATTACCCGAAGGTGCGTGGGGGCTCCGAACCCTAACGGGCCCACAATACCCCAAGAACGCGAGACTAGCGGGAGCTTTGTGTCAGGAACCTGGGACAGTCTGGTAAGGCCCATGCACCTCTCTCCAAACAATGTGTCTAACTGCATAAAACAAAATACATAGGACCATAAAGGAATCATATCGAAATGTTATCAAAATACTTTAAAAATTGTGATACAGTAATAGATCTGCTTTTTAACTAAGGATTAAAAACAAGATCGGCCAGTGGATCTGTTGGTATTGATTTTGAGCAATATTTTAAGATCTCTGTAACTGTGATGAGACGTGAGAACATCTGTGCTTTCTACTGGTGACAGTCACCGACCGGCTTATTACTGTGGTTTGCTGCCTACATTCATAATGGAAGGAAACGTTACATTTCAGCTAGAGGTTAGTATAAATCCTTCCCCAACCAAGTTCATGGGATCCACTGCCTTCTATCTTCTGACCCTTTGGGGGCCTGGGGGCCCAGGTTCAGAATCCCTGTGTAGAACTTTGGACACAGAGCTAGTCAGCCTGGCCCCCGTCACTTTTTCTCTATCTACATATGTTCTGTTCCAGTTGTCCCTGTGAAGAAACACCCCCCACCCCATGTCAGGAGAGTGTAGAGCCGCTGACCGGCTCCCAAGAGCCCCGAGAGCCCCACATGCCCATGCACATGTATGCACATGCACACGCACATGCATACACACACACACACGCACACACATGCAGATGCTCAGCACTGTGCAGGTCTTACCTACGGCGGGGAAGGGCACAAATCTCTGGACGAGGAGGCGGGTGGCCGGGGTGAACTTGTTGGCTTTCTGAACCAAGACATTAAGGCCCACCTTGGAAAGAGAAAACAGAAAAAGTGCATGGTGCTACAGCCGCCTGAGGGAGGAAGGGGGCAGGCTGGGGGGAGAGCGAGGGGCGCCATCTTCCCCTGCAGCTGTCCCCCAGACCCTCGATTGCAGAACTGCAGTGCGGCTGTTTACCTGGGGTGACAGGGCAGTGATGCTTTAAACAGCCTCAATAAACTAAGCTCCCTAAGAACGATGTCGCCTCTCCCTGGCAGGAAGTCCCTGCCCTGCACATCAGGAGTCCCTCCTCCCCAGCACTCAGAATGCCGCTCACGGGTGTGATGTCCCCACCAGGCTGGGAGGGAGGCACCGTGTCTTTTTCATCTTCGTATGCCCAGCACTTAAGGCGGTGGATGGCACTTAGTGCATGCTGAGTCCACGGTGACTGAGGATTAAACCCAGGAACCGATAAAGAGATGAATGGGTGATCAGCCACGGGAAGAGGAGGGAAGGAGGGGAGGTAGTCCAGGCAGAGGAACAGGGCCTTTGGGTGGGGAAAACAGCAGAGGCACAGGCATGGGGAGAGAGAAAGCAAAGATGCATGCGGCCAGGAGACAGGTGTGCAGAGGGCCCTGCTCCCCAACGGAGGCCAGAGCCAGCCCTGCCCTGTGCGTTATTCCTGGCCTGAGGCAGGGGCCGGGGAGGAGTCCTAGGGCTGCCTGCTCTGGTCTGGCACACCTATTGGCTCAGCAGACCACCTGCACCCGCAGCCCTGGCCCTGGCTTCAACCTCCTGCATTGTTGGGGAAGGTGCTTAGCCTTGGGAGGCCTCCAGGGCTGCTAGGTGCCTGCAGCAGTCAAAGCAGGGCACGGCAGAGATGGTCCAGGGACCCAGGAAGACAACCCAGGGCCCCACAGAGCCAGAGGGCTGCCAGGCACAAACCCAGCCTGGGCTCCTGGGCGCCTGGCCTCCCTTGGAAGCCTCAAGCTGGTGCTCAGAGTCCAGTCCTTGTCCTCTGCTTGTCCAAGGGATGCTGGGAGGCACGGCAGCTTGGACACATTTTGGTGGACGGCGGAGCAGCCTGGGAGCTGCCACATACACTGGGCCCTGATGCCCTGCTTCAGGGCTGCCCCTGCCTGAGATGGACCTCATCAAGCTCAGTTCTCCCAGCTCCCAGCAGCCAGTGACTGTCAATTCTGTGACTCAAATGGTGCCCTCCCCCCAAATACCAGGGAATATGTTCCTACAGATGCAGAGAGGGAAAGTGTGGAGGGTATGGGGAGATGCCCGGCCACTCACCTCACATGAAATATCTCAATTAAACCCAACTACAAGGCTTTTATTTTTTTATTTGTTGTCGTTGTTAATCCTCATCTGAGGATATTTTCCCATTGATATTTTAGAAAGAGTGGAAGGGAGGAAGAGGAGGAGGAGGAGGAAGAGGAGAAAGAGAGAGAGAGAAAAATCAATGTGGAGAGACACATCAATGGTTGCCTCCTGCATGGGCCCTGACCAGGGCTGGGGATCGAGACTGCAACTGAGGGATGTGCCCTTGATCTGAATTGAACTTGGGACCCTTCAGTCTGGGGGCTGACGCTCTTATCCACTGAACCAAACTGACTAGGGCCCCACTTCAAGGCTTTTAGATAGGACGTTACCCCTTCTTACAGTTTCAGAGAAGTTCAGACAGGTTCAGGTTCAGAGAGGTTAAGTAATTTTGTCCAAGGAGGCAGGTGAAGCTAGGATTGAACCCGGGGACTGCTAATTCCAAAGCTGTGGTCTTAACCACTGTGCTATTTAATTTCCAATTGTCTCACACCTCAATGAGGAGTGCTTTAATGCCTGACATGCCATTTAAACTGGCTGTTTGCTCAGTAAAGCCCCCCTGGAAAGACAAGCTTGGGGTTGGGGCCCCGAGGAGTGGAAGGGGGAAGGCAGAGCTCTTGGACTCCCCACCCCAAACTAGAAATCAGAAGGTCTGGGTTCAAAACGCTCACATTCATTTAGACCGAGGCAGAGTGTGAGAGGAGTGGGAGCAGGAGCCCTCCAAGAAGCCAGCAGGGAGCTTGCGGGAAGGCAGGGCTGGGGTATGGTCCAGGAAGGAGGAATAGGGGCCACAGTTGTAGCAACATTCAGACTTGCCTCCTACCCTCAAGCCTTCCCCTCCTGCCTAGGACGGCACAGTCCAGAGTGACTGGCCCAGCCTGTCTCCTGCACCCCACATGGGAGCCCAGGGTGGAGAGGAGGAAAGGAGAGAGAGCCATGCCGGGGGCCCAGGTCCCTTCCAGCCTCCCCTGCCCCAAAGCCAACTGGAGTCTCCCCAGCACAGACCGGGTAAGACACACACACACACACACACACACACACACACACACGTTTCTGAGAGCATGGCCAACAGGCCAGGAAAGGGGCGGGTAAGACACATACACACACACACACACACACACACACACACGTTTCTGAGAGCATGGCCAACAGGCCAGGAAAGGGGCTGGAGGCCGGCATAGCTGGGAGAAGGCCTGGGCTCCTTCCTGGGCACGGATAATGGGCGGGTGGCAGACAGGCATGAACACAGGGAAGGCAAGTGGCCACTCACCCCCTCGGCTCCTACAGCCTCCAACACAGGCCCTACGGTCCCAGCAGCGAGGATGGCCACAGCCCAGGAGAGAGCCAGGGTGGGCTGCAGACCGGGGGTTGGGAGCCCGTCTGTTCTGGTTTCTCGGGGCCCTTTGGCCTGGAACATTTGGTGGAGCCCATTAAAATTAAAAAGCCAAGTGGCTGGTGGCTCTGAATGCCAGCTCGTCTTCCCTGGCATGGTGGGTCCTGTTTAAGGGAACCAGCTGGCATTAATGGCACACAACTCATCACGAACAGCAGCTAGCAATCAGAAAAATCTGAGCTAATAATCGGGTTTGGGAAAGATAATGAGATATGGAACCATCGCTGCTGAGGGTCCCCTCGGGTCTGTTTTAACAGCCTCCAAATAAGCCACCAAGAAGAAATTAACCAAACAGGGGCTCCATTTGGGCGGAGGGGAAAACAAACAGGGTGTGGGTTTTGCACGAGAATTCGCATGTGGCCAGCAGCCGGGGATCCTGGGAGAAGCCAGAAGCAGGACATCAGCGAAGGTCCGAGGAAGCAGTGGGCCTTCTCTGGCCACTTCTCGCCAAGCTCCCGCTCTCGGCCTGGTGACTTTGCCATGGCAACTGGCGGGAGCAGAGCAAGAGGAGGGAGGACTGGCTTCCTGGCAATCCCCACGGTGGGGACTGACCGGCACCAAGACCTGGGTGGGGTGGGAGCCCCATGACACAGACCTTCAATGTCATGAGCTATGTGGCTATTAGCTGGCTCCTTACGTATCAGGGCCTTGCGCAGGCCAACAACATCCCCTAAGTTCGGCAAGGCCAGCAGGGAGACACCGGGTGGGGCCTGAGCAATGCATGCAGCCTTCTCTCACCCAGCCTGTGGCCACTCCTCCAGCCCATACATCTGATCCCCACGGGATGCCTCCATTCCAAGGGGCTTCAGGCATTCCCCCTTCACACACCCCAGAGGAAGGTTGCCTTGCTCTTCCTCAGCCACGCCGGTTCCTCTCCCATTCCCAGCTCACTCCTCATGCCGGAGACCTAGGAGTCTTCCACCCCACGTCCAGCCCGTCCTGCAGAGCTATCTGTTCCATTTCCTGGACACCTGGCACGTGGCTACTCCTCTCTCTCTGCTCCCACCACTTAGCCGAAGCACCAGGCTCCCTAGACGGCTGCCCACCTTCTAGCTCAGCTTCCTGCTTCCATTCTCGCCCCGCTCCAATCCACTACACCAGCATGTCAAACGCAAAGGCTAATGCGAGCCAAATAAACGAGGCGTGCGACCCGTGGGCTGTAAGTTTGACATGCTTGCAGCCGGAGTGACCTCCTAAATATGGCTATCAACTTGCATTAGCCTTTCCATGGCTTCTTGTTGCAATTATACACACGCACAGCTTCACTGGATGGCCTGGCCTTGCTTGCAAGGCTCCAGCCACCTCACCATTGTCCCTGCTCCTCTGGTGAGCCAGTTTTCTCTCTTTCTCTCCATCCCTCCTTCCCTGCCCCACCCCGATCTCTCTCTCCCCAGGGCCTCCAAGCACTGCCCTTCCCTGGACCTCTTCCTTCCTTATAGCTATCGTGGTCTCTAAGTACCTGCTTGTTTACCTTCTTAAAATGTTGTAAATCAAAGTAATACGTGTGTAGGATTTAAAAACGGAATTTCACAGAAATGGTTTCACTTGTGGACTCTACTAAACATCCATCTCTCCTCATAGGCCCGAAGCACTGGGCTCAGAGCCTCTGTCTCTCTCATTCCTCACTGAACTCCTGCCTGGTGAGACGAGCAGGTGCTTAATCAATGCTCCTAGGATACATCAGGTGAGTGATTTCTGAAAGAGGAGGGGACAGCGAAGAGCCACAAGGAGACTTGCCCTGTGCAGGCACGGCTGTCCACCTCAGTGAACAGCTCTCCCAGTGCTGGGTGCTGCACACGCGGGTCTAAGTCCACCTGCGAGGATGGCTCATCCACTCCACCAGGAGGAGGGTCCTGGAGGGGCGGCCCCAGGCCACGAGGCTGCTGGAAGGGAGATGCCTGACTGAGCCCTGAGGGGTGAGTAGGATGCAGCCAGGTTAGAAGGAAGGGGTCAGCAGGCTGCAGAGAGGGCTCTGTGGACTCACGGAGCTTGCCATCGGGGGTCCCGGGGCCCCTGGAGAACAACAGGAGGGGGCACGCCTGGAAGGAGGGATGGCATGAGGTCAGAATCTGCATCCACTCTCAGGTGGTGGAAAGTTACGTAACCAAATGGTCAGGAGTGTGGTGGGTGCTGGAGGGCACTGGCTGGGGCAGGTCAAAGACTCTGAGGTACCAAAACCTCCCACCAGATGGCGCTCCCTGTAGCATAAACTTGGTAACAAAGTGGCCCAGGACCCTCTAATTTGCCTGCAACCCCAGCGGGTCTGTTGCTTGGCAGCAGGCTCAGGAGCAAAGGGCCACGCGGCTGGGTCAGCCTCAGGTACAGGTTAAAACACCAGTCGGCTCCTGCTGTGCCTGGGGCGCTTGTTTGCTGGTTACACTGACCAGACCTGACCCCGGAACCATAACCCACAGAGACCCGCCGGCCACCTGCTGGGAAACCAAATCCATCAGACCCCTTCCACGTAGGCGGGGACACCACATCGTCCTCCCTAGAACAGATACAGAGCTGACAGTCATGTCAGAGCCCCCACTGCCCGCATCGCCCTCTGTGGGCTTCTGGAACACTTCAGAGTATGCCACAGGGTCCATGTGATGGGCCCTCGACTCAGAAGCCAGTCCTGGTGACAGCAGCAAGACAACAGTCTGGCCCAGGATGCCCAGGCTGCCGGCGCCTCCGTCAGGCCCAGAGAAGAACAGCAAGGCCTGAGGTGCACCCTGGACCCCAGAGCCAGCCAGGTGCATCTTGCAGGGGCAGAGCACCCTGTGAACCAGGGACAAATGCATGTGGCTAACTTGACTCTGGCCAGAAAACACAGGCCCGGAGCCAAGGACACAGGTGAGCAGAGGGTCTAACCCTGGTATCGCTAAAGAGCCTCTCAAACATTTTCTTCCAGTCCCCACTGTTCTTGGGGCCCTGGGGAGGGACTTGTCTACCTGGGGTCACAGTGCGTTCCTTCAACCTGGAAGCTGTGAACACCGCTTGGATTTTCCGGCCTCCTTATGGCACGGGGGAGCAGGAAGAGAAGGGCCCCGTGTTAGGAGAATGGTGTGTGAGTAAGCCTGGGTTTGAAGCCCAGCTCTGCCACTGACTTCCCCTGTGTCTCAGTTTCCTCATTTGTAAAATGGAGATGGACACTGACATAGCACCTGGCATTCCATCAGTGTTAGCCACTGTGATTACCTCCCTGTCTGACTGTCATGGGGACACGGAGTAGGCAATGGGAACCGAGAGGAGGCGGGGTTCAGCCCAGGGATCCCCCTTATCCTCCAGTGTCTAGCAGCAAACGTTAACAGACATCACTGCATCCTCTACCGAAATGACCCCCAGGGCCCAGGCCCTTTGGAAATGGAGGTCAGTGTTGCCCCAAAAGGGAAAGTCCTCAGCCAGCTAAGACCTGGCTTGGGGGGAGGGTTTGAGGGTCAGACATGAAGTAGCTCTCATACTCTGGCTCCATCAACCAGCTCCTGGCTGGACGTCAGCCCTGAGCCTTCCTCTTCAGCCCCAGGACCACTCTCGTCCCAGACCCTGCATCCATGAAGGCGGTCCATCTGCTGGGCCTGCCAGCCCCCCTGCCACGACTTCTCCAGCCCACTTCTGCCTGCACCCCCAGCAATGCCATGGTCCTGCACCCCGGGAGGGGTTCCTGGCGTGGCACTACAGTACTCCGTGACTCCCTGCTGATCCCCCTGTTTCATCACCTCATCACCTCATCACCTCGTCACCATCACTCTGCACATCATAGCCACTCATTTTCTGGTTTCCTCCCGCTGTGCCCTCCCTGTGGAACTCACAGCCCTGCCTTCGCCTCTCTCTGGTCTGTCCTGTAACCGTCAGCCCTGTGTAAATGAGGGGTCCCATGCCTGCGTCCCACACCCAAGGGGCCGCCTTCTTCATAATCCTGGTTTTATCACAGAACATCCCAGCTTTCCCTCCCGGCATTTTGCAGGACACACCAGTCTGTGCATCTGCACCAGTGTCTGCGAAGTGCTCACACACGTGCACCCCTCAGGGACTGAGTGGGTCGGCCTCATGCAGCCGGGTCAGGGGGACTGACCACCAAGGGCTCCACACCGACTCCCGACTAACACACAGCGAGGGCCGATGGAGGCTTCCTTTGTTAACAGACAGCTAACTTATTCTCGAACAAGAAGCCAGACACTGAGCTATTTAGAGGGTTCACCAGAAGGCTGCGAACCCCACACTGGAGGTCCTGCAACCAGCATGAGACTTCACTTCCGGGGCATGCAAACTGGGGCTCTCTGAATCTGGGGGGTGCTGGCCAAGGCCACGGGCTCCCGTGAGAGGGGAAAGGGCTCTGCAGGGTCCAGACAGGAGGCTGGACTCCCTGGGGCCTGGCCTCCCCTGCGGCTCGTCCCCGGTCCCTGGGATCTGCCCTGGGCCTGTCAGCCCGTCCACGCGGCTGCTTGTAGGGACTCGTTTTAATTAATGCCAGAGCTGGGCCAACCACCGGGGCCCTGACACTTGTTTGCAGGTCATCTCCTCCTAACAGGCTCGCCCTGGGAGGGGATTTGTCACTAATTGAAGCAGAGATCAGTTAATGAGGCCGCGGGGCCTGGGGTTGCAGAGAACAAGGGAAAGGAAAATAAAATAAAGCCTCTTTCTTCGGAGGTTTTGTGATTTACACACACAAAAGAGAAGCAAGCGAGCTGCGGATTTTCCAAGTCAGAAACTCCACTCCATCTGCCGGAGTTAGCCCCTCGCTGTGTGAAGACGGCGGGCGGAGGGCCGCCGCTGCTGGGACTCGGATCAGAGCGAGAGGGGCCTCCCGAGGCCGCAATCAATCAGCGGCCTAATTAACAAGTATTTATGGAGCAGTGCTGCATGCCCCCCTCTGGGGAGAAGACACAGGGCCGTCCCTTTTAACTGGTAATCCAGTGGAACAATGAGAGGGCAGGGCATGGGGTATCGCCAAGCGCGCGTGAAGGACAGAAGTTTCTAGAACTTGTGGCGGGGGAGAACGGTGTGGGCTGGCGTGGTTGGGGAAAGCCTCTTCGAGGTCTCTGCAGCTGGGTGGGGAGGAGGAAGGAGGCACAGGCCCAGCCCCTGGGGGCCAGGGCAGCCCAGGGTGAGGTCCCCAGGCCCTAGGGTGAGACCCTGGCTCTGAGAGCCCTGAAGGACCCCAAGTCCCTGGGAACTCTGGGAGGCGCGGGCCTCAGAATCTCCTCCCCACACCTGGGCTGCCTCTGGCCCTGGGAAGTGGTTGGGATGGAAGGACTGAGGGCCCCTGGGGTGAGACAGCAGGACTGGGGCGCAGGGCCTGGGCCCCGGCCTGTAGGAGGAGCACGTCCCACAGGACAGTGATCCTTCCTCTCAGGCCCTCCCCAACCAGAGCCACTCAGCATTCTCCCACGTGGCTTCTCCTTCCAGCGCCACCCCACCTCACCCTTCAGTCTCAGAGAGGGAAAGTGGGATTTTCAAGCTTCGAAACGAGGCTGAGCCATCGGCTCCTCTTATCATCAGGGAAGAAGAGGTGACATCGGCAAGAAAGAGGTGACAGAGCCCCTTCCTGTCTCTCACAAGAGCCCTGACCTTGGCCAGCAACCCCCACAGAATCAGGGATCCCCAATCTGTATGACCCCAACCAAATGGTCTCATCTAGGTCACAGGAGGGTTAGCAGCCTCCTGGCCAGCCACCGGGCAGAGTTGGCAATGCCTTGGGATGAGACATAAGGATTCAGGGAAGGAGAATGCTCTTGGTCATGAAATGCGGACACCCCCCCCACACACACACACACCCCACAGCTCTTTGGAGATGAGCTGGTCTGCGTGGGAGTGGAGTAAATGAGGCCATTTCAGAAGAGCCCCAATCCCGACTGTAGGAGAACAGTGAAGTAGAAGATGGGTCAATGCCTTTTCATGAACAATTGTGATTTTATTTAATGACATGGGAGGGGATGAGGAAATTGGGTTTCACAAAAAGATTATTATATGTGGATGTTTTTTATTTGAATTTTCTAATTTCCCTCCTACAGTTGCATGTATTTATTGCTTAATGAATAAAATAACGAAGTTGTGAAGTGATGGTTGCCCCGGAGTCAGCCACAGGAGAGCACCCAGCCGGGGTCGAGAGAGGACCAGACAGGAGCAAGGGTGCGCTCCTGGGGGCGATCCAGGCAGGGGGCCATGTAGCCAGGGTCCTGGGAGCATGAGCTTCTGTTCTGGCTCTGGCCTCGGCCCTTCGCAGTGTCACCTGCCCTCTTCCCTCACCTGGGATCCGACCTTAGGCTCACACAGTCGGCAAACCTCCCCTACTTAATCGCTGCTCTATCCTCAAAGTCCTGTGGGACTGACTCTAAATGAGCTATTGCCTCTGTCTTGAGGAACTTACAGGCCTCCAGGAGGGATGGGACATGTGACCACATGACCAAGGCTACGGAGGGGGGACAACAGTGCCCCAGGGGCTCAGGCAAAGAGCAAAGGGCAGCTGGCATTTGGGCCAACCGTGTGCATCATTCCAGAGGCCCTCGCCTCCTGCATCAGCCGCGCCCCTGAGTGTGAGGACCAGCTCCGCTCAGGGGAGTGACAGGCAAAGCCGGCCTCTAGGGACAGGCGTGTGCCCTCAGCTGCAGTGGGCAGCCCTTCCCATCACCCATAGGCACCACCGCACCTCCCGCCTGCTCTCTGAAACCAAAATCACCAGCTTATGCTCTCCCAAGATCTACTCTTCTCTGCCTCGAAAGCCAGTCCTGATAGCCCGCCCACAGAAGCCTGTCTCCCATGCCCCTTGCCTGGGTCTGACCCTCAGACAAGGTCTGGCCCGAGATGCTGGGGGCGG
>NW_006299593.1:444141-468427 GCF_000327345.1 Myotis davidii | reverse complement strand
CCAAGACGGGAGGGTCAGGTGAGAAGGAAGAGGTCCCTCTGGAAGCCAGAAGGACCCCAGCCACCCCCAGTGCAGTTCTAAATATGGAAATACGAGGCAGCACCGTCCAGGGAGATGTCGAAGGGCCCCCTGCACTGTACCCTGTCCTAACAAGGTCACTGGCAGGCACTGCTGGTGGGAGGTAGAGAACAGCAAGGGTCAAATGGGTCACTCATGGCTGTGCAAGCAGAACCAGTTTAGCAAGACCACATGGTGTGAGCGGGCTCTCTGGCCCTGCAGCACTTCCTGGCTAGACATGGCGGGGTCAGGGCTGGCTCCAGCCTGGCTGGTGCTCACAGGCTTTGTCGACCCAGGTAGCAGCTGTGCTTCCAGGCAATAGATGACAGGTGCTCAATATTTCTATGGAAAAATGCACCTCAAATTGCAATGCAGAAAAATAGGAAAGAGTTGAAGAACTTGCCTTTATATACCACAATGGCAATTTTGGAGATGCTTGGTTTAAGGTAAATGGGAGCTGAACAAGCAGAGATGTACGTGTGTAAAGCATACGAGCGAGACATGAACTGAAGGCTTAGATGGGGACAGTGTGTGTATTCAAGATATTAGGCCCCGAAGTATTACCCCCTCAGGCCAGCACACACCCTCTCCTACCCAAACTGAGCCCCCGCAAGGGGACCTAGACGCCATCTCCCCTCTGCCTGCTTTTGGACCGAAGACCGAGCGAACTGACAGGAGGAAAGGCAGCCTCGCCAGTGTAGCAGGGCCCAGCCCCTTCCTGACAGCAGAAGGGTGACTGGGCCTCCATGGTGAGTTTGTCCCAGAAGGGCAGGAGGGGAGGTGGTACCAGTCCCTGAAGACCCAGCACCCCTCACCCTCTGCAGCCAATAGTCTGGGGGCAGAGAGGCAGCTTCCAGGGAAGCTTGAGAAAGCGGTAGGGAAATTCGGTTCCCTCTGGCTGAGGCTGTCCAGGTCCAACATCTGTATAAGAGCCGCCCACAGGGAATTCTGGAGCCAGTGGAGCTGTTCCCTGTAGCTGCCCCCGACTCCCATGTTACAGGCCTTCTTCACATCATGTGGACAGTCCCTCCCAGCAGTGTAAATAAGGTGCCTACAGGAGGGCAGTGCTTAGTCTGACGAGTGGTGTGATGCACTGCAGGGAGGATGAAGGGCGCCCCAGCCTGAAGCCCACCTCTGGAGGGTGGTCCCTGGCGCTCACCTTGGTAGCATTGCGGTTTGCATAGTTGACACAAGCGTTGTGGCTCTGGTTCAGCCACTGAAAGGCAAGGGGGGAGAGGAGAAGTCAGGGAAGGTGTGCTCACCTCCCTGGAAGCCAGGCCAGGGCCCTGGGTGGCCACACACCTTCAGAAAGACCTGAGTCGCTAGCTCACGGTGGGTCCATCCATCCCACTATTACCATGACCAACTGCCCACTTTGCCCGGGACTGTGCCAGGTTTAACACAAACGTCCGCAGCCTTGGGACACCCCCCAACCCCATGGCAAACCAGGACACCGGTTCTGCCCACCCCGGCAGTCCAACTTGCTCCAGAAGCAGTGCCTCTTCCAGAATCATGCCCTAAATGGACCCCCTGCCTTTGCCTCGTCCTCCTTATTACATTACTTACTGGACAGAGGCGGACACTTAGGCCCCTGGAATGACTGACAGCCCTGAATCTCTTTCAGAAACATCCCAGCCCCATGTCTTGCACCACCTGCCATGCCCAGACACCAGCACTGTTGGAGCTGTGCTCAGGGAAGACTGACATTCTCTCCTAAAGACTGACAGGTTTTCTTCCTTCCCCTCTTTCTCTGCAGACACACACACACACACACACACACACACACACACACACACACACACACACACACACACCTTCAACTACTGTCCGAGAGCCACACCCAGCCGCTCTTCAAGAGCAGAGACCAGGGTCTGTGATGCCTTGTCACCCAGCTCACTACCTTGGGGTTGGGGTGCATTTACCTTCCCCACAGATTTGGGTGAGGCTGATGTTAAAGAGGCTGTGGGCCTTGAGGTCACTGGCCATGGGACAAGCAACCGAGGGACAGGGTGGGCGGCCACCAACCAGCCATCCAGCCCAGCCCTCATTACCTTCTTGCAAAGGAGAATGAAGACCTGGGCTTCTCCCAGTAGCTTCTGGGTTGAGGAGAGGTACGAAATGGGGTGATTTCCCCAAGGGGCATGGATGGGAGAGGAGACGCTGAGGCCAGGAGTTCTAACCAGTACCTGTTGGGCCCTCCCTCAGGAGACTGTTTGCCAGGAAGCTGTTACCTGCCAAAAGACCGTAGATGCCAGTGTCTGGTTGGGCAAAAGGAGACCGACCACCTGAGAGAAAGAGAGAGAGAGAGGAAAGGCTGAAAAAGGCAAAAGAAACACCCTACTCTTTTGCGAATAAAAATTAAACAGCCACGAATAAGAGCAAGCTGAATCTGCACAGACTGATCTGGACGATGTGTTCGTACAACCTGCTGCCCGTAGCGAGGCTGTGCATGATGAAAAAATCCAAGCTGTAGCATCGTATTACAGCACAGTCCCATTTTTTTAAAGAAAAACATCTTATATAAAACCATGTACACAAACACACGTACATATCTCCAAGCATGACGAAAAGCTGTAGCACAGCATGTAGGTCTGGCTACAGAGGACTTCCCCACATTCTTCTTGAATATTTCTGCATTCTTTCTAACAGCTGACAGGCATTCTGTTCATAATTGTGGGCAGGGGAACAATAAAACAAACAAGCAAACTAAACACCGTCACTTCTGCCCAGCGTACCCGGCTCCGCCACACTCCAGCCACCCAGCAGGATTTTGTGAGGATTCAGTAGAACCCATTTCAAAGGCCTTACGTGCTTTACAAATACAAGCTGGCGGAATTTATATGTTATCACTGTAGCAAAACCTACACCATGTTTAAGCTGTTGAACGAAACATGAATGTCTATGAGATTACATGCCATTTTTTTTAATCTTTATTGTTCAGATTATTACAGATGTTCCTCTTTTTTCTCCTATAGCTCCCCTCCACCCAGTTCCCACCATACCCTCTGCCCTTACCCCCCCACTGTCCTCATCCATAGGTGCACAATTTTTGTCCAGTCTCTTCCCGCACCCCCCACACCCCTTTCCCCCCCAAGAATAGTGAGTCCATTCCCTTTCTATGTCCCTGATTCTTAATTGTCTGATTTGAACACTGGCCAAACCTTGGACTTCAGGGATCCACATGTCTCTGAAGTTTACCTTTTGGGTGCTTGTGTGCAAAATAACACCTACCCAGTTCTGCTGCATATGGGAAAAAATGTGCACAACCATCCACATATTGACTTATTTATTATTCCTGTAGATAAAATGGCTCTTTGGCAAGAATTTCTGTAAGGAACAAGTATAAACACTCAATCCTATGCAGTAAATCAAATTCTAGACATCCTCAGCAACATTAGTAAATCATGTTTTAAAGATTAAAATGTTTTTAAAACAGTGAATATGCACATACATTTATATTTATTGGCCCATATCAGTTTGAATAAAATTATACAATATAAAGGCATTCCATAGCTCCAGTGAGAAATTATGATGATGTTTTTCTCCCCAAAATGAGATGGTAACTCCATTTTTCTTTGCCATGGCAGCTGCAGGTACTGGAGTGGGAATCAGGAGATCTAGGTTCTAACCCCAGTTCCGTCCCTGTGTGATCTCCAGCATAAAACAGTCCCCTTTGGGGTTCCGCCCTTCTTACCTATAAAGTGAAGGGGTTGACCTTGGGGGCCCTATCTTGGTTTAAACTCTATTCTCATTTTCCAAATAATACACATAAAGTCAGTAGAGATAGCCCCACCCCAGCCCAATTGAGAGGTATCATGGGGAACACAGGACCTCCTTCTAGTCGGACCCCAGTCAGGAGCCAGACCATAGAGGGGAAACTGAGGCTTGAAGCTGGGAACAGATAGCATAAGCCAGCAAATGTGTGCATGTAAGTAGTTCTTCACTGTTGGGAGGATATCATTCCCCGTAATCTGCTGGTTTATATTGCACCCCCTGAACTGTGCTTGGCCACCAGGAGAGGGTACGATGCAGCCCCATGGGACTCACTGTTGGTACCAGACAGCTGTTGTCCAGGACCCTTGCAGCTCGTTACATCAGAGGGTCCCCTTATGAGTCCTCTCTCCTGGGTTCAGAAATCGTACTGGTTCAGAAATGCATCTGGTTTGCATTGGCCTTGCAGACATGGGGCATTTTTAACTATGCTTCCCTTTGCCCTGACAGTCGAGGTCAGGCCAGAGTTCCAGGGCGCACCTCTGCCCAGTGTACACATCCTCATGGCACATATTTTATGGAGAAAGTCCACTCCTGACTTCATCTTCCCTTCTCTTCCCTTCCTAAATTTCCTTTTGTCTCATTTCATCTTCATTTGTTCATCTTGTGCCATGTATTTTTAAAATCTGATATCAAGTCTTTTCCAGAACAAACCACAGCCCTAGACTAAACCGGTACCCAGGCTGTGTACTACACACACGCACACAGCTGTAACCAGTAGGCTTTTCACCTTGCTGGCCCACCTTCTGCCCACACGAGCCTGACGCCCATGCACCTCTGACTCCTTATGCTTTCTGAAGGAGATGGATGGGTTTTGCTAAGCATTTCCCCTTATGTCACTTACCATGGTCCTTATTATAACTCTGGGGCTCAGAAAAAAATAGAAATTACTTTCTGCATTTTGCAAATGGGATAACTGAGGTTGAGAGACATTTGGTGACCTGCCCAAGGCTTCGTAGCTCCTAGAAAAAGAGGCAGGTCTTGCCCTAACCGGGTTGGCTCAGTGGATAGAGTGTCAGCCTGCGGACTGAAGGATCCCAGGTTCGATTTCGGTCAAGGGCATGTACCTTAGTTGCGGGCACATCATCAGTAGAGGGTGGTACAGGAGGCAGTTGATCGATGTTTCTCTCTCATCGATGTTTCTAGCTCTCTATCCCTCTCCCTTCCTCTCTGTAAAAAAAAATCAAATATATATATATTTTAAAGAGGCATGTCTCCTGATTCCTGGCCTGGGAGCCCCATCTCTCTGATGTGAGGGGCTCCTTCTCCAGCTCATCTCCTCGCACACAAAGGAAGAAGCAGACTCCATGCCCGTTTTTGAGCATCTTCTGTGCCCCACGTCCCCTGCTGCCTCCTGAGCAGAGAAATACAGCCTCCCTAACCACAACAAACCAAAACCCAACAGCAAGGTGCGTGAGGAAGTCCTTACACCACATGGTCAGGAAAGGGGCATGGTGGTTTAGTCGGGCACTAATTGTGTCTGCAAATCTGATAAATTCTCACGTCCACACAGGGGCTCAGGCAGGAGAGGTGGGTGGGCTCCGGCTCTCTCCGAGGAGGCGGTGAGGCGGCGCTGAGGTGTGCGTGTGCGCTCAGGGCAGCGGGACAGCTGAGACTGACCTCATTTAAGGAGGAGGCTTGGGCAGTCAGCTGACTGGAGTCCAGGAAGGGTGAGGTGAGAAGGCAGCGGAGCACCATGCTGCACTGGCCAGCCCGAGAGCCGAAGGGGGCCGTTTGAGCGAGGCGAAGGGAATGGGGACCCCGCCCTCCAGGCCCTGCAGCCAGGCTGGTGGGGCCAGGAGCACGCGGTGCCAGCCCCGTTCCCTATTAGGCAACACGCAGCACCATCTGCACAATCCCAGGAGCAAGAGCAGATATTTTATAACTTCCTCTTTTCTTTTTAAGTCTAAATTAAAAATAAATGTTCCTTCAGCTCTCAGATGTATATCTCTGGTGCAACCTGCCCACATTCCCTCACGCTGCCCTTTCCAGAACATGGCAGGGGAAAGGAGGAAAGAGATGGATGGAGAGAGGGAGCCAGTCCACCCGGCTTCCATGCCAGTGGATTGCACCTCTTCCAAGAGGGAAACGCTTCAGGCGTGGCCGCGCAGATGGGTGGAGAGAGCCCAGAATGCGGCTGGTACCAGGGAAAGTGGAAGGAGAGCCAACAGCCAGAATTTCCAGCCCAGCCTCCACCCTGTCTTGCCGCAGGACCTTGGCCAAATCGCACATCCTATCTTTGCTCCCATTTATAGTTCATAACATAGCTGGGGTCTCCTCCACAGCGCCCACCCCCTGGAAGCTGCCCCCTGTGCACAGTTGTCTATTTCTGCTGCCCCCCTTCCCCTTGGAACGGCCGGCCATGGGCCCTGGTCATGAACTCTCAGGCTCTGGCTGCGGGAAGAGCTGGACTCAAATCCTGGTTCCAGTTATTTATCAGAAGGGCGATCACATGCAAATTACTTGAGTCCTTTGTGCCTCTGTTTTTTCCATCGGTTACGTGGTGGTCACGGCTCCTCTCCGGATGTCATGGGAGCAGGCGTGGAAAGCACTCGGCACAGTGACTGTCATTCAGCCAGTGCTTACCACCAGGTTAGTATGATTCCTCTCCTCCTATCTCATTCTTTTCCCGTCTTTGCCGGTCTCTCTTTTCTCTGACTCCAGTCTGCTTGACACAATTGAGCATCCTCTTGCCCCATCTTATCTTTGGACACCAGCCTTATCTTTCAGTGGATCAGGAGCTCCTGAGGGTAGAGTAAGGGCCTTTCTCCCTGATGTCCCCCCAAGCACTCAGCACAAAGATGGGCCCAAATGACAGACATGCTGGAAACATTGCCAACTGATTCAGAACATTAAACAATTATTGGCCAGAAAAAGGTGGGTGATGGATCGTGACAATGACAACCACCAGTCATCCCTTCCTTGCCCCTTTTATTAAAGTTTGAATTGCAAGGGGGCTGGAAGGGGGTAGCCTTTGGAGAGAGGATGCAGACTGAGTTTGGTTCTGAGTCTTCGCACTTCCCTGTATCTATACCCCGACCCCGGGAGGGATGTATTTCCCTGCTCTTGGTGTGACTTAGTCACATGACTTGCTTTGGCCAATGGCGTGTGGGAGGAGGTGGCAGTGTGCCAGTTCTAAGCCAGGCCCCAGAAGCCTCGTGTGCTTCGGTCACTCTCTGGTGCTTCTAACACTGCTGCGGGGAGACGTGCCCTGACTGGTGCCGGTCCAAGGAGGATGCAACGTGAGGAGCAGAGTCCAGCCTGGGTCACTGATCCCCCACCGATCCCAGGCCTGTGGCTATAGCAGCAGAACTGCCTCAGTCAAGCCCAGTCTAGACCAGCCAAACCCCAGATCCCTAACAACAAATGTGTATGACTGCCACGAACATTCTGTGGCTGTGTGTGACGTGGCACTATCGTAGCAAAATCTCGTTAATACAGAGATGACCATATAGGAAGAGTGAATGTGCTGTCCTTTGTGGTTTTAATGTTCTGTATCATTCATGCACCTTGAATTATGTCTTCACTCGTGATGCTGGTTTCTGAGTGGCCTCGCTTATCCATCCACTCCGCCTGGTGACCATTAGCCCAAGGCTGGGGCCACCCTGGAAGCGACGAAAGACAGTTTGTCTCAGGACAGAGTTGGGATGGGGCCAATCAACGGCACCCACCTGGGAGCTGGCTCACAAGGAAAACCACGCCTGCCCTTCAGCCAGCGGTTCTCAACCTGTGGGTCGCGACCCCTTTGGCGGTCCAACGACCCTTTCACAGGGGTCGCCTAAGACCATCCTGCATATCAGATATTTACATGACGATTCATAACAGTAGCAACATTACAGTTATGAAGTAGCAACGAAAATAACTTTATGGTTGGGTCACAACATGAGGAACTGTAAAGGGCCAGAAGGTTGAGAGCCACTGCCCTTCAGCCCGTTCCTTCCGAGTGCTCTAACCTCTGCGGAGAGATGAGGCCTCAGCCTGGGAGAAAGGCGCCACCAAATATCCCGATCTGCTCGGCAAAGGGGGACACGAACAGGTGAACAAGGGACAGCAGACCAAGACCACTGTAAACGTGATGTTGGGACCCACAGTGGGAGACAGGAGCCACCCTCCACCCCTTGGCCACTGTCCATACAAAGCTAACTCAAATATAGGAAAAATAAGATTTTTAAAATAAAAGTGTAGACAATCCAGAGAGAAAACAGGGTGTGTGTCAAAACAACGGGGTGGTGAAACTTAAGTCAGGGGCGGGCTGCGGGGCACAGGACTATCTTGCCAAGCAAGGTAACAACAAAATAACTGTCCGCACCCTCCACCCCGACTCCAGGGTGGCTTGGCTAATCACTCCTCACCCTGCAGCTTCCAGCTCAGTTGTCACCTACTCCAGACAGCCTTCCCTGACCCTCAGGCTGAGGTCAGAGCCCCTGTCATACGGCCCCCCCAGCACCCTGCCTACTTTCCCTGCAGCACTCGCCTCAGTGGTACCTGTTAAAGTGCCACTCTCGAGAGCTTGCAGAAGCTTCAGAGAGGGGAGACCGTGTGACGCTCGCATCCCACATACCTGGGGGTCCTCGCTGGGAAAGCAGCGTGCCCCCTTCCCCCACACAGACACACTGCATTCCAGATGTTCCTCTGCATTTTTCAAAGACCCGCTAGGAGCCACGCTACTCAACAGTGTGCCTGCTCTTTCCTTCTCCTCTGTCTCCATCTTCTGATCTATGTGACTAATGATCTGAAAAGTAGCACTCCAGTGCATTAAGGGTGCTGCTATTTAAAGGGTCCCAACCAGGGAAAGATAATATCTTTTGTCAAATGAGTGTGTGCCTCTGACTGGTCAAATCCAGCGTAACCCAGCGACACTTCTTGTAGGATATACATGGGGCCAAAATGGCTGGTGCCGTTTACAATGGGAAAACATTGGGGCTGGGATTTAAGTGTGTGAAAAAGCCGAGTCTGGGAAGAGGAAGGCTGGAAGATGTCAGAAAGGCCCCGGGACACAGTCAAATCCTCACGTAAAGTGAGCCTTTGTGGTCCACCCCTCTCCCCTACCCCCAGATGAAGTGACCCACACCAGCCCCTGAGAGAGAGGACTGCAAAGTCCCCTGATCACCTGCTGTGGAAAAGGAGAGGGCTCAGCGTCCAGAGTCCAAGCTCTGAACGTCCCAGGACAGAACTCTGGTTTGGATGTAACCCAAGGCCCCTGGACTCACAGACTGGAAGTGCACAGTCTGCCCTCCTCAGTCCCCAGCTGGGCATGGGGGGTTGGGGCCTTGAGTTCTGAGATTCTGGAAAAATGGGGGAAGGGGAGGGAAAGGCAGCGGGGGCATGGGGAGCAAAGTGGGGTGGGGGAGTGGGAGGGGCACAGATGACCTAGGAGAAACTCAGGCCCATGAGAGACACGCAGTTCCTCGCAGCTGAGCCGCTCTGGTGGCCATGGCTGAGGGCACAGGCTGGCAGGTGGGGAAGGCAGGTGGGGCCGGATCACTGGCCTGCTTTCCGCAGCCACACGTGCATGGAAGTGGCCACACTGCAGCCTCTCAGCGGAGCCTGGGGGGGAGCGGCCAGTGGTCGGCAGCAGCTACTGGTGGTGGGTTCTGCTGCCAAAGGCCTGGAGCAGGGAGCCTGCGCTGCACTGGCCGCAGGACCAGCCGCCCTGCTGATGTATAAATCGGGATCTCGTCGCCACACACCCAAGGGGGAGAAGTTCCATCTTCAAATGTTAAGCTTAAAATAAGACACTACATGGGTGCCAGTGGATCTGTGAAATCTGCTGACTAAACTGGCACCAGCCTCTGGGAGAAAACCAGCTTGTTTCCCCTGCGCTCTGGGGAGTGAGCAGGTGGGGGCGGGCTCCTCTCAGGCGGGGTGGGGTGCAGGTCGGCCAGGAATGCTCACCTGGCCGGAGGCAGCTCAAGTGTTGCTTCCAGAAGCTTTTCAGCCAAGGTACCCGCCAACGTTATTGACCCCTTCCCTTCAGCACTCAGTGTCATCGCCCGCACCCCCATTTCTATTTTGGTGAGCATTCAGTGGCTTCTGCATGCCTGTATTTCTTATCCACTCTGTCATTCCAGGGCTTCCCTAAGGTGTGGACTGGAACCTTCACTCCTGTTCAGGCCCGGCATTTGCTGAGATGTTCAGTGGGGCCTCGGAGGAGCGGACATGGCTGGTGGGAGCCAGGCCTGGGAGGGAAGTGCTGGGACAGCCAGCGTGCTCCCTCCACGCAGGGAAGGCAGTGGCCTGGGGAGGGAGTGGGACCAATGAGTCCTCACGCGGCTTGTGGCTTGTCCACTGTCCACGTCAAAGTACCCAGATGGAAGCCTACGGGTTCTCCAGGTTCAATGGCTCCTCCCAGGACCTGGCCCCTGGCAAGCTGTTCGGACCCTGAGTATGAACACGGAGGGCTAAGAAGTGGGGCCCGATGAGCATGTCCTTTGGCTCCGGCTGCCACTGAGGCCCAAGTCATGCTGCTCGTTCACCTCAACCAAGTGTTCATTCAAGGTCTCGGGGGCCAGGGCGTCATGCCCGGCACAGGGTGCTAGCTCCGGGCTGGGCGAGTACCGGCGCCCACAGGACATTCTCAGCAGCTACTTCAGCAGTGAGGCCCTGGTGGCCTGGGAGTGGACCAGTAGCACCCGAGTTGCCAGGACGCCGACAGGGCTGCAGGGACCCTGAAATGACTGACCCGCTTGGGCAGGAAGAGGAGAGAGTGGAAAAGTATGGGCCGTCCTCCACAACACCTTGTGAGCTGGAGACATGCTGGCACCCCTCGCATGAGCTGGTTCATCCCAGATGACGGCAGCCATTACTTCTGTCAGGACCCAGTTGGCCTCTTACGAGGAAATGAGCCCCAAATTCAACTTCTCTGGTTTGGCAGAGATGATACTGCCAAATGATGTATGTTTTTCAAGTGTTAATGAAATATTTATAAACAATTATTAATGCAGGCTCTTGTTTGCCCACCTCTTAAGCAAGCATGTTCTCCTTCTTTCTCACTAACTGAATCCCTATAATGGGGGATTGACTAGACATCCAGCCAAATTCTACATGAAATATAGACAGAACTGCTGGGTGGGCCTTCAAAGAAGATTCCTTAAAGGGAACTGACCCAGCTGGGAGGTGTGTCCTTTCACTCCTCCCTCTTTCTCCTCCTTGTACTGGGGATGTGATGGTGGAACACCAACAGCCACGTTGGACTATGAGGGAATTTTGATGATAGAAGACAGCACTGAGAATGGTATAGAAAAGTGGGGGCCTGGGTTCCGGACAGCATGGCGGAGATCTACCTACCTCCGAACTTCTCTGACATGAGAGAAAAATAAATTAAATTGTTTAAGCCACTGTTATTTTGAACTTTTTTATATGGAGATGGTCTAACCCTAAATGACATAATCATATACTATGCTGCAAAAAACAAAACAAAACAAAAAATACATTTCAGATGGCAGAACTGTAGAGATCACTGTTTCTGAAAATAAGATAAACTAGAAAATAATAACAGAATACCTTTTAAAAAACCCACTTATTTGAAATGTGTTCTTCTAATTACAGCTAAAAGATTGAATACTCTGATTAAAGAGAATTCGAAACTGTAATTTCAAGCTTATTTAGAAATTAAAACACAGATCGCTATATATAAAAATATATTAGATATAGTCAGGTATTAGATGTACTCAGAAGAAAATTCACAGCCCTAAGCATTTTTTTATTAGAAGAATGAGAATAAATAAATTAAGCAATCAATGGAAAAGTAAAGAAAAAGAATCCTACTACAAAATAAGAGATCAAAAGAATATTATAAAAACAAAAATGAATAAATTATAAAACAAAAAAACAGAAGAATTGATAAATGCATCCAAGAGCTAATTCCTAGGCACAAGTCTCACCAATCCAGTTATTTTAATAAAAAAGATGGAGGTAAGAAGTAGAGACAAGACTTGAAATCAAGCCAAGGGAAAAAAAATCATTAAAAACATCAACATTCAAAACTAAAGAGTTGGGAGAAGAGATTCGCAATATATAGGCATTAATATCAAAAATATAAAAATAACTTTTACAAATAATTAGGAAAATACAGCCAGTGGAAGAATGGACAAAGGATGTGAACAGGAAATTCAGAGAAAATAAAATATAAATGGCAATAAATATTGAAAAGAAGTAGAATCTTTTTTTGGTGTTCAGGGAAATAAAACAATTAAAACCATAATGAGGTGATACCTTTCTCCCATCAGACTGGCAAAAAAGAAAGAAAGAAAGAAAGAAAACACTAAATATACAAATACCCGTGTTACAAAGGTTTGATGAAATCTAACCTCTCTGAAGGGAAATTTGGCAATAGTTATCAAAAATTCAAATGTTCACACACAGCCATTTACACTGAAAATTCACTTTCTAGAATGCCCTTGAGAAATCATCATACTTATGCAAAAAGAGCTTTACAAGGATTTTTCCCAGCACTTATTTCTAATTAGCAAATAATAAGACACAACTAAAATCTATCACTAGGGGAGAGAATACTAAATAAGCTAACAAAAAACAAATGAATGAATGAATAAATGAATGAATGAAGCAGACCTTCAAGTAAGTAAACAGCTAATGTGTAATCAGCTAATGTAGATAAAAAAGAATATTGTTATATTTTAATAGAAAAAATGCAAAACAAAAATAATAGTCTAAATGATGATTCATATATCTATACTAATAAAAGGGTAATATACTAATTAGACCGGGAGACTTTCCAGGAGACCTTTTGGATGTCCTTCTAGACAAAGCCATGGTGATGGGGCCAAGGCAGAGGCTGTTAGGGGCGATCAGGCCAGGAGGGAAGGGCAGTTGGAGGTGATCAGACCATCAGGGGGGGCAGTTGGGGGCAAGCAGGCCAGCAGGCAGCGTGGTTAGGGTTGATAAGGCAGACAGGCAGGTGAGCAGTTTGGAGCCAGTGGTCCTGGATTGCGAGAGGGATGTTGGATATCCCCCGAGGGGTCCCAGATTGGAAAGGGTGCAGGCTGGGCTCAGGGATACTCCCCACCCCCATGCACGAATTTCATGCACCAGGCCACTAGTATGCAAATACGTAGGAAAAAAAGCCCAAAAGTCCATAGCCAACTTCTAAGAGAGTTTACTTCTAAGAGCAGATTTGGGGTTGAGGGTTGTCAGAGGAACTTCTAGTTCTTTTTGTATTGTTTGAATTCTGAGCTGAGAGAACATATTCATGTATTACTTGCATAACTTTTAAAATAGTCTTAAAAAATTCTTGGTGGTAATTTTGAATTCCAAGAACATATTCATGTATTACTTGTATAATTTTATAAAATATACAAAGAAAAAACTTTTAAATCCTGAGGCTATTTCTGGACTCCAAAGACAAAGAGAAAAAAAACCAAAGGATCCCCAGGGGAGGGGAAATGTTTACCCACAAAAGAAAAGATAATCAGGCCAACTATTGTTCATGTTTAAGAGGGGGGAAAAGACATCTCCAGATATGCAGGGATTCGCAAAGTATATTGCTCACACACAGTGAATATTACTCAGAAGTACTTTAGCCAAACAAAGAACACACACACACA
The DNA here is from genome assembly GCF_000327345.1 of Myotis davidii. Classification (NCBI taxonomy): domain Eukaryota; kingdom Metazoa; phylum Chordata; class Mammalia; order Chiroptera; family Vespertilionidae; genus Myotis; species Myotis davidii. The sequence goes on along the minus strand of NW_006299593.1, from coordinate 455,036 downwards.
CACACACACACACACACACACACACACATGAAATGCCTAAGTAATTGTGACATTGACTATACCTGCTAGGTGGCTGTTTGTAAGCTAAGCCTTCCTAGAAATGTGTCCATTTCTTCTAAATCTTCCAATTTATTGCTCCAGATTGTTCAATGCATTCTGGTCTTTTAAACTTCTATTGTATCTATAGTTATTGTACTTTTTACTCCTAATATTGTTTATTTGCACCTTCTCTCTTTTTTTCTTGCTCACTGTTTCCAGAAATGTCTATTTAATTAGTCCTCCATAGAAGCCAGGAATTTACTCTAAATATCAAAAAAAAAAAAACATATGCACAAAATTATCCATTCTCATATTATTCATACTGGCAAAATATTGCAAATAACCTAAACATCCACATATAGAAAATTAGCTGGATAAATTATGGTACTTCTACATAGTAGACAGCTATGCAGCTATTAAAAAGATGAGGAAGATCTCTATAAACTGATTTACCATGATTTCCAGGATGTCATTAAAGAAAAAAAAAACACTAGAGAAAATTTACTTACTTTTACAAAAGAAATGGGGAGAATAAAATATTTACTTCCAGAGGATGGGTGGGAAGGAGGTAGAAGGGATAGAGAGGGGAATGAAACTTTTATTACGAGTTTTGATATAGCTTTGACTTTTGAGCCATGTTGATCTTTTATATATTTCCAAAAAAATCAGTAAGAATGGGAAACAACTGAAACTTAATACTAGAAATGAATAAACTTAATGGTATACAAAATAAATAGCATAAACACAACAGAATAAAAAGTTCAAACAACTTTTAAACATGGTTCTCTGATTATATACTCTCAGTAGGATATAGTCATGGACATAAAGAACTTCAAAGAAATCTTGGGCTTTCCTTATACATTTTTGGGAGTGGTATTGACACAGCAATTCTGAACGTCTTTTATTTACATGTACCTACAAAAGAAGAGAGAATCAGAATAGGTTGCTGTTGGACTCCCATTCAGGGAGTAGGGAGATGTAACTATGGAATGAAGGAGGGGAAGAACTCTGAGATGCTGGATTGGAATTAGAGGTAGTAGTATAAGCTCACGATTTTTTAAAAGTTGCACTTCCTAAACCTGTCTGCTCAGATGGCCTAGCAACAATGGCACCCTGGTAACAGTGAGCACACCCAGAATCCAGACCTTGGTTTCTAAGTACCATTACCCTCTGAGAGGAACCAGGGCTCTTTGGAGAAATGGATGATTCCAGGACTGGGACACATAAACTACAAGATGAGCCTGGAATAGCCATATTTTGTGCCATAAAGTATTTAAGTACTCAACGAATAAGAAGGCGATGGGGGAGGGGGGACACGGTGGATGGGGACTCTGTAATACTGATAACAATAAATAAAAAAATAAAAAAGGCATGTCAAATGAACAGAGAAACTTATTTAAAGAGTTCGTTTTGGTCAAATTTGGCACCGTTTGTATATAAAAATGAATAATGGCAGAAGTAAATTGTTACCCCCGGATACAAAAAATACACGAGACCATAGTGATAGTTTTAAGAAGGAGGCAGTAGGGAAATCTCTTATTTACAGGAGGTTACCAACTATTAAACATAGAAGGAATAATATATGTGAAATATATAAGAAACTTTGAGACTAGGTAAATATCCTGTTTCCAATCAGGCTTTCCACCCTGTGGTCTTAACATTTGTTGGCCATTCTTGTCTGTATCCAGTTTTAGGCTAATATGAAGAAAGCTACTACAAACATTCACATATAGATCTCTGGGTGAACGTGTGTATTCATTTCTCTTGAAGTAAATACCTAAAATTAGGATTGTTGGCTCACATTGTGACTGCATGTTTAACTTTATAAGAGACTGTAATACCATTTTACATACACCCGTGCCCAAAACCTGATTCTAAGACCACACACTGCATTTAGTTCTTATCTCTTTAGCCTTTTAGGTGTAATTAAAGATAAATGAGAATATATATATGATTTGTACAATCAAAACCACTGGTGGTCCATAAGGTCTGAAAGGTTGGCGACCGCTGCTCTGAATCTTTATCTAAGTGATGTTATTTGGATGAGCTCACTTTGTGAAAACTTAACAAGCTGTGTTTACCTTTAAGATGACTGTGCCTCTCTGTATATTTGTTTTATTTTAATGCAAAAAATTTTTAAAGTAAACTTAACCCTGAATCTAAAACTGAACAACGTGAAGACTGAATCCTTTCTGAGTTAATGTTAAACCTTAGTTTTCAGAAATCTTCCTTACTTTCCAACTTCCCAAGATTTGGGGGGAACGTCCCTGTAACCAAATGAGCATGTCTTAATGATAATACGCAGGACGGGAGATGTGCAGCGATGAAGGCCCAAACAGTGCTCTCTCTGTGTTACACTGGTGCACCTTCTAACAGAAAGACATTTGACAGTACAACCAAGAGAAGAAAAAGGAATGTGCGCTGTATTAGCCAGTTGTTCACTTCCAGGATTTTAGCCTAAATCAACAACTCAGTCAAACAGTTATGAGCAATGACGTAAAGTTATACATTAAAAATTCTTTGGGGGAAAAAAATCATTTGAAGGTAATACTTACAATTGGCGTCCCAAATGGAATGTAACCTGTGAGAGGAGAGAGAAGAGTCAGGCCTCATAATCCCACCCTCCGCCCCACAGACCTCTCAATTTAGACATCGGAGGAGACTTCTGGGCTTGGTCTTGACAGTGGCCTCAATGAAGGGGTGCAGGTCCCTTAGGGGAGAGGCACCTCTAGTCCCCAGACTTTTTCCCAGCTCAGGCCTCCCCAGAGCAGAGGGCACCCCTGTGTCCCCCAGCCTCCCTCTCTCTGTTCCCCTTTAGCCAGACAGTTCTCATTCCCCTCCCAAACCCAGAGGCCCATTCCTGAAGGCAGGCGGGCCCCATGGCGCACAATGGGGGCTCCTCCCATCATTTCCCTCCTGAGGCGCAACGCCCTGCCATGCTCACTGCACACACTGCCATGTCTTCAAAGGCCCTGGATATCCCTCAGCTTCTTTCTCACACGCACCTTTCCCTCCCTGGCATCAAGACCATTTCTAGAAAGGACATTCCCGACCCCCCTGAGGGGTGCACCTCTAAGTGCCAGAGCTCTTTCCATCGCCGGTGCCCTGCGAGACATCCTCACACACAGCGCAGAGCTGGCGTGAAGGCCAGCCGGGCCTGGGCGCTGTTTCCTCGCTGCTCATGGCCCTGGACCATCCCCTCCACCATCCCCTCTGTCGATGGGCAGCCTCCTGTCCCCAGCCTCTCACTACGGCAGCTAGAAGCCAGATCGCAGCCAACCCCGCTCCTCTGTCTGAGCTGCCTGTAAAGCAAAGGGTTGCATCCTCAGGCGCGTCATTGCGCATGCACAGGAGCCAGCGCTCTCCTACCCGCATTCTCCGGAGAGAGGTCCAAAGCTTGATGGGAGAAGTACAAGAGGAACCAGGCTCAGGGTGGGAGCCTGCTAGGGCCTCGTGCAGGGACTGGGGAGCACCCACAGCCATGGCTAGAAGGTGCTCCCAGCGTTCGCTCCCTTGGAGTTCCTCACAGCAAGGCAAGGGGGTCACCTGGCACCAATTGCCCCGTTTGCACAAGGATGTCACGTGGCTGTTTATTCTCTCCCCCCATGAGGTCAGACTCTCTGGGGGTGGGGACCCTGGCTGACCTACCCGACCGGGAATACCCACTGGTAAAGACCCTTCCTCCAGCCGCTGAGGACTTCCCAAGGGGGCATCCAGCAGCCGCGCCACCCACCCTGTGCCTCAGGTCGTACACCAGGAGTCGGGTCTGACTCCAGGCAAGGCCTCTGGCCCCTCCGCACTGCAGGAGGGGTGACCCCGCCAGCCCGGTGTGTGTGTGTCTTTCTGGGCTGTCAGGTTCACCACACAGAACCGTCCTCCTAGTGGCCACAGGGCGGGGACTTCCCGGGAGGCGGGAGTCTTCCAGCTACTCCCCCAGCCCCCTGCCCACTGGTCTGCACAGAATGGAATTTGCCATCGCTGTGCGCGCAGTGGGGCACATATAGTTCGGACTTTCTGAAGGGCGGGTTAATAGCAGCTTCAGAGACCAGCGAGTTAGTCTGGGGATTAACTGCTGGAAGGGCAGAGCGGGGAGCAGGACCTGGAGGGAGAGAGCCAGTCACAGGTGGGAGGAGTGGCTCCTCCAGGCAGGTTCGCCCGCGCCCACAGCAGGTGTTACCCCGGAGGCTGCCAATAACCTGGGAGTAACCTGCGGAGGCCCCACTCCACCCCAGCTGCTCAGGCAGAAAAGGCACTTATTTCGTTTTTAGAAAAGGCACATTTTTAAAAAGCTTCACAGGTGATTCTGAGGCCTGGCTAGAGTCTTATCCAGTTGAATCAATGTGAACAGGCAGGTGCCAGTGTGGCCATGTGCGTTTCACAGGCTCCCTCCCCTCCCCAGGCCGGCACATCTAGCAGGTGCTGGAGCTGTGACGGTTAATGGCCCTGGCTGGGCGGAAACAGAGGTCCCGGGGCTCACCTGACATTCTAAAGGGCATGAAGATCTTCTCGTTGGTGTCCGGGTGTAGAATAGCCTGGCAAGAGCAAGGAACAGAGAACGGGTGACGGTGGGAGAGGGAGGGGGCACAGGGAGAGGAAGGGAAGGAGGCGGGAAAGGAGAGTCCCCCCTCCCCCCAGGATGACTCCGATGGCCAGTGGCTGTGTCCTGCCTCCTGGCCAGGCAGTCCTTTTCCACCACTGGGGCAAGAGGAAGCTAACACATAGCCCCAACAGCACGGATCCTCTGACTAATGCTCCAAGCTGAACACAGGGAGGGCAGGCCTGTGTCTACCTCTCGAGCCCCCTGTGCCTGGCACACAGTAGGCCTGTAATGAGGACTATGGGGAAGGCACTACAGGGAAGGAGCATAGGGGCCCAGGGGAAGGTGAGCATCAGTCTTCAAAAACTCAGGCCCTGGGTACTTGCTTTGGGAAAAGGCGAGGAACAAGGGGGAGGGGAGAAGATGGGCCCACAACGAAAGGGTCCCAGGGTCCAGGGGAGGGGAGGAAAAGAAGCCAAAATTGGATTACCTGCTTGATTTTCTGTGCACTCCAGAGCTGGAAGGAAGGAAGGGGGAGAGGGGGAGGAGAAAAAATTAAAGCACATATCCCTTTAAAGCAGCAGCTCTCAACCTGTGGGTCGCGACCCCTTTGGCGGTCCAACGACCCTTTCACAGGGGTCGCCTAAGACCATCCTGCATATCAGATATTTACATGACGATTCATAACAGTAGCAACATTTCAGTTATGAAGTAGCAACGAAAATAATTTTATGGTTGCGTCACAGCATGAGGAACTGTATTTAAAGGGCCAGAAGGTTGAGAACCACTGCTTTAAGGTCTCAAAGTCACATTTCTAACCAAGAGATCTAGCTGCAAAGGGCTTAAGAGGCTCAGGCTGTACTGGTCCCCCCAGGTCTGGCAGCTACTCTGAGGGTGTGGCGTCAGGGACCCCAAAACAGCAGAGCAAGGGGATCTCACACAGATCATTTAAACCAGTGGTTCTCAACCTTCTGGCCCTGTAAATACAGTTCCTCCTGTTGTGACCCAACCATAAAGTTATTTTCGTTGCTACTTCATAACTGTAATGTTGCTACTGGTATGAACCGTAATGTAAATATCTTATATGCAGGATGGTCTTGGGCGGCCCCTGTGAAAGGGTCATTTGACCGCCAAAGGGGTCGCGACCCACAGGTTGAGAACCGCTGAAAACGAAGGGTTCTCAACCCTGGTTGCTGTAAGGTTGCTTTAAGAATTCTCCCAGCGTTTTTCTAAAGCTTCCTAGTAGGCCAGGTAAAAAGCCTGATTTAAATGAAGATCCTTCGACTGTCTCCCAGAATCGGTGGAGGCAGCCTCACATGACTTTTTCAGAGCGAGGCAGGCTGCCGGGACTCCCCGCTTTGCCACTTCCACCTCTGAGCCCCAATTTCCTCTTCTGTAAAATGGGAATAATAGCTGTGCCTCTAACATCATTGAAAAAATCCATGCCAAGTTCTTGGAGCAGCACTGGGCACATAGTAAGTGCCTTTTAACTGCTTGCTGTTGTAGGTATTATTATTCCTATTGTTGTTATTATAAGAAGGTGGTAAGGAGAAGAAAGTTGCTTTCAGATGAGTGGAAAAGTTGTCTCTCTCCAGCACCAGCATGTGGCACAGGCTGGAGAAACAGAACAATCTGTCAATTCCTTCAAATGATATAAATACTGCCTTTCATTGAATCTAAGACATCATTAATCCGAAGACATTATTATGTGCCGCTAAGTAAGAAAACAATGACATAATGCCAAGACCACCACCAATAAAAAGACTCATCCCATTTAAGAGATGTTAAAATGTGATAAAATGGGCGTGTTAGAAGCAAGCAAACCCGGTAAATAAACATTTACATGGTGGCAAACCAAGGGCCAGTGCACTTTTAATGGAGGAAAAAGGGTCGGAGGTGAGAGGTAAGACGCGGCCAGGAGTGGTGGTTAGTTTTGTAACAGAACAGTTCACTTATGCTTCCTTTACAGGGCAGTGTTGCCTGGAACATAAATTAAGTTGCAGAAGGCTACTGGGTAGCAAAAATAGAAGTTATAAAATTGATATATTAAAGCTTATGCATTATACTCACAGCAGAGTCCTCAAGCCTTAATTCACAGCCTAATTACTCTTATTTTAGATACATTTCAAACATATTTGATTGTCTGCTATTCCAGGAAGATTGGAGGCAGTAGAGTTTTGAAAAATAATAATTGCGGAACAGAAGGGACTCGAGGGAGAAAAACCAAATGCAGAATCAGTGTCAGCCAAAGGAGGTAAGTGAGAGCATACAGCAGAGATGAAAGAAAAAAAAAAGATAAAAGGCTGACCCTCCTTTGCCTTCCTGAAGTGCACCCACAAGTCCCAGGGCCATTTTAGGTGCGAGCCTTTCAGCACCGTCCTGCATCTCCCACAGTGCTGGCCACACAGGAAATCTAAAACTATTCTAAAATTAAAATTTTATTTAAAAAGAAAGACACCTCAAAATTCCTTCGTACAGTTCTTTGAAAAAAATTCCCCATGATTCTGAGGAAGAGGATAAGACATCAGAGGACAGTGTAAAGGGCCGGTGTTAGAACCAGGCAGGCCTGTGTTCAAATCACTTACTGGAGGCATGCCCCTGAGCTCATTACATCTCCTTCATGCCTCAGTTTCTCCATCAGTGAAATGGGCTGTTGTGAAGGTGGAGCGGAGGCTGGATGCTCCTGGGCAGTTTGAGCTTCCCTTCAGGCAGACAGCTAAGCCTACACTGCCCAGCTTCCCCCACCGTCGGGGGGTGAGGGGGGCACCCATTGACCTGGTGCTGGCTGATGGCCTGTGATGTTTGCCACGCCCAGGCCTGGACCCAAAGTCTCCCACAGAGAATCCAGGGAAGGACGGTGAGGCCCTGGAAGACGGTAAAACCATGAAGGGGAAGGAGCTGGGTCCCTGACAATGTCATGTGCCAAGTCCCTGAGCTGCGCTGGACTCTGACATGAGTGAGAAATGGACCGTACTGTATAAGCCCCTGAACTCTGGGGCCTGTGTGTTACAGCACTTGGCTTGCCCTGACTGACACAGAGGTTTAAATGAGATACGCATATCTAAACTGCTTGGCCCATAGGACATGCTCCATAAATGCCTAAAACAGAGGGACGGTCATTGAAATGAGCAACATTTTTAATGACTGAATAAATTTTAAAGTCACTTCACGTCTATTGTCTTATGCCTGCAGCATGCCTGTGAGGTGGGTAGGTTCTTTTCAGACAACGTCACTCATCTCAGAGACTAAGTAACGCAGTCCCGGGTCCCTGGTGGCTGGATGGACATGGGCACCCAGGCCTCCCGGCCTCCAGACTCACGTCCTCCCTCTCTCCAGGGCCCTGGGGGAGATGACGTCTGGTCTGGCCAGCGTGACTGCCAGGCCGAGGCATGAGAGGAGGAAGAGAACTGGCTGACATCATCCTGAGGGCGCAGAGCCTCCTGGCAGCTGATGCTCCTCCCGCCGAAGTCCCGCCAAGCAGCACTGGTAACCCATGGCAACATCCGTGTCCCTCAGGTTCAGGGACTGTCCTTTACCTCCACCCAGGGGCCGCGATGGAGAGTCAGGCAGGTGCTGGCTTAGCAGCAAAGGCAGAAGTCCAGCAGGGCTGTCAGCAGGCAAGGCCAGGAACCCAGAGCTCACAGGCCCGTCCCTTCCTCCCTCCCCCGAAGACACCACCACACACGTGGCCCAGGCAGGCTAGCGGCACCGATATGGGCCATGGTCTCACAGGATAGGTCATTCCATGCTTTCTATTTTGCTGAGCACTTTCCCGCAGAAGCACTGAGATCTGAACCCAAGCTGTGTGGTTCCAGAGGCCCCGCTCTTAATCCCCACATCCCCCTGATTCTAATGCTGGCACGACAGTGCACACCACTCTGCCCTCGGGGCATCTAAAACACTGTGGCGCCTGGCTGGCGTGGCTCAGTGGTTGGGCATCGACCTATGAACCAGGATTCCTGGTCAGGGTACATGCCTGTTTGCTGGCTCGATCCCCAGCAGGGGATGTGCAGGAGGTAGCTGGTCAATGATTCTCTCTCCCTCTCCCTTCCTCTCTGAAATTAAAAAAAATTATATATATATAATAAAATATTGTGGAGATCTTCCCACATCAGAGCACAGAGAGCACCTCATTTTTCCTAATAGAAACCTTGAATGAATGCACTGTATATTCTACTGTGCCCTATGAGTGGACTTTTAGCCTACTTTCAGTCTTTCTTATTGTGGTAAAATATACATAATGTGAAACTTACCATTTTAGCCACTTTAAAGTGGCAGCTCTACGGCGTTAGGTGCATTCACACTATTGTACACCATCACCAGCATCCATCTCCAGAACTTCTTCATCTTTCCCAACTGAACTCTGTACCCAGTAAGTACCCCCCCAACCCCCCATCCCCACCACCCTCTCCCCGGCCCGTCCTTCTTCCCCAACTCCTGGCAGCCACCATCTTTCTGCCTCTGTGAATCTTATCGCGCAAGATGGTCCCTCCCCGTGGGATCATACAATGTCTGTCCTTTGTGTCTGTCCCATCTTTCACGGTGACAACCATGCTCTGGAGAATTTCCCTGGAGTTGTCACTGTTATATCATTAGAATTTTAAGAGAAAGGATAAATGTGTTCAGATATTTCTGCAGGATACAGGGGAACTAATGGTTACTCTAGGGAGAGGCAGGGGGCAATTGGGGGGCAGGGGAAGGGAAACTTGTTTTTTAGTCTCTGTTTTTTACATCTTTAGGATTCGGTGGCTTGTTCATCTGTTACTTATTCAAAAAAAGAATTGTTAAGAAATGTTAAGCCCTAACCGGTTTGGCTCAGTGGATAGAGCGTCAGCCTGCAGACTGAAGGGGCCCAGGTTCGATTCCGGTTAAGGGCATGTACCTTGGTTGTGGGCACATCCTCAGTCGGGGGTGTGCAGGAGGCAGCTGACCGATGTTTCTCTCTCGTCGATGTTTCTCTTTATCCCTCTCCCTTCCTCTCTGTAAAAAATCAATAAAATATATATATATTTTTAAAAAAAGAAATGTTCAGAGCAACCGTGAAAAAATAGATATAGGGTACACAACACCTAAGCTCTTTATCGACCTCTATGGCACGAACTGTTTATTGTCCGACAAAAATCCATGTTCCCTTCTTCTGCAGTAATAGGACAGTGGTGGGCAGGGAGCCGACCTGCTGCACTGCATTTCCCAGCCTCCTTTGCAGGGCAGGGGGCTGAATTGCTGTATGATATCTCCCAGCTTCCTTTGCAGTTCAGCTTATCCACGTGACTGAGTCCCCCAGTGGCATCGGATGGGAAGTGAGAGGTGCTTTTCCCTAACCAGGGCCTCCCATTCCATGCTTTCTGTCCCCCTCCTGTGAGCCGGAGCCAGGATGTGGCTGCAGCCCAGCGTGAACCACGCAGAGGCCACCCCAAGGAGATGGTGGAGAAGCATGACGGAAGGAGCCTGGGGCCCTGAGCCATCCTGTGGAGCAGAGCCACCTGCCCACCGGACCTTGAACTGTCACATGGGCGAGAAATAAACTTCTGTGTTGTTTGAGCTGGTGACTTGGGGGATCTTTTAGTTACAGCAGTTAGTGTAACCCTAACTAAGATAACCCATCAGGGTCAGAGGAAACTGCCTCCCATGATAACAGAGGCGGGAGGAAGAAATCAAAGCTAAGACAGTGCTCAAGGCTCTTCTTGTGACTTTGGCAATGCTCCCGCCTCAGGGGGCTCTGCGGGGAGGTGGGAGGGACCTCTCCCCTTTAAACTAAAAGTCCTGGCCCGTGACCTGAACGAGCAGGCTCACCCCATCTCCAGCCTGTAGCAACACTAGCCAGGCTCACAGATTTTGGCCCTGGCTCAGCCACGAACTTACATGGCCTTCCTGTGCAAGTCACCACACACCTTCCAGTGGTTCTCAACCTTCCTAATGCCGAGACCCTTTAATACAGTTCCTCATGTTGTGGTGACCCCCAATTTCATTGTTACAGATTGAATATAATTGAAGCATAGTGATTAATCACAAAAACAATATGTAATTATATATGTGTTTTCTGATGGTCTTAGGCGACCCCTGTGAAAGGGTCGTTCGACCCCCAAAGGAGTTGTGACCCACAGGTTGAGAACCGCTGCCTTAGACTTACACTGTGTTTCAGTTCATCAGGCAGGAGAAGGGGCAGGAAGCAAGTCTCTCCAGGCCCGTTCCTGTCTGAGGATGCCAGACCCCGTTTATAGAGCGAGCAGGACAAGGGCTTGGGTCTGATTCCCAGGCCCAGGCTTTTCCCGGGGACCTGCTGGACCCATATGTCGGATGCTGGATGCAAATAGCAGCA
>NW_006299593.1:442709-444115 GCF_000327345.1 Myotis davidii | reverse complement strand
TCGCCCACAAGCCAAGAGCTGGTCACTAGCTTGTAGTTTCATGAGCCAGTCCTGCAACCAGGTTACAGATGGAATGTGAAGCCTTGAACGTGAGTCCAAAAGAGATCCCGTGGATGGTCCCTCCACACTGAGAATCTAGGACAGGGAGCCCCCACCACCACCCCACCCCCCGCGTCTTCTAGGCAGCCCGCGGAAGCAGCTCCACTCTAAGCTATAACTCCTGGGCGTGACCGTCTCCTTTGGGCTCAGCCCATTTTCCTCAGTGCCCACGGCCGAAGGTAAAAATGTGCAGCCCTGACCCTTTGCAACTGACTGTGGTTCTGAGAATTTAGACCCGGCTTGATTTTTATCTTGGAGGGCGAGGACAGAGGGGGCGGGGGAAGCCGTCTTGGTGAGAGGTTGCTGGAACAATGCAGAGGTTTGCTGGTTTCAGAAACGGCCTGAGTCTGAGCTGAGCTGCCAACTGAACCTCCCCGTGTAATAAATAGGTTGAGAGGATGAAACCAAGGGAGGGGCAGAGGGTGAGTGGGCAGGCGGGCCCCTAAAAGCCTCGGAAGGAGAAGCCCTGCCTCCTAGGGGCAGAGCAGGGCATGTCCCCAGCACCAGACCCCAGACCGCAGATGGAGGCGCTGACTGCCCAGGCCCCACCCCCAGTTTGCTTGCTCCCCTTCCCCTCTGCCTCCTTCCAAGCTGCTGCTCCAAGCCTCTGAAGGCAGCAAAGACGGAGCCTATTTAAAACAGCTCCAGACGGTAATTAAATGGAGCCTGAAGGGGATCCTTCTGCAAGGCAAAGGCTGCTTCCATAAACTAACATTTTAAAGATCTTCCTAACTTATCATTTGGGCCAATCCCATTATTCTTTACCATTAAGTCTGTTGCCATGGTGACTCCCAGGTACTATGTACCTACCCCAGTCTCTGTGGGGTGCAGCTACCCCCAGTTCTACAGAATCACGGAAAGGAGGAGGAACATTCCGCTGGCTCTGCAGCTTGGCCCACAGCTGCAGCCCGAGTTCCCCACACAGGCCTGGGCCGCGGAGTCACACCTGGATTTGAATTCCAGATTCCCCACAGGCTGGCCATGCAATTTGGGGCAACTTACTCAATCTTTTTGAGCCTCCATTTGCTCCTTTGTAATGTGGGGATATGAATACTTATTTTCAAGGATATTGCAAAGATTAAGGAAAATTCATTTGTTCAATGTATACTTATTGAGCAGCCATTATGTGCTGGATACTGATCTAGGTAATTAAAAACACATCGGTGAACAAAAAAGATTAAAAAAATCTCTGCTTTCATAGAGATCAATGCTAGTGCCAACAGACGGTAAGTAATAAAAATAATAAGTACGTGAATTCTCTGATAGCCGAGAAGACTGGGTGCATTAGGACACATGAGAAAGGGTGT
>NW_006299593.1:432720-442507 GCF_000327345.1 Myotis davidii | reverse complement strand
TGACCGGAATCGAACCTGGGACCCTTGAGTCCGCAGGCTGACGCTCTATCCACTGAGCCAAACCGGTTAGGGCGGATTTTTCATTTTTAAACTATTGTAACGGCGCCGACACAAAAGGAGAAGGTGAAGGATGGGGAACATGGAGGGGACACGGCTTCTTGCGTGGGGAAGAGGGATGAAGAGAAAGGCCAGGCTGGAGCTGAGGTGGAAGACGGAAGAGGGACACACTGGGCTGCATTCCCTCCACCCCCTGAAGCACCTCTGGTACCTGGATCCCCCTTCCACCCTGCCCCCCTAAGATTCCACCTCTTGTCCTGCTTCTGGCCCTAGTGGCTACTTGAAAAGACTATTTTCCCCTGACAGAATCTTAAATAGGACGGTGTTTTAGGCCCTGACAATGGTGAGGTGGTGAGGGCAGTTCTCCTTGAGGGGACATTGGAGAAAATACTTGAAGGAGGGAGTGATCCACGCAGATACCCGGTAGGAGAGACTGTTCCGGCAGACAGGACAGCCAGGCAAACACCCTACAGCACCCTGGACTGCCCACAACGAAGAATTATCCGGCCCCAGAGGCCAATTATGCGAGGCTGAGGAGCCCTGGAGCGGAGGAACAAGCGATGTCTATTTTCATAGACGGCTCTGACTGCTGTCTGGTCCCAGAGGGGCCCAGGGAGAGTGGGAAACCACCCAGGAGGCCACAGCAGGGACCCAGCCAGAGACGCAGCCACAGCCTCCAGCACAACACCCAGCACGTTATGCAAAGGCTCCAACTAGTACTGATCACCTGCCTGTTCTGTGCCGACAGGAAGGGCCAGCCTGGGCCAGCCCCCAGGGGCAGGGTGCTGATCAGCACCCCAGAAGCTTGAGGCCAGAGGTCAGGGTCGGGGGTGGAGGTCAGCCAAGCCTTCCTTTCCGCCAGCCACTGACAAACCTACCGACACCCAGAGAAGATGTGGGCACAAGTATTTTCACTCGGTATTTTCTCTGCTATTTTCCGCAAAGCCCAGACACCCTGACCCCTTTCCTCTCTGCCAGAGGAGCCTTGCAGGGTCTCATAGGTCCCAGCTGCCTTGGTCGGTTACAGGCAGAAGTCCATCCTGCACGGGGCCTCTGAGCGGGTGATACGTTCTGCGGGGTGCAGAGCAAGCACTTAATAAAGGTGGCTGGTTCCCAGCCCCTGAGGAACATGGGATGAGAGACAAGCACCACCACGCAGAAGCCGGCAACGGCTCCAGAGACCTGCTCACCCCGCTCCTGGCTACTCCAGCAGCTTCACGCGGGGTTCCTGCCCCATTCACCAGGCACCCACCAGAATGCTCCCCGACCATGCGCTGTCATGCTGCTCCCTTGCTCAACAGCTCCCGGCAGCTTCCTCTTGCCCCACCGGACACACTCAGCATCTCTCGGCCTGAAGTTACAGGACAGATTCTCACACTCTGCCCTGTCACTGCCCAACTTCCTCTCCAGCTATCTCTCTAATCCCTGTTCCTACCTCTCTGACCTCTCTCTCTCTCTCTCTCTCCTCTACTTCTCAGATTTTGTCTGACTTACAGGGAACATCCTCCCACTGCATTGGGTCTCTCTATTCTACGTTCCATCTACCCTCAGGGTCCACCTGTACTCCTCCTCCACGAAGCCTTTCCAATCACCAGCATGTTCAGGATTCTCTCGCCGATGAACATCTACCTACCTTAGCATTAGCTCCACGCGGCTCAGCCACCAGCCTGGCCACTAGCCACCCACAGGTGAGGTGTGGTGGCCTCACCTGTGCTGGGAGCTGGAACCAGGGCATGTGTCAGTCTCCCCCTCGGTGCCCAGCTACCTTTTGCATATTGGACAACCAGCAGATGCCAAGACCACACAGGTTTATCTGGGCTGCCAGACCCTCACAAGCTCCTCTGACACAACCCCCTTCACTCCTCCGTCCATGTTTGTGTACACTATTCTGCTCCACAGAATATCGCCTTCCCTTCCAAAGCCACCTGCAGATGGTGGGAAAGACAGGCACTGGGTCTCCCAGGACCAGTGTCAGATCCCTCTCCCGCCACATACTGGCTGTGTGATCTCAAGTAAGTAATTCGACCTCTCTGAGCCTCAGTTTTCTTGCCTGCAAAATGGAGTTAATATAGGTACCCACCAAGCAGGGTTCCTGTAAAGACTAATGGAGGTAATAGATGTCAAGTGCTAGTACTTGACATGGTGCCTGGCACTTGGTTGGCATGCAGTGAGTGTTGGCTCATTACCATGGGGGCGGGGGTGGGGGGTCCTTCCATATTTAACCACACCCATCTGCATCCATGTGAAACCACCCAGCACATAAAGTGCACACAGCAGGGCCGTGCCCCAGAAACCTCACTGCCTTTACTTACGTTGTCGCTCTCATCTATGGCTTCGTTAAGTGATAGCTACAGTCCTTATTAGGGCTCCTGGCATACCAAATTTCCACCTGTTAAGCCCAAAGGGTAAATTATAATTATTTTTATCCTCCGGACTAATTATTCATGGTGTAGCAAACTTTTAACAAGTTAACAGTCACCCTGGCCGGGTAGCTCAATTGGTTGGAGTGACATCCCATACACCAAAAGGTTATGAGTTCAATTCCCGGTCGGCACACATACCTAGGTTGCTGGTTTGATTCTGGTCCGGGCACGTACGGAAAGCAACTGATCACTGTTTCTCTCATATCCATGTTTCTCTCTCTCTTTCTTTCCCTTCCTCTCTCTCTAAAATCACTTTAAAAAAACACACTCATATATCCTCAGGTGAGGATTAAAAAAAAAACAAGTTAACAGTCTTGGGAGGAGATACCAACCCTCACTAACAGACAACCAAGCTAAGGCCCATCGGGTGCAAACAAACCGTCCATCTACCAGGGTATGCCCACTGGCGAGGTGCTGTAACTGGAGGGCAGGTTACATAACAAGCTGGCACGCAGGTGCCCAGTGCTGTCCGTGCCATCAGGACAGGCCCACAGGTATCAGGACACAGGCACAGGCTTCTGACCCTCACGCCTGCAGAAGGACATCAGAGCAGGCCCAGCGCCTGGGAGCAGATGAGGCCACTGTCCAGACTGAGATGAAGAACCACCTGGGCCTCTCAGAAGCCACAGAAGTGATGCTTGAGCAGGGCCAGCCAGGACCAGGAACAGGACTGTCCTTCATCCCAGTTTGCTGAGGTTTGCCCAAATCCTGAGCTGAAATGTCATCACCTGTCCCCTCGTTCCTGTGCCTACAGAGGCCAGAGGCAGGTATGGCTTTGCAAACGGCGGTCCAGGGAGGGAAGAAGCCGTGTGAGGGCTGCCCCAGAGCCTAGTCCCGATGCCCTGGGAGGATGGGAAGGGAGGGAGAGGGAGGATCTGCTTATTGGGGGCAGGTCCACCGGTGGAGCGCTGGGCCAGTGAGCCAGCAGAGGGACACTGCAGACCTCACCAACATGAGCCAGAAAGGGAAGCAAAGCCGGTGCCAGAAGCCCCCGCCTCCTCTCCCCCATCCCTGGAGGTACATGGAGGCTTTCAGGACAGAAAACAAGGAGGCCCAGGACTGGAGAGGAGCTGCCAGGACATGCCACCAGGCTCCCCGGGACCCATGGCTGGAAAGAAGTTCTGGGCTAGGAATGAGGAGATGGAGGCCTGCCCTCCCTGCTGACTGCAGCCCCCAACTCAACTCAGATGCCTGAGGTTGCTCCTGCCCAGCCAAGCACGGCACCGTCTCCGCCACCCTCACAGCCCTGCACAAGGACACCTGGCCAACGTGCTGCATCCACCATGCACATGCCCTTCGTAGCTGGGCCGGGTAGAGCGCATCTGCCACTTCCTCAGGGGCTGCTCTCCCTGTGTTCACCGTGTGCTCCCTTATCTGCACTGCTTCCTGTCAGCGCCTTCTCTCCACAGTCCTTTCTCACCCCTCACATCTCCGGACAGAAATCTCTTCCAGAAGCCCGTCTGGGTCCCTCCTTCCTCTGCTCTCCCACAGTATCGTGTTTTCACTGTTGTTGCCTAGATTCTGGGGAGTCCATGAAGCAAGACCCTGCTCCAGCGTCTTCCCTGGTCTGTCCCCTGGGCCCTGGCACCAAGCCTGGCCTGTAGATGCCCCCTAAAGGCGCACTGAAGTGCACTGGAATGGGAGGGCTGATGGCCAAGCCGCCTGCCCCCAGGACACCCTGCCAGGCACTGGTGTGTCGGGTGGCAGCACAGGGCCTCAGCGTGGGCTTTGCGCCTGAAGGTGTTAGAGGGAGGAGGGGCAGTGCGCACATCATTACCAAAATAATGGAAGAGAAGACAGCAGCAGAGGAGGGACAGCAACATGTGTTTGGATGGAAGATGAGTAGAGTTTCAGTAACTGACCCAGCAGAGAGGAGGAAGACATCCCCTTAATGCCTGAAGAGGGCATGCCTAAGGAGCCAGCCCATCACTCCAAAGCTAAGAACTCAAAGGGACCAGGGACCACAGGAAAAAGGGGTTGATCACAAGGATCGATCGAAAGTCTGTCCTCAAAGCTGCAATAACCCAGACCTTCTCCGCACAGCAAGGTGACTCTGACCACCCCCACCTGCATCCCTAGCAGATGCTGAAGGCCACCAGCCTTCTGGAGACACTGAAGTATAGTGACTCCAAAGTTGGGAACACTAGCACAGTGGAAGGTGGGAGTAGGTGAGGCTAAATGCAGGGAGATCATGAAAGTCTACAGAGAGTTTTGGGACCCCAGCCTCCTTCCCCTCCTTGGCTCCCAGAATTTGGAGACATGAGATAACACTGTATTCACAAAACAGGAAGAGGGTTCTATTAAAAAATAAATAAATAGTCCAGCCGGCGTGGCTCAGTGGTTGAGCACTGACCTATGAACTCAGAGGTCACAGTTCAATTCCCGTTCAGGGCACATGCCTGGGTTAAGGACACGATCCCCAGTGGAGGACGTGCGGGAGGCAGCAGATTGATGAGTCTCTCTCATCATTGATTTCTATCTCGAGGCAACCAATTGATGTGTCTCTCTCACATTGATGTTTCCTTGTCTCTCTACCTAAAAAGTATATATCTCTAAAAATAAATAAATAAATAAATAAATAAAACCAGTCAAACAGCTCACGGAAAATGAAATCCTGAGTTTTGATCTGAGATGTGAATATTTGCTGATAGGAGTTTCAGAATGAGAAGAAATTATTAAATAAACAGGCTGAGAAAATTTGCCAGAACTGAAAGAGAGGAGTATTCAGACTGAAAGGAGTCACCAAGAATCCTGAATCAGGAATTTTTAAAAAGAGGCACTGTGGGATTTCAGAAATAAATTGTATAAAGAGAAGGCCCTAAACATTCCAAGGAGTGAAAAGAGGTCACTTGCAAAGAATCGGGAATAAAACAGCATGGATTTTTCAACCGCTATACTGGAAGCTGGAAGACAACTAAGTAATGTCTTCAAAATTCTGAAGGAGAATGATTGTCATGCTAGAATTTTCTCCTCAGCCAAACTGTCAATTAAGGCTGAGTGCAGAGTCACAATTTTTCAGAAATAAAAGTACTCAAAATTTTCTTCCCATTTATTCATTTATTTATTTTCAGAAAGCTACTGGAAGAGTTATTCCACCAAAATGGAAGTGTGCAAACACCAAAAGGAAGGCCCGGAACTGGAGGGAGATGGGCCCCAGAAAGGACATGTTCAAGGGAAAAATAGAACTGAAGAGCTGGAGTCTTCAGGATTGAAAGGAGGCACTGAACATACCCCTAGAGGGTGTAGTGAGAATGAGAGATGGGACAAAGAAAACTATGCTAATAAGGAAAAAAGAGGCAACCATTAACTGCAGATAAAACATAAAGTTTAAAAACAGAAAACACAGTCATGATACAACCAACTTGATTCTACAGTAAATGTTATTTATAAAATTATAATGTGAATACTGAATATCCATAGACCCCCAAACCATGACAACTGTCTTGGGATGGTGAGGAGAGTTGGGGAGAGAAGCATGTTTATGGGGGTGGATACAAGAGCTGGATTCTCAACTACCATAATAGATAACCCAAAAGAATTAGTTGAGAAATAGCAGTATTGATAAACATGTTAGTTTGAAATACAGTGGGGCCTTGACTTACGAGTGTCCCACCCAACTAACAAGTTTTTTGAGATACCAGCTGTCTCTCTGCCAATTTTTTGCATTGAGTTGATAGAGTAATTTGAGTTAACGAGCTCCTTAACAAGCTCCTTAATGAGCTCGGTCTCTGAACGAATTAAACTCGTAAGTCAAGGCCCCACTGTATAGATTTCTATCTGAAGAGACAGCTAAAAGTATTTGCTTCTGGGGAAAAGGGATGGGAACTGAAGAGGGATGATGAGCAGCGTACTATTTTTCCTTACAAATATTTTAGTACTATTTGCCTTTTTGAACTACGCACACACATTACTTTAAAAAAATGTGAAATTAATTTTTTAAGTTTTTGAAATAAAGTTTATGAATAAAAAACCGACTATAGTATATTAATCATCATTTCTCTGTATCATTAAAGTTGCCTTATACTACATCCCTCTATCCTCCCCCAAACCAAACACAACCATCAATATTTCAATTAGCTCTAGTTCAAGTTCCTCCATACTATTAAAAAAAATTAGAGTGTCAGTGGTGGAAAAGGAGGGACATCTGTAATACTTTCAACAATAAAGATAAATTAAAGTTCAAAAAAATTACAGTGTCCTAGCCTAATCTCCACCATCCATCTCCCTTTCCCACCCTCAACTGGAACTTTTGGGGAGTAGTATGCTGGTAAGTAATTATTAAACAATACTTTGGGGGGAAGAGTCCTAACTTGTAGCATTTGCCAATTTCTGTGGTGTAAATATTCCCATCGTGGCTGATTTCAAGCTGTCACTATGATGTCACTGACTGTGGAACTGGGAAGAGGTACACACGTCAGCTCCAGCAAACCACTGCCTCTGGGCCTCTCTAGCCTCACCAGCCACCATGCTTCCCACCGGACTCAGGGTGCTGGCGAGACCTGAGTGTGCCCTCCAAAAAGCCAGAGACCCACAGGGGTATGTAGTCGCAGTGCAAGTAGATACTGAAGGGAAAAGGAGTGGTCTGGCTGCAGGAAAAGGTTAGGAATTTGTGACTTCCCTCCTTCCCCACCTCCCACAGAGTTACCTGTTCATTGGTGACCCCGGGGCGCAGAGTCCCATGCTTATAGTCCTCCAGCAGCTGCACGGCCTCTCGGAGACGTCTCTGCAGGGAAGAGAGAGGGGACATTGAGGGGCACAGACCCAGGGCTCCAGAAACTCTTCCCCACTCCGGAATGCATCTGTGTTGATCAAGTACTGACAATATCACAGTGTACCAGGCCTGCCCTCCAGTTCATCGGACACACGCTGCACAACAAGGAAGGATACAACCTAAACGTCCTTTCATAGGAAAATGGCCAAATGGCAGCGCTATCATAATACTATGAAACATTATTCGGCAGTTTAAAAAGCAAAGTAGATCTATATGCGATTCTATGGCCATAACTCCAAGATATTTTTTGAGTGAGAAAGCGAACTGCAGAGCCATATGATACCATGCATTGTACCAAACAAAACACACACACACACACACACAGAGAAAACAGTATTTTCTATGGGAATATTTATGTGTGTAAATGCATCCAAAAAAGCTCTAGATGAGACCACCCCGAACTGGTGACAAGGGTTATCTTGGGGTGGGAGGAAAGGCCCGACTTGGCAAGGAGTGTCAAGGTTAACTTTAATCTTAATTGCAATACGGAAAGTTTTTATAAAGAAAACATATTTATGTATTACTGCTATAATTTCTTTTCAAGATTTTAAAAACACTAGCAGAGATTTACATACTAAAGTGCATATGGCTACAGTAACTGATGGGAAAGAGAGAAAATAAAAGAGGATAAGAATTGTTGATTTTTAAAATCTTAAAAGCTAAAGAGACAGCAACTATGATAGATGGCCACCTCTGTCCACCAAAACATCTGTATAATCACAGGAGCACTATTTAAATAGCCCAAAACTATAAACAATTCAAATGTCAGTAATAGACTGAAGAAACTAAATTGTAGTCTATGTACACAGTGAAATATTATACAACAAAAAAGGCAAATTACAAATATATATTACAACGTGGATGAATCTGACAAACATAATATAGCCAAATGTGTTTTCCAAAAATGGCCACCCCCATTTCTCCCATTCCCCATGCTCTTCTAGAACCTTCTCACATCATCTATGCCCCCCAACCTTGATCCAGGGTAGATTTTCATGGCTGCCTCAACAAATAGAGTTTGAGGTTAGGTCATAAAAATGCCTTGCACCTCCACCTTGTTTTCTTGGGATGGTTGCTCTCTTGGAACTCAGCTGCCATATTGTAAGGAAGCCCAAGCACCCCATATAGACAACCACATGCTGAGCAACTGAGGGCCTGGCCCCCAGCTCCAGCTGAACCACCAGCTGATGGTCAGCAGCACCAGCTTGCTCACCGTGCAAGTGAGCCACCTTGGAAAGGACCTTCCGTCCCCCTGTCACGCTGCCCTAGCTGATGCTGCATGGAGCAGAGACAAACCATCCCCTCTTAGCCCTGCCCAAACTGAGGATCGGTGAGCAAAATAATTGACTGTTGTTGTTTTAGCCACTATATTTTGGGGTGATGCCTTACATAGCAATGGACAGCTAATATGCACGAGAAGCAAAATAAGTGCGATGCAAACGAGTATAGTATATAAAGTTTAAAAAAACAGTCAAACCTCACCTATGGTGGTGGAGATCATTAGACCGTTAACTTTAGGGGCGACTGACTTGGAAAGGACATGAGGGAACCCTCCAGGGTAATGGAAATGGAAATGTCTGATCTAAGTGGTGGTTACTTGGGTTTAAATATATGTCGAAATCCATTAAGCAATAAACTTAGGATATGTGCATTTTAATGTATGTATGTTGCACCTCAAAAAACTAGTAATAGACAACAGTGATAGAAGGTAGCCTATGTCAAAGTGAGGGATCCAGCCACCAGGGTTGCCCAGCTTGGGCAAAAAAAAATCAAGTGAAGCCATCATTCCCCTCCTTTTTTAAAAAAAATACATCTTATTCGTTTCAGAGAGGAAGAAAGAGGGGGAGAGAGAGGCATCAATGATGAGAGAGAATCATTGATCTGCTGCCTCCTGCACACCCCCTACTGGGGATGGAGCCCACAACCCAGGCATGTGCCCTGACGAGGAATGGAACCGTGACCTCCTGGTTCATAGGTCATCGCTCACCACTGAGCCACACTGGCAGTGCACCATTCCCCTTCTGACAGAGGAGGAACAAGGCTGGCCGGAAACAGGAGTGCCCAGACCGCAACATAAGCCCATTCGTTGGTCTAAAGGAGGAGGCAGCACCGGGAAGGGCACCCGGTGGAGCAGACAGCGCATTCGCTGAGCCAGCTGACAAGGGCGGCCTCACAGGATGAAAAACGGACAGCCACCTCCTGTCCTGTAACAGTGGGAATGACGGCCCCTCGGACACCCCGACCCATCAGGCCTGTGTGTGAGGTACCCGAACAGCCACCTCCTGTCCTGTAACAGTGGGAATGACGGCCCCTCGGGACACCCCGACCCATCAGGCCTGTGTGTGAGGTACCCGAGGCCCGTGCTGGTCTCACCCAGGGCATCAGGGCCAGGAAAACTTGCTGGGGGGGCAGCCGGACTGCTGGCAAGTTCTGTCCCTGCCCTTTCAAATACATGCACATCAATTCCAAAACTCCAGAGAGCCCGCCCAGAAGCTGTGCTTCCAAACTGGAGATGGCGTTGTGTTTGGTTCCCCTT
>NW_006299593.1:418442-432665 GCF_000327345.1 Myotis davidii | reverse complement strand
GCTGTTTAGAGAAAATGCCAGGAGAAAACACACACACACACACACACACACACACACACAGAAAAAGCGCAGAAATAATTTTAAATCACCTGTAAACGTACCACTGAGACAACTGCCGCAAAAGTAGGGTGATATTCCTTCCAGTCTCATACATTTGTTTTTCGTGTTGATTGCTGTTTTAACTTGTTTAAAGTCATACAGATAGAAAGTGTGCGGTTTGGTCAGACCCTTCCTCTGTCCCCCCACCACCCTCAAAGCCTCCTAGTGCTGCAGCAAGCCCCCACCCCAAGCCCGCTTCCTCTCTGGGCCGCAGCCTCTGCCCTCAGACAATGAGTGCTCCACTTTCCGCCGCTGAATGGTGAATGGCCCCGTGTTCTCATTATTTTCCCACTCCAGGGATTCTTCCGAGTTCCCATAACAACCTGGCCAGTTTCCATCTCATCTGACACGGTCATCAAAGGGAGGCCTCCTGCCACAAGAGTGGGTTCCCAAGAGCTCTCATCTTGGCATGGGTGGAGGGAGAACTAAATCCAAAGTTCCTGAAGACAGAGCTGAGAATCCAGGACTGAAGGGAGCTAGAACGCGCTCTTCTGCTTCCCGGCCTTCCTCGCCCTCAGCCAGGCCCCCTGTCAGAGGAGGAAGGCCTTGGGCTCCAGGCTACCCTGGGACAGACAGGTGCCTCAGCCACTTATCTTAGGTCCCTGAGGGCTGGCTGCTGTGGGGCTGGTCTCCCCACAGAGAAAGGGTCAGTTTTCAGGAGACTTGAGAGATAGGAGTCAACCCTCCTCTCATGCCTCTGCATTGTGGGGCTTGGCGGAAAGCCCTGGGCAGTGAGGGGCGGGAACGCTGGAGGCCAGTGGGAGGGTGAACTTTGCAGAAAGTCTGCTCAACCAGGAACAGGCGGCCAGGCCCTGAATGCAGACGGGTGAGGAGCCCAGCCGGCTGGAGAGAAGACTGGAGCTCTTCTCCAGGGCCTATGGGGGCCAGGGGCATGGATGGACAGGTTGCTGCTTCCCAGACTCCCTCACAGCCTGCCTGCCTCTGGCTCACTTGCCAGAAAGTGTCACCGTGAGGTGTCTCCTAGTATTTGACAGGGAGCAGAAGGCCCCTCGGGAAATGCTGGCGCCTGGGAGGCCTGCTCCAGGGGCAGGGAACTTGGACAGAGGAGAATCCTGGCCCCAAATCCCCAGAGGAAGAAGGAAGCAAAGGGACAGGCATGGAGTGTTAGGGTGGTGGACATAGAGGGGGGAGACCAGGCCAGACAGGAATGGGGACAGAGGGACACAGGACAGGAAGGGCACAGAAAGGAAAGCTGGGGGAGTCATCAGGAGGAAAACTCATCTGTTTAGGGGGGCAGAGAGGGTAGCCTAGCACACCCCAAACTCAATGCAGACTGAGTATAATCCCTGCATGGTTAAGGGAGGATGGCAAACTGATATAAACGTTTAACGGAGAATAATATCTAATATATTAAATAGATGATGGAAGTGACAGCATCTGGCCAGGATGTGAGAAAAGCCCAGAAATATCTCACCCTCCTTTGGGTAAAGGGCCCCTCCATTCTCCAGTTGGTACCTCCATGTTCCCACCTCCTGACTTTGCCCATACAATTCACTTCACCAAGACACCTTTCCTCCCCAAGTCCGTCACCAACCCCCTCCATCCTTCCAGGCTCACTTCTCCAGGAATCTTCCAGAAACGTCCCCTCCTGTGAACAGTCAGAGAGCCCTGGGCTTGCCCTCTCTGAGGTGCCTGACCACTTCCTGCCTGTGTGTTTGCATTACCTGTCAGAGATTGCCAAGTGCAGGCAGCAGGGGCCTGGTTTTAGGTATCTCCGTAGAACCCCGGGGCATGCCCAACCCAGCCCAGCCCATCACCAACCCAGGGCCACATATAATATGCGTTTAACAAAAATGCATGACTGAGGCTTTGAGAGGGAGACGCAAAGGGCATGGTCAGGGTTAGGAATCCAGGCTCTACAGCAGTGGTTCTCAACCTTGGCTGCACATTAGAATCACCTGGGAATCTTTTTAAAATCCTGATTTCTGGGCCTCATCTATCCAGCTACCCCACGAACTATAAAAACAATCGTGGCCTCCAGTCTGAATACCCTTCTCTTGGGAATTGATTCTAAAAAATAAGTTTAGCACAGATGAAAGTGGCATGCCTGAGACTTTTTTTGGGGGGGAGGGGATCACAAAAGACAGTAACAACCTATCTGTTATACCTATCAGTCTAGTGATAATGGTTAGCTATACTCAGAGGATGGGGCCCAGAAATCAGGATTTTAAAACAATTCCCAGGTGATTCTAAAGTGCAGCCAAGGTTGAGAACCACTGCTCTACAGTGTCAGACCCAAGTCCGTCGAAGGTGACTCGGGTTTTACAGATTCCCCGGATTCCAAGAGATGGTGCCCGGCTCACAATGGACACAAATAAAAACACGCCCTGTGTGTGTATGTCATAGCAGCATGTGGCCACCCCTTCCTGAGAAACTGGGGCCACAGAGGGAAGGGCGTTTCCTTGCTCGGGGTCACAGAGTGGGGGTGTGGCACTGGAAACCCATCCCGTCGCAGTTCGGGGCCATTTCCCCGAGATGTGGGCATGGAAGAACCCCCGTCCTCACCACAGTCACTGAGAGCAGGGCCGTCCCAAAAGGAAACCACAGCAAGGCCTGCATCCTGCCCCCCAACCCAAAGCCAGCTCCTTCTGGGGGCCCCAGATAAGAACAGGAAGGCCCTTTTTCACTCTCATTCAAAGCTAAGCCCAGCTTGACATAGAGAAAATGGAGAGCAGGTGTAGAGAAAGGGTGCAATTGAAACGGGGGCATTTCAGGCAAAGCTTTGAGAATCCCGAGCTTGCAGAACTGAAAAAATGGAAAAGAAAGAGCAGCGTCAAGTGTCAGGGAGAGTGGACTGACAGCGCGGTGGGGTGTGCATGAGGGAGTGGAGCAGGGGTTGCTGGCAGGGGGTGGGGGGGCAGCAGGTCATGTCACACCATGTTAACTGCTCAGCATTGATCTGTCTGCTGGTTCTCACCTGGGCCAGTCTGGCATCTGCCAAGTGAAGGGCCGTGCATCCTTACCTTGTCTGCAACCCTGGCTGGATCCGTCCCTATTGTGGCCCCAGGTGGTGGGACTTGTGGGCCAAAGCTAGTGATTCTGTGCATGCAGAGAGCCATGCCCTCCTCTCTCTCGTCTTCCCGGCGCTTTCCTAGCCCCTCCTGGCTCCCTCCCAGCAGCCCGGGGACTTGCAGAGCCGTCTGGTGTGGCTCCCACCAGCCACAAGCCACCCTCTGGGAGGCAGGCCCAAGGGGAGAGGAAACCAGGGCCACATGGGGAGAGGTTCTGCTTCCGGGCGGCTGACCCCTGGGCGCCTGCAGGGCGCCTGTGTGAGGTAAGCCAATATAATCCTGGCAGCATGGCAGGTACTTACAACCCTCTAGAGCAGTGATGGCGAACCTATGACACGGTGTCAGAGGTGACACACGAACTCATTTTTTGGTTGATTTTTCTTTGTTAAATGGCATTTAAATATATAAAGTAAATATCAAAAATATAAGACTTTGCTTTACTATGGTTGCAAATATCAAAAAGTTTCTATATGTGACACGGCACCAGAGTGAAGTTAGGGTTTTTCAAAATGCTGACACGCCGAGCTCAAAAGGTTCGCCATCACTGCTCTAGAAAATAAATCTGTCCAGCTACCCCATGAACTATAAAAACAACCGTGGCCTCCAGCCTGAATATCCTTCTCCTGGGAATTTATTCTAAAAAATAAATTGAGCACAGGTGAAAGTGGCATGCCTAAGTTTTTTTGTTTGTTTTTTTTTTGGTGGGATCACAAAAGACAGTAACAACCTATCTGTTATACCTATAAGTCTACTGATAATGGTTGTCTATACTGTAAGGCTAAATTTTTTTTAAAAAAAATTATAAAGACTTGGAAATGAATGAAAAAGCAAACAAAAAGTATATGTTCAATGTAATAAGTATGCCAACAATGTATGCTGATGGGCAAGGACGTGACGTGTATATAGGTACTAACATATGGGGATTTTTTTAAAATAAAAAATAGTTCCATTAAAGCTGGCCAGTGTGGCTCAATTGGTTGGGTGTCATCCCATGAACCAAAAGGTTGCCAGTTCAATTCCTGGGCAGGGCACATGCCCAGGGTTGCAAGATGTGGGCTCAATCCTCTGTAGGGGGCATACAGGATGCAGCCAATCAATGTCCCACTCTCACATCAATGTTTCTCTCACTCCCTCTCCCTTCCTTTCTCTCTAAAAATCAATAACATATATATTAAAATTTTATTAAAGATTTTAAAAATTAGAATATCTAATGCATTTAAATGGACATCCTTACTCACTGCTAGTGAGAGTATAAACTGATATAATCTTGGTACAGGTTGGTACAATTTACAGGGCAATTGGCAACATATTCAAGCACCTTAAAATGCTTTTCATGCGGAAATTCCAGTTCTAGGAATTTATCCAAAGGAAATAAAGAGGAAAATGAGATTTATGATCAAGGATGTTTATTACAATAAAATGGCAAAAAAACTTGAAACTACTCAAATGGTCAACAATAGAGAAAACAACTAAACATGGAATAACTACATGGTAAATCACATGCAATTGTTAAACACGTTTTGAAAACAACATTTAATGACAAGGAAAAATGCTCATGATATGTTACATGGAAAAAGGATATATATTATGTATACATTTATGTTATGTATACAAATATATCACACGTGATTCTTTATGTGTCTATATAGAGCTACATTTATACATATTTTGTAAACATCCTAATTTTGAACATAAACATACATCAAAATGCTAGATTATTATTTCTGGCAGGTGGGGTAATAAGCAGTTTTTATTTTCTTCTTTAGACTTTTGTATATTTCCCTATATACAGGGGTTAATACCAGAATCACATCATGTCAGTTTTTTCATTGTCAGTGATGCTAAGTGTGGTCACCTGGTTAAAGGGGTGTCCTCCAAGCACCGTAAAGGCACCTTTCCCCTTGTAATTGCTAAGTAATCCTGCACACAAATATCCTGCCCCCCCCCCCATCTTTGGCTCTACAGAAATGGCACCCTTTAGTGATTACACAATGGTTATTCCTTCTATGCTTGTTAGCTGACACTCTTCTGCAAAGAGCTTCCCTCTCCCACACTTTTAGTATTACTATGGACTCACGGATTTATTATTATTACTCAGTGTATCATAATCCACCGCTCTTATTCTTCTTAAGGGTTGGAATTGTCCCAAATGTGGCCAGTGGGTGGCCCTTCAAGCCATTTACGGGGTCTCGGTCACTCTCTGTGCACTTTCTTACTTTATGTAACAATTCTCCTTGCCCCACGTGTGGGTCTGACCATGTCTACAGGAAGCCCTGGTTCCTTTTATGGACGGTGAGTGGTACATTGTTACCAGGTATCATTGCTTCTAGGCCCTTTCAGTGAACAGAGCCAAGAAACTGGGAAATGTGTGTGTGTGTGTGTGTGTGTGTGTGGATCATGAGTTCACACTGGTACCTCCAATTCAAATTCAACATCACATAATTCTTTGTCTTTTCCCCACTTCATATTTGTATCTCCCTACTCCGGGGTGATGATGGTTCCCAACATCCGTGTAATTACTGACTTGTTCTAGCCTACACTACAGCCCCAAGTTCCAGATCACTAACCACTCCAGTGCTAGTATTGAAATGGTGAGATTAACACTATTTCAGTTAGTTTTCTATGCTCTTCAGGATGATCATCTATCAGCCATTCATTCCCTTAAATAGTTATTGAATTCAGAATAGCAAATCCCTTTTACCTTCATTCAGCCCATAATTAAAAGTAGCTTAGATGTCAGCTGGGGCACCGCTGCCCTCAGAGGCCTAGGTGGAACCCCATGACTTCTGTGGAGGGCCAAAGCTGGGGCTCTGCCAGCTCCTGGCCGTTTCCTTCCTCAGGCCTGACCCCACCCCCACCCCCCCACTGCACCCTGACGGAGACCCACCCCCCTCAATATCCCCTCAAATGATCCACTCTTGCAGCCATTTCATGAGCCAGGCGGATTTCGCTGACAGCTTTCCAGGAATGATGGTGGAAGGGACAATACTGGGTCAGGTCAACGACTCTCAAAGCACAGTAGGCACGACCCACCTCACAAGAGCCCCCAGGGCCCTGGCCAGGGTGGCTCAGTTGGTTGGGCATCCTAGAGGTCACTGGTTCGATTCTGGGTCAGGGCACTTGCCTGGATCGTGGCTCCCCCGGTAGGGGGCGTGCAGGAGGCAGCCATCGATGTTACACTCTCACATAGATGTTTTTCACTTCTCCCTTCCTCTCTCTCTCTACAAATCAATAAACTATAAAAAAAAAAAAAAACGTTTAAAAAGAGCCCCCAGGCACTGGCTCACCAGGTTACTTGCTCTCCTTCCCGCTCTCTCTTTCCTGCCTCCTCCCTCCTCTCCTCCAGGATCAAAGCACAGTCCCTCCCCCTCTGTCACGCAGACCAGCCTCCTCCTCTGAAGCCTGGCTCAACACAGGGATAAAACAAAGACGGCCTTCTTCCTAAGAGAAATTACTGTGAATACAACTTCCTCCG
Source organism: Myotis davidii (assembly GCF_000327345.1). Lineage (NCBI taxonomy): Eukaryota > Metazoa > Chordata > Mammalia > Chiroptera > Vespertilionidae > Myotis > Myotis davidii. Next base: position 426,059 of record NW_006299593.1, on the reverse strand, counting down.
CCTCATTACACACAAGAGGGTTGGAATCTTTGGAAAGCTTGGTCAGTTCAAAAATTGCAAACAACTAGCTGCAAACTCTCGCAAGACGAGCCTATCTGTTCAGTCAGCGACTGCCCCCCAGAACCGGGTCACCAGATGGCTCACGCTGCCCAGGACCTGTCCACCTCGGGAAACTGGTTTCCAGGGCCACCTCCTCCTGTCCTCCACGACCCTCCCACCCTCCCAGGCAAACTGGCCCGTCCTCTGGCTGGGCAGCCGCGCCCCACGCTCTGCTTCCCAGGACACCAGCCAAGGGCCCTGGGGGAGAAGGTGGGGGGGTGGGTGGCCCTCCTGGCAGCGCCACAGTTTGTGGGGGAGGGGTCAGGGAAGAGCCCCTTTGCCTCTCAGGGCTTCCGATTTCTCACTGTGGCCTTGCAAAGCCACCTGCCTCGACTAGAACCAGCGAGACCTGAAGACCCCACGCACGGCCCTTCCAGGGTTTTTAGGGCCTAGATCTCCTGTGGGCAGAAACTTTCCAAAAGGGGGGACGTGGAGGCAGTGCTAGGGGAAAAGTGAAGATCATTCTGGGAAGTCGATCATAATCTTTGATGAGGGGAGGGAACATGTGAAATCGGGAAAATATCCTAAAACTACAGTACAGTGGTTTTATTTTCTAGCTAGTAATTGCTTTGACAGTGAGCTTGATTACTAATAAAGCATGAGATTTGTATATTTAGTAATGGGATTTAGACCCAAATGGTTTAGTGATGTACAAGAATGCTGCAGCCTTTCAAAATATGAGAGCTGAAGATGAAAGGTGTGGTGCAGGCACAGAGTAGTAGAGTGAAGTGGTCTGGGAGCGAGGAGAGGGGGACTGGCGGTGGGTGACCCCCCGGCACAGGCAGCAGGTCACTCTGTAGCTGCCCACCCATCCCCAGAGCCCCGGCCGGCTCGGCTCACGGTGACTGGGAAGCACTGAAACGCCTCCCAACCTTCTCAGTGCCCCTCCGCCGCCTCTCAACACCCCTCAGACCACCCTTAGCACCTCCATCTTTTGAGCTAAACACTGGCCTCTGCTGACTCCTCCATCAACGGGTAGCATTTATGTTGGAATTTATGTGGCAACTGTATCCAGTTTTGCACCATTCTGGAACTTTCTAGAAAGATGCATAACCTAGGCTAGGTAAGGAGTTTCTCTAGTTTGGTGCTCTTCCCAATTCTTGTTGCTCGCATAGACAACTCCTTCGGAGAGTGCAGACGGAGCCGAGAGCACGGCAGCCTTGTCCTTAGGAGGCAGTAGGCCCAGAGGCAGGTAGGGCCAGCAGTAAAATACCTGAGCCCTGTGTCCTGCTGACGTGCAGTGGAAACCACACCAGGTTAACGCCCTGTCTCACAGCCCTGGCTGCTCCCACGCAAAGTACGGGGTGTTCCAGGCCCAGGGGCTGGCAGGCCTTGTGCCCCTTTCCGTCGTGGCCCTTCCCTCCCTGAGCTGATCAGCTCCGGGGCTGAAGCCAGGCAGTGCTCACGGAGATGTGCAAGGAAGTGCTGTCCCCGCAGGAAGCCCACAAAGGGGCTCCGCGACTTGCTCAGGGGTGTGGCCAGCGCAGCAGCTCAGGCCTGCGGCCCGCCCGCCCAGTCATCTTGGGGAAAAGCTCCCCAAACTGTTGCCTGAACAGGAATGCAAACTGGCTAAGAGTAAGGACTCCGAGACAAGCTTACCTGGTTCATACCATGAGACTTACCTTCTGTCTATGTCCTCATCTGCAAAATGGAACTGAAATGGATCTGCCTCATGGGTTGCTGTGCGTTAATCTGATGATCGGATGCATGTAAGATGCTTACAACACTGCCTTGCTCACAGTAAGTGCCTAATAAATCTTCGCTATTTTGTGTTGCATGCGTCCCTACACACATGTGTAAATACATACACAGAGGCCACAAAGACCGCTTCTTGGGACAGCTGAAGTAAACGGAATCTGTTCAGATTTGACAAGAGCAGGTGTTGGTGAGGATGGCAAGCAACTGGAACATGGTGGATGGGACTGTGAAACCTGCAGCCACTCTGAACAGTCTGGCCGACTCCTACGAAGTAAAACATATACTGACCGTACGAGCCAGCGATCCCATTCCTAGTTATTCACTCACAGAAGTGAAAGCATACACCCACACAAAGGCTCACAGTGGTTTTATTTCTAATAGCCCCGGTGTTCGTCAACAAGCGGATGGACAAACAAAGGCTGGAACATGCTCTCAGTGGATGCTAATCAGCAATGAGGAGGGAGGCAGTGCTGATACCCGCAACGTCACAGGTGAAACTCACAAGCATGACGTGAAGGACAAGGAGCCAGGCACACACTGCTGTATTCCATTTATATGACATTCTGGAAACAGCCAGACAGTAGGGACAGAAAACAGGGAAGTGGTTGCCAGGGGCTGGGTAGGGGAGATGGACCACCAATGGGCATGAGGGGGCATTTTTGGGTCATCGAAATGCTCTACATCGTTACTGTGGGGCTGGATTCATGACTGAATGTTTGTCAAAATTCATAGCATGGTTCACATGGAAAAGGTAAATTCTACCTTATCACCTAGGGGAGGAGGGAACTGGGTATGAAGGGTGTATAAAGGATACTTTTTGGTTCTACTTAAACATTTGTACTGTTTGGACTTTTATAATGAGCATGTAACTCATGTAGTTGGAAATAAGTTTATTGAAGTTTGAAATGATGGTGATGATCTATCTACCCTGGAAGGGGCATGGTGAGATCCAGATGAAATGAGACAGTGTGTATGAGGGACACACACAGATGGCCCACGGCTGTTCTAAAGTGACAAGGTGCAAAGGCCAAGGGGCTCCACAAAGTGACAGCCATGACTTACCTCAGTGACAAAGAGTGTGCGAGGGTCGATAATATCCAAGAAGTGCCTGAAGCGGCCATAGAAGGACGTCTGGAGAAGGGGGTGGGAGAAGAGAGGAGATCAGCTGCTGTAGACCATCCTCCAGCCACTGGGGGACCCCACCCCCCACCTCACCCCCACTGTTGGGCCCCACACTCCCCAGGACTCCCCACATGGGAGATGAATACCAATGAGGCCTCACTGCTCAGTGACCTGAGAGCAGTTTTCCCAGTCGGAGGACTTTCTAACATCAATTCAGAAAGACCATTAAGGCTCAGTGACTGTCCCAACTTCTCTTCAAGGTGCCTCCCATTTTTCTCCCTTTTCCCTCGGAGCCCTGAGATCCACTCCAAGCCTTCCGGCAGCTCCCACCCCACACCACTGAGCACAGGGGCTGGAGGTCAGACCTGGTCCCCGCCCTCTCCCAGCCTTCCCTGACCACCGCAGCCTCCCAGCCTTGCCAGGACCTCTCCAGTGAGGGAAGGCCCCTCTCCCAGGTCAAGTTCCCCGGAGGCAGAGCTCCAGCACCTCAGCCCCCTGCGTGCTCTGGAGCTGCTGCGAGGCCCAGGACCAGGGGCCGACTCCCTCCGGCCTTGCCCCAGGGCAGGGTGCGTGGAAAAGAAGGGCTTTGTACAAAGCAGGCCACAGGCATTAGAGCCCAATGAAAAGAAACCGGGCAGCCCTGGTGCTGGGCCCTCTGCCCTAGGGACAGAGCCAGCTTGGCAAAGCCAAGCAAGGGAGGAGACAGGGTGCCAAGCTAGGGGACAAAGGGAGAAGCTGCAAATGCTGGGGCTTCATGCCTCGCTACACTCCCAGGCCCTGTCCCAGATGCTCCCCGGAGCCCCACAGCTCTCCAAGCACCGTCCTCTGCTCTGCGCAGTGAGGGAACAGACGCCTCCACACTCCACCCCTTGCTCACTAGGAAACCGACCCTGCAGCCACCGTCTGCTCCTTTCCCTTCCCTGTCAAGACCCTGTAGGAGGCCCCGGGGCCCCTCACAGTCCCCTGCACACACCAGGCCCCACGCTGCCTCCAGCTCTGCTCACCGTGGCATGCCGCCCTGGAGCAGCCTCTCCACCTCCTGCCTTTCCCAGAGACCAAGCTTCGGGGCCATTCCTAACGGAAACATGGCTTCTCTAACTCACAACCCAAATGGCCTAACCATGCTGCTCACGCTGTTGTCCGGGCAAAATGGCCTCATAATGTCATCCAAGGAAACAGTCAGACATCCGGAGGTTTGGTCAGAGGTGCACTGTATGCTGAGGACGTCACTGCGGCATTATTCGTAATGGTGGACGGCGACTGAACACTATGCCGCCATTTAAAAGAGATTGCTTATGACGTAGAAAAATGCTTATGATGGTGTGAAATGCGTACGAAGAGGATGATTCCAATTAATAGACAGGGAAATGAGTAGAGCCTGATGGATGGTAAGTGGATAGTAAAGAGGCAGAATGACCTACAGATCCTGTTTATCACTAAAACGCATCAGGGTTCCCCAGGGAAGTGGCCAGTTCCAGGGCTGGGGCAGGGAAGGTACTGGTGAGATGAGACTGGTACATTTTGTTGCGACAGAAAGCAATGAAGCGCCACCACCACCCCCTACCATCACCAAATGATGGGGCATGTTAAAAGGACCAAAGAAGGGGAGAGGGACACTGTGTGCCTCCGGATGTGATACCTGGAGAAGTCCACAATATCGCTCACATAGGATTCTGGAAGGACTGAATCTAATCATGAAGGAACATCAAGCAAACCCAAACTGAGGAACATTCCACAAAATAACTGGCCTTATTCATCAAATACGACAATGCCATAAAGACAAATCTGTGGGACAGCCCACATCACAGGAAACTAAAGCGACAACTAAATGTATCATGTGATTCTTGATTGAATCTTGGACAGGAATGGGGTGGGAATGATATTTTCAAGGACTCTACTGAGACAACTGACAAAAATGTAGGTCATAGATTAATGAAAGTATTTTATCCACATTAAATTACTTAATGTAGTAACTATACTGTGGTTCTTACTACAGACGGAATATTTGACCCTCTCCCCGATAGTCATAGATTAAATCCTAATGCTCAAGGTGACGGTATGAGAGGTGGGGCCTCGGGGAGGCGGTTAGATCTGAGGGCACAGCCCTCAGGAGTGGGATTAGTGCCCGTATAAGAAACCCCAGAGATCTCGGAGAGGTGATTTCTCAGTGAGTGTGGAAGACGGGGTTGGTGGGACACTGTTTAGATGCAGCGGGTCCTTGTGAGGAACCCTGTTTCTTTGTAGCTGTTTTGATGCCTGTCCTCCCAGCCTGATGAATGGCAGAAAAGGTTTCTACTTCCTCAGTCTAATTCATTTTTATTTTCTCAATAGTTTAAAATGTATGCCTTCCCCCCTCCTCCAGAATTCAGCCCCCCTCTTTTCTTAATCAGTCGATGGATGTTTTTCCTTCCCTTTTTCTTTACCTGAAGAATGAGTCAGCTAAGTGATTCCTTCCAGTTCCTTGCACAAGAAAGGTGAGTCAGCTAATTCTCAGCAGGGCCTGGGGCCTGCAGTACAAGGCCTTCCACCCCCGCAGCCATGGGGGAGAGCGGGCCTTGGGAGCAGCAGCTGAGGCAATGGGCTGAGAAGGAACCTTCGGCCTCCTGTACCCAGCCCTCTAAAGCACTGTGCTTAGGAATAAAATGCTCGCTGAACCTGTGGCTCAAAGGCAGAAAGACTGGGCCAGCTCACTAATCCTGGACCAAGCTGCACACTGAGTCACCTGGTATTCCAAACCCAGCTGGACACCCAGAGATTCAAATTCTACTGGCGTGAGGGGGGCTCCAGGCATCAGGCGAGCCATGTGCAGCAGGAGTGGAGAGCCACTGGACTAGAAGGTATTGACCCTTTCCCCAACACAACCAGCCCCAGGGCCAGCCCTAGGAACAGTCACTAAGTCTGTGGGATAGAAATCATTACAACAGGTAACTACCTACAAGCCACTTTCACTTCAGAACTTACTTCAGGCAAACTGCATGAGAAACTTCCCCACTGACCCCGACCTCAGCCCACACAAACCTCTGCACCCAGGAGCACAGAGTGCGTTTTCCTGCCCAGCAAGCTCCCGGTACCCAGAGGGAGCCCCATGCAACCACATGCTCTGCCACCATAGACCTCAGCTGATTTTAGAGCCCAGCACACCCACAGCACACACCTGACCCCCGTTATCTTGGCAGATGAGCAAGACTTCTGAAGGACAAGAAAGTTTGTTTTTTTTTTAAAAAAAGCAAACAAACAAAAACCCCCCACTTATTTCTGGATAGACTGAAATACAAATGGGAAAAAGCATGTCTGTTTGTCTGTTTCCTGTCCAGGGACCCCAACTTGCCCAAAATGGGCCTGAAGTGCAGAAAAGAGCAAGTTTGGGAGAGGAAACGAGCAGCAAGGAGGAGGGAAGGGAGCACAGTCGGCCACAGAGCTTCCCAGGTGTTGTCTTGTCATCTTCTCCCTCCCATTAGGCAATAGGGGGCAGAGGTTAAAAGCGTGGCCTCCAAGACTACAAGGAACAGCAGGGAACAGAACATGTTCAATAACACCACAGGGATGCCTTCAGCCACATTCAGAGTGCGGGAAAGTCTACAGGACAAACAACCCAGCTTCTCAACAGATAAGCAAGGGGAAAAGGGAGGGGAGAACTAATAGGTTAGAAGGCACATCATCAGTCAACTATAATGTGCGGGCCTTCTGGGATCCTGATTATTTAAAATATGATGTGACAATCAGGGAAATGTGAACAGTGCAATGGACTGATGTGTCCCCCTCCCCCCCCCAAAAAAGTCATGTGCTGAAAGCAGCCAATATGGTGAAAAGAAGTGTTTGAAGGGGAAGTAGGGGCTCAGTTTGAGGAAGAAGAGTTCAGCAGCTGTGGGTCATGCAGGTCTTTGGAGCCCCTTCAAAAGTGAGGTCCTCATTACAGAAGCAGAGGAAGCCACCGCAGAGGGTGTTTGAGCTTGGGGGGCTGGGGGAAGGGGGAGTCATTTGATCAGACCTGCACTGGGACTCTGCCATGAGGAAAAGGAGGGTTGGAAGTGGAAGCAGCGAGACCTGTTAGGAAGCTCCCACAGGGCCCAGGAGATGGATGCTGGGACCTGGCCCAGAATTCCGGCAGTGGAGACCCGTGAGTTGGAGAGCTGTTTAAGAGACAACACTGGGCCTCCGGTTGTGTTTAGGAAGTGAGGGAGGGGAAGGGAAGTATACAGTTTGGATAGACTGTCCAGGGGCCCCAACTTGCCCAAAATGGGCCTGAAGTGCAGAAAAGAGCAAGTTTGGGAGAGGAAACTTGGAGAGGTGACGCCCAGGTTTCTCAGGAGTCAGTTGGGTGGTGGGTTGGGCCGCCTGCAGGGCTGGGAGCAGTGTGGTGGGACAGGTTTGGGGGGGGAAGCCCAGCTCTTTCACATGCAGGGATCACATGCCCTGTGCTTTATGCAGGTTCCTGTGCTGGAGGAGGAGCCCTTCAAAAGCAAACACTGTTACTGCCTTCCAGAGGCTTGCCAGAGAGATGCTGGCAATGGCTGCCAGAACAGGGGAACCAAATGTGCACGACGGCTCCAGCAGTGATCACAGCAAAGGGCTCAGTCCCCTGACGGGCTTGATAAATGTCTGTTGTGTGACTGAATGTCCCAGAACAAGTCCCAGAGAAAAGCCATCGCACAGATCTCTATCCAGCGCCTTACTATGTGTCTAGCGCTAGCCCCACCT
>NW_006299593.1:402940-408987 GCF_000327345.1 Myotis davidii | reverse complement strand
CCAATGGTCTGAGGTGACCCCCTCCCCCCCCCAAAAAAGTCATGTGCTGAAAGCAGCCAATATGGTGAAAAGAAGTGTTTGAAGGGGAAGTAGGGGCTCAGTTTGAGGAAGAAGAGTTCAGCAGCTGTGGGTCATGCAGGTCTTTGGAGCCCCTTCAAAAGTGAGGTCCTCATTACAGAAGCAGAGGAAGCCACCGCAGAGGGTGTTTGAGCTTGGGGGGCTGGGGGAAGGGGGAGTCATTTGATCAGACCTGCACTGGGACTCTGCCATGAGGAAAAGGAGGGTTGGAAGTGGAAGCAGCGAGACCTGTTAGGAAGCTCCCACAGGGCCCAGGAGATGGATGCTGGGACCTGGCCCAGAATTCCGGCAGTGGAGACCCGTGAGTTGGAGAGCTGTTTAAGAGACAACACTGGGCCTCCGGTTGTGTTTAGGAAGTGAGGGAGGGGAAGGGAAGTATACAGTTTGGATAGACTGTCCAGGGGCCCCAACTTGCCCAAAATGGGCCTGAAGTGCAGAAAAGAGCAAGTTTGGGAGAGGAAACTTGGAGAGGTGACGCCCAGGTTTCTCAGGAGTCAGTTGGGTGGTGGGTTGGGCCGCCTGCAGGGCTGGGAGCAGTGTGGTGGGGAACAGGTTTGGGGGGAAGCCCAGCTCTTTCACATGCAGGGATCACATGCCCTGTGCTTTATGCAGGTTCCTGTGCTGGAGGAGGAGCCCTTCAAAAGCAAACACTGTTACTGCCTTCCAGAGGCTTGCCAGAGAGATGCTGGCAATGGCTGCCAGAACAGGGGAACCAAATGTGCACGACGGCTCCAGCAGTGATCACAGCAAAGGGCTCAGTCCCCTGACGGGCTTGATAAATGTCTGTTGTGTGACTGAATGTCCCAGAACAAGTCCCAGAGAAAAGCCATCGCACAGATCTCTATCCAGCGCCTTACTATGTGTCTAGCGCTAGCCCCACCTCAGGCTTAGGATGGAGACAACGAAGGGCAAAGATCAGCCCTTTTGCTCAAAAAGTGCGCACAGGAGTTAAGGAGACCGGTAATCAGAGCATCAGAGGACCGTGGGGCAGGCTGACTTATAAGGATCCCACTGGGGTGGCCAAGGAGGTGGGTGGAAAGGAGTCAGTACCCTGGGGGGGGGGGCGGTAATGTCACAGGGAAGAAGGGAGGAGGTGGCCTGGCTGAGCCTTGACCAATGCCTAGGGCCGGGAAAGGGGGGCAGCCAATGAGGGGTCACTCAAGTTCAGGCAGGGGCACCCCTGACAGTCTGGCCCGGGTAGCACCCTACACTGGCAGGAACACAGTCAGTCTCACCTCAGACACCTACATGCTGTGCTGATTTCTTTTTTAAAGCAATTAAAGTCCTATTTTTTAAAACAGTGGGGACATTTTCTCAGAAAGCTAGAACACAGCTCCCTAGTTATCCGCGAGGCTCCGTGCACCACCTTGCTTGAACCAGTTTTTCTACCGCCACCACCACCACCAAAATAAATAATAACTAAATAATTAATAAATAATAAAATAGAAAACCGACCTTTGTACATTTCCTTTCTTCCTGCAAACTCCCTTCTGTCCGCCCCACCGCACCCTAAGCCCTCACTTCAGCCAAGGCTTTTGCCCTTTTCCTAACAAAGTTCATTTCCTCCGCGTTGCAGGCAGCCGGGCCCAAGCGTAGGCTGGGCTCCCGCGCCCTTCCAGGGAGTTTCAGCTTCCTGATTCTAGGGCCCTTGTGAGGATGGAATCTGGGGGAAGAAAGTGTGGCACATAGTATTGGGGAGGCTTGCTTTTCCCATTTGGGGGCCTTTGTGGGGGCAGAGCTGGGAATGGAGAGTTTCTGCTCCAGCTCAGAAGCACCTCTGTACTAGCGGGGGATGGAGTGAGCCAGTGGCTCCCCAACCTCGCTCCCTAAGATAGGCACTCTGCTTCCTCCTTCCCACCACAGGCCTCCTGCTAGGTATGAACTCCGGGGAAAAGGGCAGGCGGCAGCTCGGCCCAGGCAGCTTCTCCTCCAGGCCGGACTCGAACTTTCCGCCCCGAGCGGGCAGCTGCTTGGCCCCAGGCGACCCTGCAGCATCGCTCGGACCCGGCGCCCACCTCCCCGGCCGCGGCCGCAGCGGCCAATCACAGAGCGTCTCCGCGGGGAAAGGCAGGAGGGCGCGAGCAGCCGCAGAGCGACGGCGCCGACGGCCAATGGGCAGCCGAGGTGGGGGTCCTCGCTCACCCCGCTGGCCAATGGGGAAGGAGTGGCTTTGGCCGAGGTCCCCATCCAGTAGCCGCAGGCTCTGGGGTGGCCGCGGGTCCGAGACCCCGGGGCTAAAGGAGACTTGGGAGAGGAGTTCGCTCACCCGCTCTGTGCCACCCGCCGACCCTCCGAGCGCAGCCCGGTCCTCACCTGCTGGAAGCGCGGTTTGCCCAGCTGGAAAGGAGGTGCATCGGTCGAGGAGCCAGCGGCACTTGCCGCCGCCGCCGATGCTGTAGTCGCTGTATCCGCCATGGCCACTGACGCCCGCAATCCCCGGCCCTTTTAAAATGTCCCTCCTCGGCCCCCGCCACAGCTACCTCTCCGGATTGGCCATGAGCAACCGCAGCGAGTCGGAGGCGCAGAGTGTTGTGGGGAGTGTAGTTTTTCTTGCCAAGACGCTGGACAGCCCTCGACTGCGGAGTTGCGCCCACGCAGAGCGGGATTGGGTTCCCGCTGCCAGTTTGCACACCCTGCGAGTGTGCGTGTCTCAGGTCCCCGCGAAGGGGACCACAGAGCGACCCCTCCCGGTCCCCTGCCCCGAGAAGTTTGAGTTGCTGCGGGGGGCGTCACTCCCGGAGCGCATGGGACCCCGGACCTGATGGGCCAGGACTGGACGCCGATTAGGGTTACTCTCCGAAGGCTTTCTGCAGGAGTTGCACTGCGGATACTCCTGCAGTTCTGTCCCACCTGGCTCCTGCCTTGTGCTTTGTAGCCACCCTGATAGTCGGTGCCTGGGGCATGCTGTGTGCTCCCCGCCCAACCTGGAACATTCTGTACCTAGAAAACTATTAACTGTTTGTCTTCGCCTGAGGCTGGCTCTCTTTATGGCCTCAATGCAAACATTGTGTTTCCCAACTCATGTCCCTACTTCTACAAAACCCACTATTACCAACGCCTTTCTTTTGCAGCCCTTGCATTTATAATTGTTTTGAGTGTCTTGTCTTTCCTACTGTAAGGTCCACAGGGCCGTTGTGACTTTTTGATTCACTGCTAAGTCCATGGTGCCAGACTTGGGAGAGCTCACAGTAGGGACTCAAATACAGGGTGTCCCCCAAAATGTACACACTACTAAAAGCTGATAGCTCCGTTGATGTTTCTTTTCCGATTTAACCCATTGGAATTAATATTCAAAGTGTGTATACATCTTGGGGGAACACCCTATAGCTGTTGGCTGAGTGAAATGCACAGGAGGTCTTAGGAGCCTTAGCAGCCTCCACTTCCTTTTGCCAAGAAAGATCCCTCCTGGGGCTAATTCCTGGGCAGGAAGAGAACTGGGAGCGGCCAGTGGGGCTCAGGGGGGTTAGGGAGCACTACAAGGACTTTAGGGATGGGGGTGCTGCAGATGGTAAAGCAAGGCACCAGCAAGGATAATGAACACAAGAGTACAGTAGAAATATTTAGTCTGACCCTAGGGAACCCCACTTTGGATCTGTCTTGTGGTGAGGTGCAGGGTTGCCTCATGCCTTCCCATGTGTTTCTTAACAATGTATGATCCATAGCTGTCAGTTCATCCTCCAGCAGTTGAACCACAAGACAGACGTTCCTGAAAGCTGGAGAGAAATTCCAGCTACTCCTGAAGAACCATTTGTACCTTGGATTTGTAGCTTACCTTTCCCTCCAAGGCTAAATGGTTTGAGAATAGGAATCAAGTCTTTTATCCTCTGTGTCCCCCAAGTATTCAATAACTGCTTCCTGGGAGTGAGAAAGGACTGAGTCCGGGCCGCTGGGCAATGCTGGGCCGCTGCCTTGATGTCAGGGCAGTGACAGTGTTACCCAAGAAGGCCACCACCTGCCTCCCCCAGGAAGCCTGCTCCACATGCTCATCAAACCAGGAACACAACAGAGCCACTTGCAGTCTGTGAACTTTTTATTCTTCATAAAGTGCTCGAAACATGAAGAGCAAGGTCTTTATAAACAGGAGTTACAACTAGGAAGACAAACGGCAAAGCAGAACTGTGCCTGCTCCCTGCCCACCCCACCTGCAGCCCTCTTCCAACTCATGGCCAGGAGCAGAAACATCCAACAGGAACCTGGGCTTCAACTCCAAACTCCCAGAGACATCCCTGGCCTGGGCTTTCTGGAAGTTCACAGATGAGTGGAAGGTCAGCCTCAGGGCCGGGACTGACTAGAGCCCAGAGGAATACCTAGTGCAGGAGTGACCCTCTTCCCCCAGAAGAGATACCTTCGATATTCAACCTCCCATGACCCCCCAAAAGCAGGACCAAGCCCTAGGTCCCTGTGGACACTCTCCTCCTCAGTGAGTGTGTAAGGTAGATCATGTTAAGGGGCTTTCCCCCATATGTGAGCCCCTCTGCTCTGTCCTGGCGGGAGACATCTCCCACAGAGCAAAGCTCCTTCCTGGGCTTTCTGAGCGATCCCAGAGAGTGACCCCACAGGCCAGCTCAAGAAAAAGAGGGATCCCCGAGGAGCCCTTACCTCCTTATTGGGTCCGAACTTGCCTCCTTCGGCACCTCCTCACCCCACAACTTGGCTAAGGCAGGGTGCCCCAAGCCACCAAAGGTGCCCTGCAGATGCCATGGGGAACCTGCTGTTTTCTGCAAGCAAACCAGCGCTGGGCCAAAGGGCAGACACTTGGTTCGAAGTGCACTACAGCCAAGCCAGTCAGGGCTACGGGGAAGGGACAGGTTGGGACGGCAGGTAGAGGACAGATGGGAAGGCTTTTTCCTAGGTATAGGCAGAGTGGACCTCCCACTTCCAGAATGTAGTTTTTTCATCCGGGATCCCCACTATTGGTGTTGAGGGAGTAAGAGAAGATAGCAGGTAGGTAAAGGGGGCAGCAGCAGGTTGGCCAGACCCTTCACTGAAATTAACTCTAGGGGAAGGCAGAGCAGCAACAGGGCTGCCCCCTCATCCATTTCCGCTCCTAGCATCCTACCAGATCCAGCCCCTTGTGCTCAACAGGGAGGGAGAGGGGCGCCAAACAGAGGGCGGGGTCTACATCCAGAAGCCCCCGACCCCACCACAAAAGGCACGGTTTAATCAGTTTCCAAAAGTTCAAATCCTGTAGCAGCACAGAGTTTTGGCATCTGGACAGGCAACGAGAACAGGGATGGAGGCTTGATCCCCAACAAACAGTCCGAAGCCCCAAGGCCTGGAGGGGTCCACACCTGCCCGGGCTCTCCCCACCTTCACACATGACACCCATGGACTAGTGAAGAGGAGGGCAGGGAGTGGCCTGGAGAATGCACAGTATCTCCTTCTGTCCACACCACATCCGCTTCTCAAACAGCTGGACACACACAGACTCAGGACATGACAGACAGGACATCAGACCAGCGGTGGCCAACAGGTGGTCCACGGACCCCTGGTGGTCCGTGAGGTTCAAAAGGTTGGCGACCACTGCACTAGACCATACAGGCTCCTTGTTCTCGGAGAACGACTTGAGGCTGAAGAGCAGGTGCCTGGTTGCCCATGACTCACAGACAAATTGGCAGCTTGGTCCCTGCCACAGCCCTAGTAATACCAGGAGCCCTCTGGGGGCTGGAGGAAGATGAAGAGGAAAAGCGTTTAGCTGTGGGAGAAACGGCTGACCATCCCTGTGGGGTAATAGAGTATGTCCCAGATACCACATCAAATTGCAGCTCACCCCTGCTGCCTTGAGGGTTAAATTCTTTGTTCTAATTTCTGGAACCCCCAAAGCTAAGGGGTAGGAAAATAGGCAGGTGGGTGAGACCCACCTCTAATCGGAGTCCAGAGGCCCTCCTTCCAGCAGCCCCAGTTGAGGCAGGAGGGAGGGGGAGCCAGGGGTGACAACCAAGGACAGACTCCCTGCCCAGGGAGTGAGT
>NW_006299593.1:401606-402925 GCF_000327345.1 Myotis davidii | reverse complement strand
GGAGGATGTGAGCCCTGCCTGAACAATGGGTCCACGCCCACCCTCCTGGGGGGTGGGGGTGAGAGGGCTACTTTGGGGGGTCAGGGGGGATCTGCAGCAGTGTGGGCGAGGTCTCCATGATCCGCACCAGCAGCCGGTCAATGTAGCTCTCCAGCTCCTGCACATGCTCGTCCCGCTGGCTCAGCTCCCGCTCGCGCTGCAGGAGCAGGCTGATGAGCTCGTCGTGGGTCAGGTGGTAGTACTTGGCGGACTGGTCCAGCACACCAGCATCCTGAGGGCGGATGGAACGAGAGTGAGCAGGGCACCCTCAGGCCTAACTGCCTGCCTGGCCACCGACACCCCAGTTACACCACCACCGGCCCCGGAGCTGCCTGTCGCCAATGCCAGAAACGGCCTGACTGGCTTCCGGGCTCTGGCACGGGACCAGGCCTGCTCCTCGCTGCACCCTGCCCAGCACCCTGTTTCTGAATCCCTCTCCCCCCAGCACACATCTGACTGACCCCCACGCATCCCGCTAGGCCTCACCTTCAGCCTTTTGGTGTCCACGGTCTGGCCGACCTGGGAGGCCGGCGCCACAGGCTGCACGCTGCCGGACGTGACTGTCTTGAGCTTCTCCAGCCCACTGCTCAGGGCGGTGCTCAGGCTGGAGCGGGGCTGCTTCCTGTCGGGGCTGCCCTCCACAGGGGCAGCACTGAGCGGCTTCACGGGGTGGGGACTGCGGAGACAGACAGGAGATGCGTTATGGGGAGGGAGGGGCAGCACACGGAGAAGGTAGGCCACAGTTCTGCTGGACAGAGACCCACCACTTCCTGTGTTGGCTGCCCCTACAAAGCAAGGCCTCCAGGCAGCTGTGCCCAACATTCCTCAGCACCCTGCCACCTGCCCCTCCCCATTTACTCCCTCAGATGGCCCTGCCCCTTCACGGGGACAGCAGAGGCCTCTCTCAGACTTCTCTGTGCCTGTACCGTCTTCGCCAGGGCTGCCCCCTCCACCCACCTTCCCTCCATCCTCTTCTGTATTGTAACTGTTCCCTGGTTGGGGGAGAGGAGTGTGACCAACCCTCCCAGTTTCCCAGTTTTCTCAGGACTGGGGACTCCCAGGAGGTGGGACTTGCCGTGCCAACCAGGAAAGAGCTGGGCAAACTCGGACACTAGGCTGCCCGTGTCTCTCCCTTGGTTGCTTCCCCTCAGCATTTACATGGGTTTGTGTTTGCCTGGCTACCGCCCGCAGTCACCCACCTCTTCCTCCTCACCCAGCCTCTCCAGAGCGTGTGGACCACATTCCGTCTAAGTTCCTACCTTCACTGACTCCTCAACCAG
>NW_006299593.1:396592-401565 GCF_000327345.1 Myotis davidii | reverse complement strand
TCCTGCTGAGACCCGGTTCTCTCCTTCCTGACCGCTCTGTGGCGTAGGCTCTGGGACCACTCCTTCCTTTGGGCTGCTCTCCTCCCTCGTCCCCCGCACCCCCTTCCCTTCTCTGCTTTCCCAACTTCTCAGTCTTAAATGCAAGTCTGCCAGGGGTTCTCTCCCCTCCACCTCCTCACAGCGGTCTCCAGCCTAGACCTTGGCCCGGAGTTCTAGACCCACGCAGACAGTTTCAGGCTGGCTTATCCATGTGGGGTCCACCCCAGGCATGTCACCCTCCCCTCCACGCCTGCCCTTTCCTGGGCTCCCCGGTGCTGAGTGGCACTATCCGCCGCCCATGGCTCTAGTCAGAAACCTGGGACCTCCTCTGAATCCCCCGCTTTGGCTTTAGCCTTAACAAACATTAAGCCCTGCTACCTTCTCTCAAACCACTCCCTCCTCGCCAGGCCAGGGCTCACTAAACCTTCCTCCTCTGGCCACAGCTGCTAAGTCAGCCCCCCTCTCCGCCCCCCAAGTCCCCTGCCAGAGTCCTGCCCACCTCCAACCACTCCACTGTGCTGTGGGCTCATGATTTTAGCCTCCCTCCAGAGTCAGAAAGCAGTCTCTAACCCAACGGGCCCCTGGCCTTCCCTCCCAGCCCTCCATGCACTCCAGCCAGGACACAGGCTCTCCCTCTGTCTGGAGCGCTGCCCCTTGGCCTGTGGGCTGCTAACTCCTACTCAGGTTTCAAAGCTGAGCAAGGCCACTTCCTCCAGGAAACCTTCCTGCTTCCCCGACTAAGCTGTCCCTCCTCTGGGCCCCCAGCACCCGTACCTGTGGCAGTTACCCAAATTGCAAGCATCAGGCCCCTAATTCAATTAACCTACCCTTAGCCCCGTGGTCGGCAAACTGCGGTTCGCGAGCCACATGCGGCTCTTTGGCCCCTTGAGTGTGGCTCTTCCACAAAATACCACGTGTGGGTGCACGTACAGTACAATTGAAACTTCGTGGCCCATGCGCAGAAGTCAGTTTTCTGCCTGGGCAAGTCTATTTTGAAGAAGTACTGTTGATATTTGGCTCTGTTGACTAATGAGTTTGCCGACCACTGCCCTAGAGGACCTCTTTACATCTACTTCATGGAGGATTCGAACCATTAGAGAGCAGGAAGCAAATGGCTTCGGCCAAGGCCTGAAATCCACTGCAGAAGGTCTCACCCACATGCAGGGAGGCCCACAACCTGGGAAGAGGGCAGCGAGCCCAGGCAGGGGCAGGCAGCAGGGAAAAGAACATTTGTCTGTCCTTCCCACCCAGGCGTTTGAATTAGGGAAGGGGGCGTAAAGGCAGCTCTGCTGCCACCTACGGGCTGTGCTAGGGGCAGGGAGGAATACCAGTGAGGCACGCAAACACCCTGAATGGGGGCCAGGCGTCCTGGGCTCCGGGTCTGATTGCCCCCCTGCACCTGAGGGATCCTGGACCCTGAAGCTCTAATGGACTCTATGTCCCCATCTGAGAAATGGGGACAGTTCTATTTTTCCCATGATGTAAGGAATATGCAAAGTACAGACAGGAAGCCAACTCTGAAGAGAATGAAACGGGTGAAAAGTGGGGAGTGCACTTGGAAGTGCTGCTGGGATACAGCAGGGCCAGCGGAGAGCACTGGGAAGCTGTTCCGCCTCCTCCCCGACACCTCTGGGAATGGCCGCACCACCTAGCACTGCAGCTGCAGGCAGGCAGCCCGGTCTGCTTCCCACCCCTTCTCAGATCAGCGTGGCCCCTGGGCCTTCCCTTCATGCTTTACCTCCATCCTCCCCACTGGGCTGGAACTCTGGCAACACAGCAGGGACAGCATCTTTCATCCCCGTCAAGTGTCTGACACACTGGATGCTCAGTGAACTGGGAGGACTGAATGCAGGAGCCGGGGGCTGGCCTCCCAGAGGCCGGTGCTGGAGCCTGCCCTGCTCCCCAAGCCCCTCCCTCCTCCCCTCGCTGCTCCCCTCAGGCCTCCTGGGGCGCTGGCACGCCTCTAGACTTTGCTGCCCCTGCCAAGTCACACCCTGTCACCAACAGTGACCTGGGCACTCCTCGTTAGCCACCGGGTGAGGACACCGCCTCATAATTCTTCCAAAGCAGACCAATGCCACAGTGACCGTCAGACGGGCAACCACTGTCAATGCAGCACAGTCCTAAGCGCCTGGGGCCACCCTGAAGGCACCACCACAAACCAGTGAAGCACCTGATGAGGCTAGAGACCCTTTCTTCTGAGGGTCACGGATGAGGGACGCATTCCTTTTTTCTTTTCCTCCTCAGTGCTGTCTCCGCTTTCCTCTCTGACCTCAGTGCCAGCCCCTCCTCTGCATGGCTCTCTGCCTTGCACAGCTCTCACCCTGGGGCCTGGCGCAGAGAACAGGAGGGACTGGGGCATCTGACAAGCTACACTCCCCCCACCAGCCCCAAGTTGCTCTCACCTCCCTTTCCCTGCCCACCTACAATACCTCCCCACCCACTCCTCACCCCCTGCATTTCATCAGCGTTGTCATCCCCCAGAGTCCTGGCCTGTGGGGGCACCTGCTGGTCCAAGGTCCCAAAATGGAGGCAGTTTCAGAGCCGGGACCACAGGAGACCCATGTCTTCAAAGCCCCCCTTGTCCTGCCGGGGTGAGCAAGCCCTCGCCCAGGAGGGAAGCCCCTGGAGGGCTGAGGCCCTTGCAGGCTGAGTTGCCCCCTTCACCCCCTTCCTCTGGAGACTGCTGTCGGGGGGCCGCTCACCTGTCACTGGGCTGTGGTTCCTCAGCTGGTCGTGTCTCCAAGGGCAGAAGCGCAAGCGGGGAGGCTGGGGTGACTGCAGCGCGGTCCTCCCCAAGTGGGGCAGGGGAGCCCCCCGGGGGGGAGGCTGGCTCCCCGGGGGACAGGGAGGAAGAGGTCAGGGGCCAGGCTCCAGACAAAGACGAGCACGGAGAACTGGGCCCCCCGTGGCAGTGGCTGGCCCAGGGCGGGAGAGGGGGCGGTGGGAAGGTGGGCTCCGGGGGTGTGGGCAGCTCTTCCGGTCCGGAGTGGATGGATGATTCCCTGGACTCTGGAGGGGATGTGGAGGGGAGGCTGGGGGGATCTCGGCTCTCCTGAGACAAGAAGGGGTTCAAGGCATCCTCCTCCAAAGCCCACAAGTCAGGCTGCGGGGAGCTGCCCGGCAGGGGTCCGAGCCCTTCTCCTGCTGGTTCCTGGCTCTGGGCCTCAGGAGCCTCAGGGCCTTGTCCTCTCTCCAGAGCCCCCCAGATCTGCTGGCTCTGAGGAGCCAGGCTCTTTGAGTGAGAGGGCCTGGGGGCAGGACCCTCAGGGCAGCTGGTGCGCAGAGATAAAGTCGCAGGAGGGCTGGCGTCCTCCACTGGCTCCTCCAGGCTTGGCTCACCCAGCAGGGTTCCGGAAGAACAGCTGTCAGACTCGGACCCTGGCTTCTGGCCGTCCTCCTTGGCCTCTGGGGAACCAGCAGCCAGCTCACTTGGGAAGGCGTCGCCTTCTCCCGTCTCTGCCCCCCTGCCACTCAGCCCCCCTGCAGCCTCCTCCTCCTCCTGGAAATCTGAGGGTATGAAGAGGCGAGGTGGCTTGGGAGGCAGCGTGCTGGGCGGCAGCTCCTTGTCCAACATCCACTCGGGTTTGGGCTCTGGCTCCAGCTCCAGTTCGGGGAGCCCCTGGTTCCCCTTGGGGCTCACAGGCTCTGGTGACTCTGGCTTCATGGGGGGAGGAGGCAGTTCATCAGACTCTCCCCGTGTGATTGGTGAGGACATCTCAGCTGCAGGAGAAAGGGTGACCACATCCCAAGGCCAGGAATCGTCCACCGTATTGAGCTCCTGCAAATCCTGGCTTTTGCCTCTGGAAGCCTCCTCACGCTGGCCCTCAGGGGCGTCGTCCGGGCCTGGCAGCCTCTCCCACACGCTGATCACTTCTGGGGAGCTAAACAGAGATGAACTGTCTGCTGGACTCTGCCCTGCTTCCCCTCCTGGGGCCGTCGGCTCCCTGTCTGCTTCTGAGTCTGAGGCTCCTGACGTGGAGGGCAGGCCGGCCTCTACAGACCCCAGGGGCCCGGGGGCGGCAGCACTCAAACTCTGTTGGTCCAGTCCCAAGTCCAGAGGAGCCCTGGGCTCCAGCCCCTCGCTGCTCCCACCTCTTCCTCCTCCCCCTGGGCCCCCTGGGGGCTCAGCTGCCTTCACTGCCATGGCCCCAGGGCCTGGGTCTTGCAGCCCCACTCCTTCAGGGGCCAGGATCTCACTCCTGGCCTCTGGACACAGCCTGCTGGCAGCAAAGACGTTGAAGGTGTCTTCCCACTCAGGCAGGGCTTTCCCAGGGGAGGCCAGGGGGGTGGGACCTGCCCTCGAGGCCCTGGGGAGAGAGGGAGCAGGTGAAGGAAAGTTTAGTGCTTTGTCGGCTAGGAGTTCCTCGAAGAAAGGGTTGCTCTGCAAGGAGGTGAGGAATGGGTTGGTGAGACCCAAGAATCCAGGTGGGGTAGCTTCGGGGGCAGCGGTGGTGGCAGCTGCAGCGGGGGAGGCGGCTGCAAAAAGGTTAGTGCTTAGCATGGGAGCAGCGGTGGGAGCAGGAGTGGGGGGGGCCGGAGCACAAGGGGAGCAGGGGAGGTGGTGAGGAAGAGCAGCTGGGTCAGGTTCTACCTGAGGAGACACGTCCAGGCTGTGGAGGGAGACAAAACCATGAGCCTCCTGGTTAATGCCAAGACTGGAAACGCCCCTGCTGAATACCATGCCCCCTGCCCCCCACCTGCCCCTGGATGAGGTGCCACATGCCACCCAGGCTGGGTTCAGGCACGTGTGTAGGCCAGCAGACAGAGGGAAAACCCAACATGTAACCAACATTAGGCACCCCCCAAGGAGGAAGATCTGGGTGGAGTTCATTGAAGCCTCACACCAACCCTTGGGAAGCAATAATCCCACTTTTAGGGGAGGGCCCGATCTCAAGCTATTTTTCATTACTGCGTCCCTGGGTTCATCATCA
>NW_006299593.1:392338-396292 GCF_000327345.1 Myotis davidii | reverse complement strand
CCCCCCCCCTGCCCCTGGATGAGGTGCCACATGCCACCCAGGCTGGGTTCAGGCACGTGTGTAGGCCAGCAGACAGAGGGAAAACCCAACATGTAACCTACATTAGGCACCCCCCAAGGAGGAAGATGCTGGGTGGAGTTCATTGAAGCCTCACACCAACCCTGGGAAGCAATAATCCCACTTTACAGGCAGGGCCCCAACCTAAACCAAGTGTTCTTTCCACTACCCCATGCTGAAGATTCCACTCAACACCAGAATTATGCCTGGGAGCCAATCAGAACGCGCCTCACATCCCTTCAGGACTGGCTTGGAGCGGGAGAGGCCAGAGAAAGGCCAGCCTGGTATCTGGCTGGACAAAGCCCTCACGATCAGACATGACTGACTTTGCCAACCCCTCACAGAAACAGGAGTGATGCTGGGCTGCTGTCAGCCATGACAAGGCATCAGCACACAACTGTCCAAGGAGGACAGCAAGGCACTGCTGAGGACATCTGCTGTCAGGCGGCCACAGGGACCAGCACCGGGCAGACGGTGCTCTGCACCCCAGCACCCACAGGCCAGCCTGGAAAGCAGCTGGCTGGGAGTCGCCAGGGGCCTCCTGGGTTCCCCCCACCCCCCGCACAGATCCCTGGCTCCCCTGGAAAATCCATCCCATGGAAATGAGCCCCAAAATCCTGGAGAGCATTGGCTGGCTTGCACATGTCCCCTCCTCTCTGGGAGGGGGCATCCTCTGTACGTGCATCTTGTCTACAGTGTGCAGTGGGCTTTAGGGGTGTGGGCAGGGGCAGACTCTGAAACTAGAGCTCTCAGTTTCCCCAGGACACTCCCAGGACACAGACAGAGCCAGAAAGGACAGTCAGGACCCAGCACCCCAAACCCAGTCTGACTGCGACTTGCAGCTGCCTTGTAGCTGCCTTGTAGCTGCCCCCAAGTCAGATCCAGACTCCTGTGGCCTCACCTACTGAGCCTCATCTCCCAGGCCCGACTCTAAGCCCCAAGATCCCAATTCTTAATCCCTGCCCAAGTGGATACATCATGGGAACTTCTACACATCCATCTTCCCCTCAAGCTGCTGCCTTCCATGCAGAAGTCCTGGGGACGGGCCATGAGCTGGCAGAAGTCCTAAGGGCTACCGGTTAGACTAGAGGGGCATTACGGAAAGAGGCCAAGAAGTCTGGAGCTTACCAGGATTCTTCCAAGAACCAGGGCCCTGGACAGAGCAGGCCCCACACAGAGCTGGGCAGAGGTAGAGTCGGCCTGTCCACAAACACCGTGGGCAGGGGACGGGAAGGAGTGGGCTCAACCAGGGCAAAGGTGGGCTTCCCAACAGTCTGTAAGTCTGGGAGCCCAGTCCCCATCCTGGGTTTCGATTAAGAATCCAGCTTCCAGAGACTCTGCTGCCCCTATTTTTGCGCTACAATAAGTCCCCATCCGGGCGGGTTCTCAGTCTCATGCCACCACCTAGAGATGAAGGGGGAGGCTTCCCTGTCCCACTCTGCCTCTGTGGTTACAACACGGGAGGATCCTAGGCCTGGAGTCCCAACCTCTACAAACATCCCTTCTCCCCTCATTGCAGGCAGGCCCCAGGGCCAAGGCACACGCCTACCTTGGGGATTAAGGAAAGTGATGCACCACCACTACGTGAATCAGGACACCCCCTCCACTGAAGCACCCATGCCAGACACAGCCACCCTGTGGGCAGGTCTCAGCCCCACAGAGCAGGGCGGGGTCCTCTGAGCCACCACCTTCCCCAGTCTCCTTTATGACAAGTGGCCATAGGGGCCTGAGGGAAGAGGGCTCCATCAACGTTAAACAGCACCAGGCGCAGCCCCGGCTGGCCCTACTCACCCTTGCAGTTTGGGTTGGCAGTCGGAACTACAGGGCAGCAGGGAAGCAGGGAAGCAGGCTGGAGCCCCAGCCTAGGCTGGCAACGCCACTGGCTCCCCAGAGGTGCACACAAACCCGTTGGTATGGAACCGGCAAGCAGGTCTCCCTGGAGTAAGGAACTCCAGGTGCCTGGCCCAGCAGGCTCCCCAGAGCTGGACAGGCTCCCTCTAAGAACATCCATCCGTCCCTCCTACCTAGCAATACACCCCTCCCCAGCCTAGCTCACCCTTGATCCATGAGATGCCCATTCTGAAGGTTCTCACCTTAGAACATCCCCTCCCTACCATTCCACCTGGCAGATAGAGACACGTGCCCACATGTGCTTAGCTTTGCAGGTTATGCTCTGAAGATAGACATAAACACCTGCATCCCAGAACCCACCATGCCAGCCTAGCACAGTGCCGTGCTCCCATCAAGCAGTGGGGGCTTCAACGTATGCTGACTCATCTTCTAAGATCAAGAATTAGGCTAAGAAATCAGAAATCCAAATGGCTCTGCCCTCTCAAGCTATGGAAATAAAACTTTGGGGCCTGCAGGAACTTTCAAACAACTGGTTAAACCTGCCATTTAATGGAGGAATCACCTGTTCTCTCCAACAGCCCCCCTCTTCTTAAACCCTGGAACTGGCAACTCACTCTACCACGGGCCACCTCCGTGGCTGGTGGACGGCTCTTCCTTAGGCTGAGATGAGCTCTGTCTTTTTATTTCCACACCTTGACCCCAGAGATGACCTGGGATCTGCAAAGGCTCGCCTCCCGGCAGCTTCCCAAAAGGCTGCAGCCAGCCTTTGAGGTGTAACCAGCCCCAGCCAACGTGCCCTTCAGCCACCTCTCCTGAGGCATGAGCTGTCCTCTGCCTGCAATGTGCCCAATGGCCAGGAGACATGTCTGGGAGACTGGACACATTCTCTCCCATCATCTGGGCACAATGAGGTGACACAGTGGGGCCTGTGAGCTGTAAGTAGGGAACCACATAATTTATCTTCCAAACTGGAACATTTTAACTATGGTAGAGACACTATTAACTATGCCCGGGAAACAGGCACAAACAGGACGGATGGCCACACTAACTCAGTCACTGGGCACACAGCATAGTCACTCATTTACTCCGCTGAGAATGCGAGCTCTCCCGGTGGCCACTGCACCCTCCAGGCTCCTGGGGACTTTGTCCACCACCCCCGCTGAGGGGCTGGGGCGGAGGCAGAGATGGAGAAAGGCCACAGTACACTTGCATCTGTGCAGTTTCACTTTCCCCCGATTAAAACAATGTTTGTAGCTACCACTTGTGGAGGAGGGCAGGGGATAGAGTGGTCTGCCCTTGGGAAGCTGATGCTCTAAAAGGATCAGAAAGGGAGGAACAGACACAAAAACAAACCTGGACCTGGCAGGATAGCGCCCATGGTGGTGGTGGCCCTAAACACACACCAAGTAGCCTTCACTGCAGCTCAAAATGAACGGCTCACTGCAGGGCTGGGGAGTGGGAACGTGTCCAGTGGCCCTATGGGGCTTGGTGTCCGTTACCAATTCTCCCCTCCCCCGGACACACACACACTGGTAGGGGCCTAGTGTAACAGCCACAGAACCGGGCAAAGGAGGGGCCAGGTCAGGAACAACAGGAGGACTCTCTTCTCAGCCCTCAAGCCATTGTTTCCCCTCCTCCAGCCACTGCCTTCTCCCACCGCAGCAGCTTTTTTCTGGATACTTTGTGTCTAACACATACTGCTTCGGGTCTCTCCACAGGGCATCAGTGCCACCTGAGAGCACTAGAGGGCGCCGCTGCCCTTCCTCGTGAGGAACACCCAACAGAGCACAGGTGCAGCCCCAGGGCAGAGGCCCCCCAAACCTCTGAGCCTGTGAACAGCTTCGTGTCCCCAGCTGGGGATCCTGCAGCTATACTCAGGCAGGCAGTCCAGTTCTGGGTGTCTAACCTATTGCTTCCTGCAGTGAGTCAGCTCAGCTCTCCTATTCTCCTCAAAAGCCCTAGGCAAGCCTTCTGGGTAAGCACGGACCATTATTTTTTCCAGGCCAGCCTCCCCATCCCCTCAAGGCACACGGGCCCAGGGTGACA
>NW_006299593.1:381717-392177 GCF_000327345.1 Myotis davidii | reverse complement strand
CGCCCTGCCTGGATGCAAGGCCACAGAGCCTGCCCTGAAAATGGGCCTGAGGGAGAGCAGGGGTGCCCGGGTGCCCTCCAGCCAGCTGTGGACAAGCTCAGAATTCAAATAGGAGAACAAACATCTCACAGCTTCCTATGTCCACCTGGCCCCTCAAAGGCCATGAGGAGACAAGGAGAAACAGAAGGAAAACGGAGGCTGTAAGCAGGAGCAGTGACAACCCCAACATCACTCAGAGACACAGCCTGCAGGGGTCTACGCCCCAAACCTGGGCAAGCAACTAGAAATGACCTCACAGAGAGGTGTCCCCCAGCATCTGTCCTGCCCAGAAAAGGCCCGGAGATACCCATAAATGACAGCACCAAGCCCATGGTCTGTGCCCCTTCTGACCCTGGTCCCCAACTGCTCCCAGCAAATGCCCTGTCTGGGCCTTCTACTACCTCCCTCTCTTCCACCTCCTACAAAGATCTGAGTTGTCACAGGACCAAACCTTTCTTCCTACTCCTCCCCTAGGCTACCAGTGGCCAGTGGTTCCCCTGGACTCTGGTGGGTAGGGGCTGAGCAGAAGGGACTGAGGGTGAAGGGCAGCCTCACTCAGAGGCTGATCCACCCTCATTCCTGTCTATGAGGCTACCAGCTGGCCAGGGCCCACACCACAAAAGGCCCTGCATTCCATCCCCATTCCTCTCAGCAGAATTTCACAGGGAAAGGGAAGAACCAGGACTTCAGGAAGAGGTTTAGGGACCTTCCCTCTACCCTATCACTTGACCCTTCACCACTGTGCCCAGCCTTCCCACCCCACTTCCTGCCCTTGTATCCGTAAAGGGGAGGAGCAGGCTTGCTGAGAGAGCAGGAACGGTTGCCTTTGCCACACTCATCAGGGTTGCCATGCATGCTCCTGTGTAGAACTGGCCTCAGGCCTTTGAGAATGGCGAATACATGGCCTCTTGCCTAGGCCTGGAGCCCCACCCTGGGCCCTGTTACACAAGTCAGCAGCTGTGGAGGGCTCAGAGTTGGAAAAAGGCAAAGGGGCCAGAGTGGTGGTCAGGGGCTGTGATATTGTGATTTACAAGAAACACATATTTCTCATATGTGCTCTGATGAAGTTCCTGGATCACGGTTTCCAAACCTCTTGAAATTTCCTGAGAGATGACAATGGAGAACCTTTTGTTATAATATTTGGTCTCTTGTTCTCAGTTCCTGAAAACACTTCGGAGCCATGAAGGTGAAGTGGGTGCTTGTTATTCCTAACAAACCCCTTTCACCACATCTGGGTTTATGTTAATGAGGTAACTTTTGGAAAGCACCTAATGGGAGGGGGCTGGTTGCCAAAGGAAACAACCATAAACAGGGTTGGAGCTTTCAGCCCCACCCCTTAATTCTGGGGGAGGAGGTTGAGCCAATGGCCAAGGATGTAATCCCTCACACCCATGCAATGAAGCCTCCACAAAACTAGCAAGGACTGGGAGAGCTTCCGGATGGTGAGCACTCAGAGTTCTGGGGAGCGTGGCTGCGCTCGGACGGGGCATGGAAGTGTGGTGCCCTTTCACCATACCACGCCCTATGCATCTCTTCCATCGGCTGTTGCTGAGTTATAGCCTTTTATAACAAACCCGTGACACAGTAAGTAAAATGTTTCTCTGAGCTCTGTGAGCTGCTCTAGCAAATTAATTGAACCCAAGGAGGGAGCTGCTGGAGCCTGCTAGCATAGCTGGCCAGTCTGAAGCACTGACTGGGGACTGGTGTCTGAAATGCTGGGAGAGGGCGGGTGTCCTGTAGGACTGAGTCCTTTACCCGTGGAATCGGGTGCTGCCTCTGAGTAAACAGTGTCAGAGTTGAGTTGAATTGTAGGACACCCAGCTGGTGTCAGAGAATCCCTTGGATGTGTGGGGAACCTACCCACCCCCACATTGGAACTGGATGCATAATCCTAATTGGTATCAGAACCCTCTTAGGAGCTCTGTCCAGGGCCTGAGCTAAAGGACTCCTGCATCCCTCTGTTGGTGGGACTCAGCACCTTCAAAACCAAGTGGCCATCCTCAGCACTTGCCATGCCTCAGAACCAAGAGACCCAAAGAGGGCCAGGCCCCAGGGTCTCCAAGGACAGGGGAAGGTTCAGATTTCAGGGGAGCTGCCCACAGCCTCTTGCCAAGACGGGAGCAATTGGAGGTGGGTATATGGGGGGGCATCAATTACTTGGCTTCCCTCTTAGGGGGAAGAGATCAAGAACAGCTGGGGCAACTGGGGAAGGTCGGCGAGCTTCAGGGAGGTGGGGAAACCTGAGGTGTAGCCCCAGTCCCCACCTCTCTACCTGGCAAAGCTTCCTTACCTGGAGGCCAAAGGGCAAGAGGTGGAGGCTAAGAAACAAAAATTCATACAAATGGCTTTCCTGTTTTTCTCCAGTTCCTCCCACTCCCTCGGTGGGTGGGTCTGCCATGAAGCGAGGCCACCATTGAAGAGTTCTCCTCAATCCACTGGGCCCTCACACTCACTGCCTCCAAGTGCAGGCCAAGAGCCTTGGCTTAGGGAGAGCCCCACTCAACCATGCAAAGCAGCCCCAGCAGTCTGCCCCAGGGCCACCTCGGCAGCTCCATCCTCCCAGCCCGGTCCAGGCTGCTAACACCCCAGCATCCTCCCCAAGGGGCAAAGCTGGTTTTGCCAAGGACATACCTGGGTTTCTGAGTTGGTTCCTTGGCTTCCCTTAAGCCAAACCAGCTACTCTTGACCTTCTCCTCCCCGGTGGATGAATGATGGGGTGAGGCGCCGGGGGTGGAACCCCCTTTCTCCCCGAGAGAGCCGCGGCGCCCCAACTCGCTCCGACTCAGCCCCTGATGGTGATGGTGGAAGAGGCCCATCCGGGGCTTCCGCTCCTCCTTCCGGGCTCCCTCCTTCTCCGCCACAGCCTCGGAGGAGGCCACCATGGGTGTGGCAACCTGCACTGGCTTCCCCTCTGAGAGCTGGGCCCCCTCCTCCTCTCCAGAGTGGCTGACCTCAGGGGCCAGCGCTTTAGCCTGAGTGCTCAGCTCCTGTCCAGGCACTGCCTCTGAGCTGCTGGTGCGGCGGCTGCCTCTGCCCCAGGAGTCATCTGCAGCCCGGGATCCCTCCTCAGAGGGCCGAGAAGAACCGCTGTGTAGGGAGCTGAAGGGTGGAAATGGGCCAGAGATGGAGCTGCGGTGCCGCAAGAGGCCCTGGGGCTCCTCGTTGTAAATGTGGCTTCCATTGACACAGAGAGAGGAGCGGGTGGCGGGGTCCAGGTGGCCCTGAAGGTCGAGAAGGGCCCGGGGAGGAGCTGCTCGCATCTGGCTGGCCTCGTCGCTGTGGGTCCTTTTGTGGGTGAACAACTTGGGGGACTGTGCAGTGTCTCTGCCTGAAAAGGAAGCACACGCAGGGTGAGCACAGGGCAGAGAAGCCCCGTTTCCTGGCCAGGGGCCTCCCCTGCTCCCTGGATGGAGACCCGAGCGCCACGACCCCCCACAGCAGGGGTGGCCCCCTCGCTCACCCCCGTCAGTGGACAGCCAGCTGCTGCGGCTGGGGGACCGGGTGAGCAGCTCGGCCCCGGGGCCCTGGAAGACCAGGCTCCCGCTGGCTGAGGACAGGGTGCTGTCGGAGCCCAGCGAGGTGTTGGACTGGGTCAGGGACGACTTGCGCAGCTTGTTGCGGAGGAAGAAGCCCTTGGCCTTGCCCATCCTGCTCAGGCTGCCCAGCTCGGGGTCCTCCAGGGCACTGCTGGGGAGGATGGCGGACGCGGACTCCAGGTCATACTTCTTCTTGCCCTTCATCTTGTCCTTGAGCTTGCTGAAGGGGGACCGCGGCTTGTCCTTCATGGACAGGTCGAACATGCTGGCGCTCAAGTTGTTACGCGTGAACTGGATGGTCACTTGGATCTCCCCACGTTCCTTGTCCTTCTTGCCTGGCTTGGAGTGCAGCTTGTACCACCTGTGAGAGGGTAGGGGAAGTCGGGTAGAGGTCTGGTCGCAGACACAGGGAGTCTGCCCCCCACCCCCACCCCCACCCCGCTGCACTCCTCCCCTTCAGTGCCTGTCACCTCACAGGGCCCCTCTTTGCTTTGGGGCTATGACGCCTCTCACCACAGGCTCCTGCTCTGACACACAGGCCCTGCCTCCCAGGCCACAGGCATAGCTGAGAAACTATCCAAAACTCCTCCATGATGAAGAAAGCCTCATCCTGAGTAGGGGAAGCTCAGGCAGGGCTGCTAGGCAGGGCAGGGGTCACCACACCATAGCTCCTCCATCCCAGCACCGTCCCTGGAGTGCCCCATCCCCCCACAACTGGAACTTGGAGGCCGGGAGAGGTGAGGCTGGGTCTGGGAAGGACTCTCACATCTCAGGCCCCAGTTACAGACAGACCTGCCCACATTCTTCCCTGTTTACATCACCCCCCTGGCCAGTCCCAGCCAGAGCTCTGCTCTGAGCCACCAGTGAGCCCAGGAAAGAACAGCTCACCCACAGGCCCTGGGCCAGGAACACAGGAGCACTAGCACATGCACACACACACCTCACCCACTCACTGACTCGCCCCACGTCCCACCAGGAGCAGCTCTGCAAGATGGAGGAGACAAGACGGCACAAAGGGGCCGTAAGCAAGAGGCCCAGGGATGGGAGCGAGGGCTGGTGTCTGGTGAGCGCCTACTGTGTGTTACAAAGGAGTGCAGGCTTCTCATCTCATTCCCGCTTATTCACACCTCACAGCCAGCCCACGAGGTCGGGACACGACCCCAACTTCACAGATCAGGAGGTCGAGGCTCAAGTGGTCACTCATCCTAGAACAAGCTGCCAGAAAGGAGAGGGGAGAGGCGGACCCAGGTGTTTACCACCCCAAAGCCCATGTTCTTCCCACTGCACACTCCCAGAGACACCCCTAGCACACATGACCGGGGGGATGTAGCCCAGGCTACAGGGGAGGAGTGTGCACAGAGTTCTTCCTTCCTCTGCTTCCCAAACCCTCCTCACCAATGGCTCAGACTCCTGGGGGAAGGCCCAAGAAGGAAGGGCTGATCCAGCTGACTCTGGCTGTCTGGCCACACCACACGGCATCTGTGTGGAGCTCCTGGACACCTCCATAGGCCCCCTCCCACCCCACTCACCCAGATCACACGCCTGCCCACCTCCACAGGTGTGAGCGGAGAGACTGTAGAAAGACTGAACCCGAAAGGTTCTGGACGTCGGGACACCAGGCCTAAATGATGCGGTCAGGCACATCCGGAAACAGGCCCCCTTCTCACACTAGCACCCGGAATGTGTAACCTCCCCGGCACATAAGAGCTGAAATTGAAAATTCAAAGGATGTGTTCCAAGATGAATTGGAGGAAATCTCCGGAATGTAGGAAAAGGATGAAGCAACTGTTAGACGTCAATCCAAGGAAGCCCACCCCCAGATAACTGGACAGTCAAGCAGGAGAGCAATTGGCTCCCAAGTGTGAGGGGCTTGGGAGTCCTCTCTTCCATCCACAAACAAGACCGAAGCTGAGCAAGCTGAAAAATCAACAATTCACAGGGCATCTCAGGGCAGTGAAACCACTCTGCATGATACTACAGTGATAGGTACATGTCATTATACATTCGTCACAACCCACAGAATATAAAACACAAAGAGTGAACCCTAATGTGAACTACAGGTTCTAATTAACAATAATATATCAATATTGGCTCATCAGTGGTAACAAATTTAGCACACTAATGCAAGGTGTTAATAATAGAGGAAACTGAGGGAATTTAAGGAGTATAAACATACTTTCTCTGTACTTTCCACTCATTTTTCTGTACACATAAAACTGGTCTAGTCCTGGCCAGTTTGGCTCTGTAAATAGTGTTGGCGTGCAGACCGAAGGGTCCGTGGTTCGATTCTGATCAAGGGCATCTACCTTGGTTACAGGCTCCTCCCTGGTCCTGATCAGGGTACATGCAGGAGGCAATCAATTGAAATGTTTCTCTCACACAGATGTTTCTCTCTGTCTTTCCCTCTCTCTTTACTCTCTCTAAAAAATCAATGGAAAAATATCCTCGGGTGAGGATTAACAAAAAGAAAAAAAAGAGAGTTTTTAAGTTCTTCCTATCAGATTTGGACTAACTACACAAGCCCCAGCCCTGGCCGGGGCTTATGAAGGAGAAAATCAATTGATGTGTCTCTCTCACATCCATGTTTTTCTGTCTCTGTCTCTCCCCTTCCCTTCCACTCTCTAAAAATCAATGGAAAAATATCCTCGGGTGAAGATTAACAAAAAAACTGGTCTAAAACAAAGTTTATTAACTAAGAAGAAAAAAAAACAGAGAGAGTACATGTAGAGAACACAAAGTGGATGAAACAGTGAAAGAAAAAAATGCAAGGAAGTTTTTCTTAACTGAAGGCTATGTCCACCAGGACAGAAGGGCCACAAGCATGCAGCACAAGGAACTAAGGAAGACCCAGCCACGGGTGTTACGGTGTGTCTGAGAACACCAAGTATACAGAGGAGACCCTGAGACTCCCAAAGAGGGAGGCAGGTTCATACATCAGGAATTAGAACAGCTTCGGGTCCTCACTAGCAACACTGGGCACCATATGGACTCTAAAGGCCAAGCCCTAGGCACTCCCCAAACCCAGCCTAGGCCCCCTTTAGGGCTGGAAGATCCTGGGAGGTGGGGCCAGGAGGGAAAAGACTTTCCTCACCATTTTCTGAGTCTCCCATCCAGAGCAGAGGGAGGTTGAGAATGGTCAGGACCTGCCTCTAGTCCTCCAGCCACTATCACCCAGCTATCTTCCTACCAACTTACCATCCTTCCCTCCGCCTTCCAGGCCAGGCCTGAACGGGCCCCTGCCTGGCACCTGAGATGCCCGGGGACCCGACCACTGCAGGCATTCTCCCAGAGTGTAACCCTCATGGGCTGAGACAGCTGCTCCCGGATAAAGGCCACATCCTTCCCTCCCACCCCTGCTTCCTTCTTCCTCCTGTCTGTCCACAGGGTCCCCTACAGACCCCGGGCCTGCCAGGCACTGCAGCACAGTCCAGGTGAGGTCAGGAAGCCTTGAACACAGCTGCTGTGGGCCAACGATCTCTCCGTGAAATGATGGAAATTTTCTCTTCACAGAGCCCTGCACACAGTAGGCCCCAGAGCAAACAGGCTCTGAGCATCCCTTCCCTGCAGACTGAGACTCCCTCGGGAATGAGCCAACAGGGTCCCATGGCCCAATTCAAGTCCCACCTCCTCGAGGAAGCTTTCTCACCTGTCACCATTCTGGCCACATCTGCTCTGACCACCTGGTGTCATCCCCAGGTGGCCAGGATCTCCCTCGCTAAACGGTATGCCCTGTGGATATTTATCAAGCATCCCCCCCAGGCACACAGCTCCAAAGTAAAGAAGCAATGCTGGCAGTAAAGCCTTGAGATGCTATAAGCCCTCAGCTTTTCACTGCCCACCTCCCCCTCGTTGCCCCCTTGCTCTGCCCACCCCTTGCTCAGAGCTCTCATCTGGACGCATGTGGCGGCACAGCTGATGGCTCAGCCTGGCTCTGCACCCTGAGTACACAGCTGGTCCCACCACTCACGCGTGTGTAACCTCCACCTACCAGGTTACTTCCCGAAGCCTCCGCTTCCCTGGCCATCCAGTGGGGATACCACCCTATTAAGGCTGCTGAGAAGATGACACATGCAAAGCCTGGTCCTTGGGAGTAGCATTCATCAGCGCTTCTCAAATTGCAAAGTGCTAAAGGGTCCCTGAGTCTTGCTCAAATGCAGACCTGAGCCTGTGGGTGCACAGGGGCCTGAGGAGGCCATGCATGGGCAGAGGGAGACACGCTCTGGGGCTAGAGAATCGGCAGGGCTGGCCTAGCCTCACTGTGTGCTCACTGCGTGCGGCTCTGGACCTACATCACAGATTCCCAAAGAGGCACAGAGATGGGTATGGAGACCAGAAACCCGTTCAAAGGACTGGCAGAATCCTGAGAGGACAGAGCCCTGAGAGGTCACTGAGGAAACCTCGGGTTTTGTCCTGATCCCAGGCCATTAGAGCTTTGTCTGCAATGAGCCTCCCCAACAGCCCAAGGTCCAGAATTCCTGAAGGCCCTCCGTGGGAAAG
Organism: Myotis davidii; assembly: GCF_000327345.1. Classification (NCBI taxonomy): domain Eukaryota; kingdom Metazoa; phylum Chordata; class Mammalia; order Chiroptera; family Vespertilionidae; genus Myotis; species Myotis davidii. Next base: position 384,105 of record NW_006299593.1, on the reverse strand, counting down.
CTCGTACAGGGCCCTGCTCAGCCACAATCTCTCTCCCATGCTCCTAATAGCCGGACAAAGTTCAGCCGGCCCAGTGTGGACTTAGGACTCAGCTTTCAGTCTTCCCCCAGGATGGACCCCTCCCCACACACCACAGGGGCAGAGGACAAAGGTGGGATGCAAGGAGTGGGGGTCTTGTTGCCTCACCTGTTATCAAGACCATGGCCCTACTTACTCCTGCTCATGGACTCCCAGGTCCAACACACCCAGCTCTCTGGGCACGAAGCTGGCTAACAGGTGCCACACAGCGTAACTGAAAAAGCCCAACACTAGAGGGCCCACCTAGGGCAGACATCAAACACAGGCAGGTGCCAGGGGGTTCCTGTCAGAGACTGTGGCGTTGGAGCTGTGACAGCCACGGGCCCGGCACGCCTGACTCATTTCCATTCCTATCAGTCCAAATTCAGCTTACGACCCAAACAGTTGTGGCCCTTCCTGAGCCCCCACATGTCGTTTATTTCAGGCCCCAAACCCAGGAACCAACATTTGTCTCTTTTTCCCCCACAACCCACATCGTAACTTTGAACTCTTGTAGCTCTACCTGCAAATTATATCTAGAATCCAACCCTCCCACCTCTGTCACCCTACAGTGCAGTCCGCCACCATCTCCTGCTGGACATTACAGTTCCCTGCTTACCTGCCCCCGCCTTCCATGCTCCACCCAGCAAACAGGTGAGGACAGAGCACATCACCCCACTCCTCAGAGGTGGAAAGGACCTATCTTTTGGCTCCCAGCTCCCTTGACTCTGTGTGTCTCATCCCACACTGACCCGAACATGTTCCCACCTCAAGGCCACTGCACCTGCTTTACACGGGCCTAGATCTCAGGCCATGGTTCACTCACTCACTGACTCACTCACTCATGTCAGTTCATCTGAAACGCCTCTGTCTTCCCTGAGTTCCCAACTGCTACTGTCCCTTACCCTGTTCTATTTCTTGAGCATATTTAACACTACCTGACATGTAGAAGAGCAGTACCCAGGTGTGTGTTCGTGCACATGTGCACATGAGCATGCACGCATCCCACACGGTAAAATGATATATTATGCACAGCCATGTCATGTCTGTCTTCCCCTGCTCTACAGGCAGCAATTTTATTCTGCTCACCTCTGCTTCTCAGCACTTAAAATAGTGGACACTCAAACTTTTGTTCAATGAACAAATTAATCCATGAACTGACTTAGGAACTTGTTTGTCCCTGTTCACAACTGAACAACCGTGTAATGTTTCTATTACAAATCCATGGGCCTTACCCATGACACCAGGTTCCCAAAGAGCGAAGAGGGGGCTCCCTACCCACCATCCCCAAACAGGAGCCTCCTGAGGAAGGGGCTTCAGATCCAGGCTTCAAGGGGACAGTTCCCAATGGGGACCTTCTTTAACCCCGAGACCCTCATCTCCATCTCTGAGCTAAGATTCTCACTAGCTTCCCTGAGAGAGAAGGTGCCAACCAGATTTGGGAAGTGACCAGACTTGTGAATGACGGTGGCTGTTGATCCCACTCTAGCCCATCACTAGGCCACTGGTCTTCTCACCTTGAACAACTTCTCTCATTCAGCACCTACTGTGTGCCAGGCACTATACTAAGCACTCAACACAACAAATTATATCCCATTAATCCTTTTCACAGCCCTGTTGAGGTGGGTGTGGGAGGCTGACCCTAGAGTGGCTACCAGCATAGACTTTGGAGCCAGGCTGCCTAGTTTAAGCCCCAGCCCCAGGACTTATGGCTTCGTGACCTTGGGCAGATCACCTAATCTATGCCTCAGTTTCCACACCTATGGGGGTAATGGAAGTCCATTCCCCTCATAAAACTCTAAAAGGAGTAAGTGGATTGTGTGTGAAACACTCAGAGAATAGGACCTGGCACATGGGAAATGCCACACAAGTGTCAGCTCTTATGTTTTTGCAGATGCAGACAGGGGGCACAGAGAAGTCTGCTGGGTTAAGTCACCTACTTATTTTCAGGAAGTAGGAGAGCCAGGATTTGAACTCAGGCTCCCTCTCTCCAGAGCCTGGCCAGACCTTGATCACTGCACTAGACTGCCTCCCTCTGCAAGTACCACGCACACACACACACACACACACACACACATATTGCAGGCCCAGAAACTCCTGTGTCCCTGCCCAACCAAGGAATCTAAAGTCACTCCTTATTTCTCCAAAGTAAAGGGTATGTGTTTTTTTTTTAATTTTATTTTTTATTACAAAGGGTATTACATATGTGTCCATTTTTTCCCCTCGCCCTAGACAGTCCCCTAGCCTCCCCTATTCCCCAGTGTCTTATGTCCATTGGTTATGCTTATATGCATGCATACAAGTCCTTTGGTTGATCTCTTACCCCCCTAC
>NW_006299593.1:366111-378894 GCF_000327345.1 Myotis davidii | reverse complement strand
ATGTTTTTAATTTCTTCTTTGATCTCATTGGTAACCCAATCAATATTTAATAGCATGCTATTCAGCTTCCAGGTCTTTGAGTATTTTGGGTTGTTTTTACTGCAGTTTATTTCTAATATTATGCCATCGTGGTCTGCGAAGATGCTTGGTATGATTTCAATCTTCTTGAATTTGGGGATACTTTGCTTGTGATAAAGTAAAGGGTATGTTTTAGATGAGAGAAAAATTACATCTTTATTTCCCCTCATCTCTAACTGAAATTTAGCATCTCTTCAATTATGAATTTTCCAACAGTAGTAGTAGAGTAGCAGTACCTATGAGTGTGTCACCAGGAGAAACCAGGTATTTTCTTATCACATTACAGATGTAACAAAATATTGTCTATACTCATCCTTGAACTTTAAAGTTATTAGTCCTCCCACTGGATCACATTGTTTAACACAGTAATAAAGCCCAGGTACTTTAGCAAATGTCCTAATATATTGATAAATGTGCTTCGATATCATCGGTGTACTTGGTAATCCTATGTATTTGGAGATCTTGTTCTGAGAAGAGGTCCATGGCACAGAAAGGCTAAGAGCGCCTGCTCTAGAGGAGGGAGGGCACAACGGCAGCAGAAGGCAGGCCTTTGCCTTCCTGCCTCAGTGCACAGCACCCAGGCTGGGCCTCACGGCAGAGGTCAGGCACTGCTCCCAGATTCCACTCAGGGAACTAGGAGGGCATGGCGACAGGCAAGAAGCTAGCCAGACGCCCTGAGACTCCCCAGTGTCACGCTACAGTGCTCAGCCTGACCCTCACCACCCTGCATGCCAATGAAGGTGACTCCAGAGAAACAAAAACAGCCAAGTGTACCTGCTAACTGGGGCCTGTTTTGATCATGACCCCAATACCACAATCTCCAATTTCCCCAGGTTGGTCCCCACCTGAGCCCCCCTGCTACAGCTGCAACCCACTAGGTCTGCAGCTTCTCTTTTTTGGCTGTGGCTGCAGTCCCGGCCTCTTGGGAGACTGGCCTTACCTCAGGCTGACGAAAAGCTACCACCACACTGGGGATGAGGGCCCGCAAAGCGGAAAGATGCAGAACTGAACTCCACCCCTGAGGCAAATGAAGCCAGCAGGCCCTTAGCAAAGACAACTGTGCTGCCCTGATGCGCCAGCTGAAAAATCTTTGAGACGGGAAAGTGAGGAGCCAAAGTGGAGGAAGAAGAAATCCTGGTGGGTTTCCTTTCCGCCTCACTCTCCAGCTCTAGCTTCCCTAGAGAGCTAGAACAACCGGGGGCTTCAGGGTTCAGAGGGGAACACAGGGACTCAAAAAGTAAATGTTAGGGAAACTATAGGAGAAAACACCAAAATATCTCTCTGTCCATAACAGTGTCTGCCCCAGATTTCTAGGCCAGGCCAGCACTGGCCATTTCAAAAGATGCTGTATAGATTAAACCATCTGCCCTCAAAAGACCAGCCGTCTTCAGAGTCATGCCACCCTGTCCCCTCCCTGGGCTCACGAGGCCCCGCAGTCTCTGCTTTGGCAGGAAACGCCTGCCACATAAATGACTGGTGTCATGCCCACTCTCCTGGGGCGGGGTGTGTTTTTAATTTGAGTCATCACCAATGGGACAAAAAACTGTCACCCTGTTTTCCAGCCGCCATTTGTATGTAGAGCGACCAAATAGTTGAAAGGAAAAGCTCTTCCTTATGCACCATTCCTGATAGACACAGAAGAAAGGGCAGAAGCAGAGACCTAAGTGCAGTCATCATCAATGGCACTAAAACCACTGGGAGAAAGGGTGACGGAGAACTTCATAATGGCTGGGTCGGACGAACAGCCCAGAACCCACCACTTCGTGTGGGAGACCATGCAGCAGAGTCAGCCACCCCACAGAAAGGATGCCTGCGGGAGGTGGGCCCTGGGACACAGGCCTTCCAGACCTCGCGCTCGGGGCTGGAGAATCAGGGGAGTCAGGGAGAAGAGCATCAACAGGAGCCCTTCAGCCGGGCACAGTGTGGGATGTTCTCCCAGCTCCTCCACTAGGGAAGGGTTGAAATGAAGAGGGGGGACTGTGACACAGGACGACCTACCACCAGGCACAGTTTGGGAGCCCGTTGGGATCCTGATTCAACAAACCACCTATGAAGAGAGAGTTCTGATATCAGGGAAATTTGAATATGGACTGGATATTGGATGGTTATGGGGGAGTTGTTGATTTTGTTTGTGTGATAATAGTATGATGGGTATGTTTTTTTAAGCCCCTGAATCTTTTGGAGATGGTTGAAAACACATATGAAAGCACTTAGGGAGCACTGACTTATTTATACGCTCCTCTGAGCTCACCTGGGACTAACAGTGGGTTTATATCAGACCTCTGAGGAGGTAAGGGGGGTAGCCTTGGGCCAAGACACAGGCTTTGTCCTCATTGTCCTGTGACTGAGCCCAGCTCCTGGTCTTGTCCTGAGCCTTGTGCCTGTGCTGTGCTAACCACCTACTCGCGGCTGCAGGCCCAACACAGGGCCTGCCACAGGGATCCTGACCCCATCCTGGCACTCACAATGTCTTACAGCAGTGATGGAGAACCTTTTGAGCTCGGCGTGTCAGCATTTTGAAAAACCCTAACTTAACTCTGGTGCCGTGTCACATATAGAAATTTTTTGATCTTTGCAACCATAGTAAAACAAAGATTTATATTTTTGATATTTATTTTATATATTTAAATGCCATTTAACAAAGAAAAATCAACCAAAAAAATGAGTTCGCATGTCACCTCTGACACCCATGTCATAGGTTCGCCATCACTGTCTTAGAGGCACAGGTAACTAACTCACCAGTGAAATCTCACCCAACCAGAGGAGGCCTCAGCCAGGCCTCCGCTCAAAACATTTCCCAAGAATGTGCCAGGAACAAGGAACAAGTAATGGGTGCCCTCCAGAAGCTTACATCGTGTTGAGGAAATAAGATAGCCACACAAATAAAGGCAGAGGTGATCAACACCACAGAAATGCACAAACAAACTGCACAGGGAGGTTAGAGGGGAGCAGTAAGATGATTTCATGGGGAATGACATGGCATTATACTGGGCCTTGAACGATGGGCAGGAAGGAGGCAAGGACAGGGCTAGGGAGACAGTCCAGGTGGAAGGAACAAAATAGGCAGATGCCCAGGCTGGACAAAGTCAGACAGGAAGGCGCTTTGGGGCAGACAGGAGATGCCGCAACATCACGCTGAAGAGCTGTAACTTTACTCTGGCCCTGAAGAGCACTGCAGGGCACGAAACAAGGACAGGACTGATGGAAGCTGGGCTGCAGGGCAACGAGGGACAGCAGGGAAAGGGACAGCGGAGAGGTGAGGCAAGGGGGTCTACACCCAAGCCAGCACAACGTGGGGTGGGGGCCATGGCTGGGCCGACCCCAGCAAATCTTTATGCCTTAGCAGTTATTTCTCATCATAAATGAATAAACTGTCATTCTGGTTTATAAAAAGGCAGCAGTGGCTATATTAACAGTTCAGAGCAGAGGTAAAAAAAAAAAAAAAGAAGAAGAAGAAGAAAGAAAAAGGAAAAAAAAACCCTGAACTAGGACAGGAGCAATGGGGAAGGTGGGAGGGGCCCCTCTGGCAGAGACACTCCCCGCAGGTTCCCACTTACTGACAGCAGGTACTGTTACCCACCTTTACCCCCACAACTGAGGCCCTGATACATGGAACACTTTCTAATACCTGCTGGGTAAAGGAGATGGAATCCACAGGGCTCAGCTAGTCCCAGAAATAAACTGAAGAAAAAGATTATTTTAAGGACATAGTGGGAAGACCCCAGTGGGTTGAAGACAGGAGACCTGGGGGTCTTGTCTGGAATCTGACTTATTAAGTGACTTTAATGCAGCCATTTCACCTCTGTAAAAGGGGCGATAAAATAAGCAGGTTAGAGGCAGGGAGAAATGCCAACTAAAACTGTTATTACTCAGAGTTTGGAGTGACGCTGGAAAACCTTTCCCCAGAGTCTCCCCATCCAGATACCTTCCCTCTTCTCCAAGTCCCCCATGAGCAGTCATCCTTCTACAGATCGGACAGGAGATGTGCGGGTGGCAGGCCAATCCCCTCTGGTTCCCCACACCCACCACCTCACCCACCCTTTGATTAGGTACCTACAGTAGAACTGCAAGCCTGACACAGCCATAGGACAAGATATCACCTCTTATCAGACCAGACGATGGTTCACATCGCCCACCCTGGCATCCTGCCTGGCACTAAGAGACAGTCCCTGTCGCCCAGAACCGTCACTTTATTAGCTTCCCTGTCTCCATGGCCATGTCTTACTCAGCTCTCTGCAGACCTAGGCCCGGTCCGCCTCCCTCCCTCTTAGGCACAAACATCTTGGCTAGTACTCCTGTCCTCATCCCTCCTACTGCTGGAGGCTCCAAAGGTCTGTCACCATCAGCTGCCTCAGACATGACTGTGACCGCACTCACCCAGCAAGAAAAAAAAAAAAAGCTATAAAAATGCCTGGAGACCAGTCTAGCCAGCACAGATAGCAACAGAAAATATGTATGACCAAAAGCACAATGCAGGGGGAAAAGCACTGGGCTTGGAGGTCAGAAACCTGGCTGCCACTAATGAGTCATGTGACCTAGAACAGTCATTCTACCTCCTGACACCCCCGTCTCCGCATCTGTGAAATGGGGGTCACCCTGCCTGCCTTCAGGAAAGAACAAAATGAGGTGATGCTGAGAAAGCACTCTGAAAACTAGGGCAAACCACACATAAAGACTTGGGATTTGTTGTCTTTGGGGCCTTTTATAGGTAGGCTGGCATCAACCCATGGGAGGGAGGTGGCCCAAGACCAACCGTCGACAATCTGCCCAGAAGGAATGAAAGAACCAACAAGATGACCTCCCCAGGGGGGTCTTGGGCAGAAAGGAGAATAAAAGTTCTAATTAACCACACCCTCCTCCCCAGTTTGCTCCTAACCCCAGATTCACCCTAAAAAAGAGAGTCTTGGGTCATGGAGGTCAAACCTAAGTAGTGCCCATCCCCTCTGCCAAGGTCTCCGTTCAGATTCACTACAGGTGGAAACAAACATTAAACATCCCTCATGGAGAAGGCAGGCTGACCATAGATAGAGGCCTGTGTGTGGAGAATGTTGCATTTGTAGAAACAAACAAAAACGATGAGAAGAAAATACATAGCGCATTGGCTTTTAAATGCATGGAATAACTCTGGAAGTAACTGGTAATGTTGGTTGCCTCTGAAGAGAGGAGCTGGGTGACTCAAAGTTGGAACAAGGGAGGCTTTTCATCGTGCGGCCTCTTTACCTTTAGCATTTGAACCAGGTGAACTACTTAAAAATAAATAAGAAGTAAAGGCTCTTTTGCTGGGAAAGGCATACAGGAAACTCAGCTTGGTTCCCTTCCACTCTCTACCACATTTACCTCCCTTCCAGAGGGACAGTCTCCCACCCAGAAATTTGCCCAGCCCCCCACAGCCTTTCCTGTAATTCAAAGTACCACCTCCCCCAGGAAGCCCACCCTGATCACTCTAACCCTGGTGAGTTCGCCCTTCTAATCATTTCCTTCTCGCACACTTTTTATATGCTGCTTTGTAGGTTAATTATCCTTCCTGTGTAAGTATTGAGACCCCAGCCTTGGTTTGCCCTTGGTTACGTCTTTATATTTCAGGCCCTGATAACTAATATCAAAAAAAGTTTCTGTAGCTTTCTAGAAGGCCCAGAATTCAAGCCTGAGTGTGCAGTTCCACATGAGACATCAAGCTGATGTAAGCAGTGCCAAATAATGATGAGACTTATTTATAATGTTTGTGGGTTCAGTCCTGGCTGGGTGGTTCACTTGGCTGTAGCATCATCCTGTACACCAAAAGGTTTCGGGTCCTATCCCAACCCCCTGGTAGGGACATGTACAGTAGCATCATCCTGTACACCAAAAGGTTTCAGGTCCTATCCCAACCCCCTGTTCGGGACATGTATAGGAGGCAACCGGTCGATGTTTTTCTCTCACATTGATGTTTCCTCTCTCTCCCTACCTCTCTCACTAAAATTAATAAAAATATATCTTTGGGTGGGGATTTAAAAAAAAAAAAGCAAGCAACTGCATCTGCATTGCTGTAGGGGGAGGAACCAGATGGCTCGGGAGTGTTCTGTCCCAGTGGAACAGGCATGTGACGTATCGGGAAAGGTCAGGAAGTCTTGTCTCTGCTGATGCTCTGAGGCCCTGAGCTACTACATAAGCCAAGGGGAGCAAATCTCCTTGAGATGGGGGGGCAGTACGTAGTACCAGGGCGCAGGCTGAGTTTCGCAGGCCTCCCCCATCTCCTGAGACACACCCTGGTGGCAGTGATACCTTCCTTCCCAAAGTGCCAGGCAACGCCCCATCCCAAGGCAGACACAACAGGCACAGAGACACAGACTAAACATGCTTCTCCCAGTCAGCCAAGGCCTCACACTGGAGTCGCAGGTGATGCTTACAGAGCCCCCAAGCCTAACCCAAGGACTGCTTTGAAGAGGAGAGAGGAACCCTCGGAGGACAGCTGCTGAGCACCTGGCCCCATGCTGAGCTGACCCGTGGAAGACATGGAAGAAAACTGAGATGGGCGGTACAGCATGGTGGTGGAAAACACAGAGCGGGAAGCCCGGCACCTGGGCCTAATTCCTGGCTCTACCCTGTACTGTGTGCCTTTAGAAAAGTCACCTGGCCTCTCTGTTTCCCCATCTGTTAAACACAGTAACAGTGCCTGTATCTTTAGAGGTTGCTGTGAGCTAACTTAAGTCAAGTCCTTAGAACATTGGCAGCACATAGAAAGGGCTTAATGGACAACACACTAGGCCAGTCAGTGATGACGAACCTTTTGAGCTCGGCGTGTCAGCATTTTGAAAAACCTTAACTTAACTCTGGTGCCGTGTCACATATAGAAATTTTTTGATATTTGCAACCATAGTAAAACAAAGACTTATATCTTTGATATTTATTTTATATATTTAAATGACATTTAACAAAGAAAAATCAACCAAAAAAATGAGTTCGCGTGTCACCTCTGACACCGTGTCATAGGTTCGCCATCACTGCACTAGGTCAAGGAGGCCACAATAATCCCCTGAAACAGAGTGCCACATGCTGTCGGTGTAGGAACACGGAGGAGGTGGGGGGGTGTGTCCTCTCCTGGAGGAGGCCTTCCCTGGGCTCTGTCTGCTCTGAACATCTCCAGTGCTCCCTGCCTCTGCGCCAAATCCCTGGCTGTGGTCCTTCCTCCACATGTTGGGGTCCATCCTCCTAACAAGACCTCCAGGCATGCAGGCGGGGGTGTCCATATCCCTGTGGCCCCTCTCGGCCTCTGCCCAGGCACTCCAGAAAGGCCTCTAGATTAGATAAGCCTCCAGGCTCCCACTCCCATCCCAGCTGAAATGTCCCCTCTAAAACCTCATAGGCACTTCCACAGAAAATGCTTTGGGGTGCACACAGGGCCCCAAATGCCTCCTCTTCTGGTGCCAGGGCCTAACAGGAGCCACACAGAGCCCCACCCTTCCTAATTGCCGAGTAGCTGACAGTATGTCCCTCTCCCTCCCCAGCCTCTATTTCCACAGGTCTAAGCATTCTTCTAGCTCTGACATCAGAATTCCAGGATTAAGGGCTGTCCTTCTCTTCCCCACACCTCGGTCAGCTGAAGGTCAAAGTGGCCAGAGACAAAGCCCCTCCCTATGTAGCTCCTTTGAAATGCTGACTTCTGGGAACTGAACTTTCCGGATCCCTGCATGCTTACTGCTCAATGGTGTGAGGGCTGGGCCAGCCACTCTGGGCCTCAGGCTGACCTGCCAAGCCCAGCTCTCCTATCTGGCAGCCATTCCTGAGGAAGAAAAACGTAAGGGGGCCTCAGCCAGCTCAGTAAGAAGCAAAGTGATCAGACTTATCCCAGACAGGACTGACAGTCCACATTGTGGGCTTATTTCTATGACTTGGCTGGGAGGAAGGGAAAAGCTGCTGCTTCCTTTTTTAATCTTCATGGAGGATATGTTTTTTAAATTGGTTTTAGAAAGAAAGGGGATTATTGATTTCGGAGAGAGGGAAGAGAGAACAAGAGAAACCAATGTGAGAAACATTGATCGGCTGCCTCTTGTATGCGTCCTAACCGGGGATAGAACCCACAACCTAGGTGTGTGCCCCGACCAGGAATCAAACCCACAGCCTTTTGGTGCATGGGACAACACTCCAACCAAGTGAGCCACCTGGCCAGGGCAGGGCAAAGCTTCTTCATGATCACATCATTTTGCAAAGGACTAGAAGAAAAAGAGTACTGATTCCCAGAGAACACACAGATTTCCCCCCCGCCACCCCCCAATTGTGTTAATCATCTGTCCCTGAGCAGGGTGGGGAGGGCAGGGGAAACATCTGGACAAGGCAAGAAGTCATAACACCAGGAGGCAGCAATAATAAGGCACTGGGCAGCCCCCAGCATAGGAAAGGGGCAGCCCTCCAGGTCACTTGGGATGGGGCCTCCGCTAAGTGGTGCCTGTCCCTGGCTGCCCACAGGAGGGGAGAACAGGGCAGAGATGGGTCCCACCCAGTGCCAAATGCAGGGGAAGGGGAAGCTGCTGTGCCAGCCTGCAGGAGCTGCCCAGTCTGATAGGGGACTCACTTCCTACCCCTCCCCACACTCCCAGACACTGCTGCTCAAGCAACCCCACATAAAAACTGCCCCATAACTAAGGGAGATGGAGCCTCCTGTGTCCTAATGACTGGCTTCTAAGTACAGCCACACCCTTCCCTGGCAGCCAAAGCCGACTTCCCAGGCCGTCCCACAGGCCTCCAGCTCCAGGTCTGGGGCTGGAACAGGAGCCAAGGAAGCCAAGGACGCTTATGGCTTCAGCTGCTTCCTGAGGAGCAGTCACATCTGGAGAGAAGGCCATGGGGTCATGTGCCATCTGCCCCCAACAGTACTCTGCCTGGCATCGGGAGCTAAGGGATAGGTGGATGCCCTCAAAGACCACCCAACCCTAGGCCAACAGGCTGCATTTTCCTTAGGGTGCCTCTCCCGGTGCCCCTAAACCCACCCTCAGGAGATCTCAGGCCAGAAAGCTCTGGTCTCAAACCTACGTCCTCCTCGGCCACGGTCTGAAAACCAATGCCTCTGTCTGACCAGCACTGACAGAGCCTCTTAGGGGCCACAGTCAGCAGCCTGTACATGGTCACAACAGCTTTACTCTTAGGAATGAAAAAAGAAAAACTGGCCCCAACCCAAACGAGCCCACCGCCTCAACTTTCCCAAGGGGCCAGGCCCTAACCACCAGGCTCCAATTTTATCAGGAGCTCTCACACTTCTGTATGCACCCTGCCATCCACAGTCTTTCCTAGGTTCTAAGTCCTATATTGTCTAACCACTGATCCAACAAGCCCAGGACAGGGGTGCTTTATTTTAATTTTATTTTAAAGAGAGGAAGGGAGAGAAAGAAAGAGAGAAAAAGAAACATTGATTGGTTGCCTCCCACATGCACCCCAACCAGAGATCAAACCCACAACCAGGATATGTGCCCTGACGGGGAATTAAACCCGCCACAATTTGGTGTATGGGATGACACTCCAACCGAGCCACACAGGTAGGGGTTCTTTAAGGCAGGACCACACAGAGCACCCACGGGAGTACACTAGGAAGGGTGCTGAAGGCAAAAGCCAGAAAGGAAGCAATGGGAAGCATCTCAGGATTTTCAGAACCATGACTCACGTGTGGCTTTACTAAGGGGGAAGGGTTATAACCAATCTCCTTGTGTATTATGTTAAATTTTGTTTTGAGAATTTAATTATTTGGAAAGTCTCCAGTGAAATCCCTCACCTCAAAGAGTATCCCACTGACAAAGGATCTTTGGGGGCTGATGAGGTGTCTAGCACTCCATCCACCACCATCTTCACCATCACCACACAAAGTAGGGCCCTGAGAGTAACCCCAACACTAATATTTTGAAAGCTTGCTATGGTTCTGGAACTACATGAAGGCTTTTATAGATGCTATCTCATTTCTATCATGGCCTTTGTAGAAATGAGGAAACAGGTTAAGTAACTTGCCAGCTAGGAAGTCATGGAACTGGGAGTGAAAGCCCCATCTCCAGGTTCTTAAACCCTGTGCTGTCCTGCCTTTCCGAAAGGGTACAGGCAGCTCCCAGGAAGGCTGCTGGGAAGGGAGCTGCAGGCTGAGCCAAGCCTGGCTTCAAGACTGCAGGCCCTCCAGCCAGCCCTAGTTCTCCAACCTCTAGCAGTAAGGAGAATGGTGGAGGGCTGTGAAGGCCAGCCAGTTTTATCAGGAGCTCTCACACTTCTGCATGTACCCTGCCATCCGGTGTTCCCTAGGCTCTATGGCCTAAATTGTCTTCCCCATCACATGAGAGGCTCTTCCAGGGCAGGGCATGTCTCTCAGATCAAAGCCGTCAGACATTGTGCACCAACCATGTCCAGAAACTACACCAGATATTTTAATTGCATCCTCATTTCACCCCTTACATCAACCCTGTGAAAGTGCTAATTAGCCCCATTTTACAGATGAGAAAACTAAGGCACCAAGAGTTTACTTGACTGGCCAGAAGCTGGCAGGATTGGGACTGGAATCTGGGCTGTGCCATTCCACAGGCCCCTCCTCTTAACCGTGAGGCTGCCCTTCCCCAGCCTGGTCCTGTCTTGGCAACACAGGGCTACCATCTGCACTCCTTGAGACCACCACACCTGGTTCCTGAAGTTAAAGTGTGATACTGTTCTTTTCCAAAACTGAGGAGGGTAAACCCCGGTCCTCTCCATCTTGTCCTCTGCCCAATGGGCAATGTGCAGACTCACTGTCTTAGCAGCTCCAGGGAAGGCCACCAGGAACGGCCATTAGAGCCAGAGGAGGGCGGTGGGGACCAGAGTGGGACAGCAGTCCTCACCCTCTGTTGGTGGGCATGCTGTGAGGTCCAGTGGACTAGGAGATTAGGCCAGTTTCACAGCTTTTCCTCTGCCCACCACAAGTATCCCTCTCCCCCTACCCCCCTCCGGGTTCTATAAATAATCCAGGTCAATACATCTGAGGAAAGGCAGCGGCTGGGTGCGGAAAGATCCTGGTGCAAAGAGGACTTCTACAAAGTCAATTAAGGCTCCCATTCTGATCAAGGGGTAGCAAGTCAAATTCTCCAAGGGGAACTGTCCTTGGCTGAAAACAGGCCCACCTGGGCCTAAGGCATGAACAGCTCAGCTGAGTCAGACCCACAGCCCAAGAAGAAAGCAAGGGCAGGAACTGGGGGAGGAGGGGGGAAAGGTCAAAGGCCCCTCCCAAGTCACTTACCTCACAGAAGCCCCTCCCTACAAGCCTAGAAACTGGTGTGTGTCCCCCACATGTGTCATCTACCAGCCTGGTCAGATTAGCTGTGAGGTGGAGGTCGAAGGACTAAGAAAAAAGGGGGATGAAAGAATTTGGGGACAGGAGCCTCTCCAGAAAAAAGGAAGGGCTAAGAGATCCAGGGGAGAGTTTTCAGCCCCACACCCACCCCCTTAGGCTCCCTAGGCCAGGAAGGAGGGAGAGGACAGAAAAAGTGAGGAAAAAAGAAAACAAAACAAGGGCCAAGCTATACCACATCATCCCACACCCGGCAACCAAACAGCAAGTCATGAGGGAAGGAGAGAAGGCCAGGGGAGGGGGACATGGAGCCAGGTCAGACCTGAGGGGAACCTGCCCTGTACTTCCCACCCAGGCCACTAAGAGCCATGAAGACCCTTCCCTACCCACACTTTGAAAATGTTCAAGGTCAGATCCTTTTCTAGCCAACTCCTGCTTTCCTCTGGGTCTGCACCAGGCTCATCAGTCTCCTCCAGCAAGCCTTCCTACATTTACGGCGATGGATGCCATTCCGATCAGGCAAACCTTCCCAGCACCTGTCCCCACCTAGGCACACCCCTGCCCTCATCCCCTTACCCTCCCCACCGGGGACCCAGGAGGCCCGGGGAGGCGTCGCCCCAGTGGATGAGTGATCCACAGCAGGTCGCCAGCCCTGGGGACTGGCCTCCAGACACTGCCCACGCCCAAAATAGGAAATGAGGCTCCCAGTCTGAAGCCTTGATCTTCTCACAGGGAAGGTTAAACGCTGCCAAAATAAATGATGACAAAAAAAAACCACTGGCCCCTCTAGGTGGAAGTGACTGGGAGATGATCCCCAGCAGTGCATGCGCCACTGCTGTTTCCACCTCAGGCAGGACGGGCAGGAGCCTGAAGACTGACTGAAGCGTTTCCTCGCTTTACGCTTTACGTAGAGGAACTCTTGCGTTCAGGCCAGGGACTCAGAGGGACAGGGTCCGGGGGTGTGTCTAGGTGGCAGAGGACACATCCCAGTTCCAGACAAGAAGCAGATGCCCTCGTAGTTTCTAGGTCTGGGGGTTGGGAGGGCACCTCGAGGACAGCACTGCCCCTTCCTTCCCCCACAGGGTGAGGCGGCACCTGTCCATTCCCCTGAGGGCCTGGCTTGGGTCAGGTGCCTGCAGTTCTCCTCCCCTTCCAGGAAAGGGAGACCAGCCCGGAGGCCCTATGGCCTCGAGATTTTCCTTCTTGAGATTCCCACAGTCCAAGAGCCTCTGGACCCCACTCCTAAGGTTCCTGGACAATTTACATCTAACGCTAGGCCGCCGTTCACACCTTCCGGGGCCTCCCAAGGCCCACCAGCGGCCAAGCACAGCGCACCGTTTAGGAACGGGTAGGGGGGGACCCCGAAATGCTTAGAACCAACGGGTCGGTTTACGCCCTTGACCCCTTGAGCGCGAGGCGGAGGGCGCACCACCCAGCCTGGC
>NW_006299593.1:361814-365404 GCF_000327345.1 Myotis davidii | reverse complement strand
GAGGTGGGCGGGGCTCCAGAAGGCCCCGCCCCCGACTCGCACCAGCTCAAGCCCGCCTGCTAGGGGCCAGAGCGGCACCCTCCGCCGGTTCTGAAACGCCCGCTCCGCGTCTCCCGGCCAATCCCGAAAGTTCCCTCGGTAGGTCCTTGCTCTGGCCGCAAAATGCCCCGGCGCGCCCCTCCGGGGAGGACCAGCCCTTCGGCGCAGGCTCGTGGCGGTGAGGCGAGGCTCGGTTGCCCTCCTCATCTGGAGCCGCGCTCCCCCTTTCCTTTGCCCGGGAAGATCCCCCGCTGAAACTAGAAGCGATTCCCGCTTCGCCACGGACGGTCCCCGCTTCCCGGCGGCCGGGAAGCAGCTGAGCTGCCGCTGCCTCCAACCTCCACGCGGGAGGGGACCGTGGCTGCGGCGTGAAGGGCCAGAGAGCTGGGCTCGCCCTCAGCGGACACTGCGGCAGAGAACAGAGTGATGAATAAATGAGTAACCACATCAATATTTAAGTGTTCGCTCCGAGCGCAGAAGCGCAGCCGTCATGAGCTGGGGGAGATTATAGGCTCTGGTGGAGGAGTTAAACGATTACTTTCACCCCGTGAGCGCCTACTATGTGCAAAGCCCTACTTGCCCGCGTGGCTTATTATTAATAGTGATAACAATTGTTAATAATTACAGATGCTGAATTCTAGCCAGTATTAGTTTGTGCTCTTTATATGCATTACCTCATTTTGGAGAAACCCTGGTGGGTAAATATAATTTTTATCCCTGTTTTTTCCAGAAGATAAAATTGCAATTTAGAGAGGTTATGCTGCCCAAGATCCTTAACTAGTTGAGGAAGGATTTGAATTCACAGAGATGACCCCAAAGCCTGAACTTTTTTTTACTTTCAGAGCCTGTACTTTTAAAAAAAAAAAATGTAATGCAACACACACATATACAGCTTTTTAAAAATCAAATAGGACAGAAGTGCTTATGATGAAAGCAAAAACTCCCTCTCCACCCCTGGAATCAGGGATAGCACTTACAGCCATTTGTGCATAGGTCTTGTGATTACCTCCATATTTTTATATAAAATGCTTACATAGCTATATTTAGATTGATCAGGACTGGCCATTACTGTCTTGTTTCTATGATGGATAACGATTTAATGCCCTCACACTCACTTCCCTTTCTCAGTCTTGTATAGTTAAGCTATTGTTTTCAGTTCCTCTATGGAATGCCTTTTCCCTGGAAACCTTTATTTCTTCTCGGGGAGACTCCCCACCGTACTGCTTGACTTGCTATGCTGTGAGCGGAAGATGCCAAAATCCCCACTCTGCAGGCCATGTCCTCCACCAGGAATATGGGTGTAGGCAACCAGTACAGGAGACCTATGGGAGCACAGCTGCCACAGGCCCAATCCTGACAACCTCCCACCTTAACTCTATGATCATGTGACTGGGGTAGAGGAGTCCTTGGCACTGAGCCCCACTCCAGAATCCCTGTGCACAGCACCTCGCTTTGGAGACAGTCAGATCTGCCTACGGATCTTGGCTCTCTGCCACTTAGCGGCAATGAGACCTAAAGTTTGAGCCAGCTCTCTTGCCTCTCTTGGCCTTATGTCCTCATCAAGAAAATGGGGACAATGATTTCTACTTCAAACATGAGAAAATGTGGTCAAAGGTTGTAATGCAGTGGAGACCGTCACAAATGATCTGCAGGCGCCTGCACAACATATACAGCCTTTTTTCCTGATTCTAAAAGCAACTTGGAAAATACAGAAAATATACAGAAGAAAATCAAAATAAATCATAACTGCACTATCCAGAAATGAAAACTGCTAAAAAACTTATTGTATTTCTTTCCAGTCTTTTCTCTACACTATATGTTGTTGTTTTTTATATATTTTACTAGAGGCCCGGTGCATGAAATTCACGCATGGGTAGGGTCCCTAGGCCTGGCCGGCAGTCAGGGCCCATTGGGGCCTTCCAACTGCTGACTGGGGCCTCCCTTTCCCAGCTGCCAGCGACCAGCTGGGGCCTTTCTTCATTCCATGCCACCCCCTGGTGGTCAGTGCATGTCATAGCAAGTAATCAGTCTCCTGGTTGAACTCCTACAGGGGGCAATTGGCATATTAGGCTTTTATATATATAGACTAATGGCCCGTTGCATGAAGATTTGTGCAACAGGCCTTCCTTCCCCTGGCTGCCGGCACCCAGGACCCAGGCCTTTGATCCGGCCGCAGCAGCGAGGCTTGGCTTCTCTGCTCCAGCTGCTCCCAGCCTCTCCTTTTTTTTTTTTTCCAGCTCCTGTGAGGCAACTGTAGTATAATGGCTAAACCTGTGGGCTTTGGCATCCTGGTTCTACCATTTATATGTATTATCTCATTTACGCCAAGAGACAACCATTTAAGGCAGGTGGGATTGCTACCCTCAGTTTTACTAATGAGAAAACTAAAGCAGAGAGAGGTTGAGTAATTTTCCCCAAGTTTCCTACTGGAAAATTGCAGACTGGACTTGAACTCAGTTCAAGTGATTCTACTGCCTGTGGCAATTTGCCCCCATACTAGGCTGTTGGTCATCTGAGCCCTACATCCATTTGAAGGTAAGCATGAAGTATTTTCATACCCATTTTACAGATAAAGATATTGAGGTATAAAAAAAAATAGAAAAAAAAGTCATCACCAAAAGAAAAAAAAAGATATTGAGGTATAAAAAGGGGTTAAACAGACTTACTTAAGGTCACAGAGTCAGGATGAAACCCCCCACTTTAAGAATAGATTTCCCGCCCTGGCCGATGTTGCTCAGTGATTAGAGCATAGACTTGCGTATTGGAGGGTCAAGGTTTCAATTCCATGTCAAGGGCACTTACCTGGGTTGCAGGTCTGATCCCCACCCCTGGTTGGGGAGCATGTAGGAGGCAACCAATCCATGTGTCTCTGTCACATGGTTGTTTCTCTCTCTCTGCCTCCCCCCACCTTCTTCCCCTCCCCTTTCCCTTCCACTCTCTTGAATCACTGGAAAAAAATATCCTCACTCCTCAAATGAGGATTTAAAAAAAAAATTAAAAGGAGTGGATTCCCCAAGGGCTTTGTAAATGAAGATATCTTTGCTAAACTACAACTAAAATATATTTGTCACTCTCTGTTTCATCTGTTTCCTAGCTCTCCAAACTGCCTGGACTGCCTTCTCCCGCCTGCCTCCCTCCTCATCTCATGGAGTAACAAGGCTCTAGGAAGAGCAAAGAGAACTCAGATGGGCTCCTCCAGCTCTCCCTCCTCCTGCCTGGCCGATGCAGTTCGGCAAGCTTGGGCTTCTTGCTGGCCCGGATTGGGGCTGTGGGAGGGCACTGCAGTCAGGCAGGGCTACCCTGCTGGTCACTTGGCCCAGGAGGAAATGGCGGGGTCTGCTAGCTGTCTTCAGGGGGGAAATGAGCAGAAACTACCAAGACACTGACTTGGCCACCTAGAGGTGCGTCTCCCTCTCTAGAAGAAGAGACCACCAACCCCCTCCACCCAGACCCCCCACTGCTGGGAGGGTTAGAGGACCCCCTGGGTGTGCTCATGCCTTCCTGGTTGTCTCCAATATTCAGACCTTCTAAACTTAAACTTTTTATTTATC
>NW_006299593.1:355149-361745 GCF_000327345.1 Myotis davidii | reverse complement strand
TTTCTAAGAGGAAAGGAGAGGGAGATAGAAACATCAATGATCAGAGAGAATCATTGATTGGCTGCCTCCTAGACATCCCACACTGGGGATCGAGCCCTCAACCCAGGCTTGTGCCCTGACCGGGAATCGAACCATGACCTCTTGGTTCATAGGTCAACACTCAACCACTGAGCCATGACAGCCAGGCAAAAATAAAAAATAAAAAAATGTTTTTTTATATATAATTCAGACCAGGCAGTCTCTGTAGCTATGTTTTGGGCAAGGGTGTGGGTATGTCCTGGTGAAAGCAGTCACCCACAGGAAATTGGGAGGAAAGCCAGGCAGGCAGCCAAAGGGACTCTAACTGAATTTCCTCCTCAGGTTGGAGACCCTTGAGCAGCCTCCACTCCCCGTGTGTGTGAAGCACATTTGCAGAGCTACTTCAGGAGGCTGTGCACACGCTGGAATCCAGACTGGAGAACCCAGACATGGGAGGTGCATGGACCAGGGCTGTGGCGTTCTAGGGTAGGGGTGGGGTGCAGCGAGTGGGTCAGTTTTGTAAAGCTCTCAGTCTCTCTGGAAGGTCAGAATGTGGAAAGACCAACCTCGTATCCTGACCTGAGATAAGGGGCTGGAGCAGCCAGGACTCCTGGTGGAGGGAACTGCTGTCCTTCTCATTCCCTTGAGGGAGAACAGGAGCCGGGAGAGAGGAAGGGCCCAGAAGAGGGCTTAAGTGGAGGCGCTGGGCCTTTAAATGCAGGCGCGTTCTATTATATACTTTTAGGATTAACTTTTGTGTGCATTGTAATTCACCCTAAGACTTCAGGTAAGTTTGCCAAGCAAATAATTAAACAGAGCTGTGCTCGTGTCTCAGACTCAAGAACAGCTTTCCCAGTGTCCCCTCCCACACCCAGAAGGCCACCAAGGCACTAATAACATCCTTCCAGAGAGAGTGGTCGTCTTGGAACTCCAGGAGGCAATGGATCAGCACCTGGCAAAGTGGAAAAAGCAAGCACAGTGTGAATGTGAGAAACCCCTGTCCCCCCGATATTCTAGGAAGGCCAGAAGTCTGACAGGAAATGAGTCCCTTTTCAGCCAGCAGATGTGTCAGTGACACAGGAGGACATCATATGGCACAGAATGGCACAAGGTAACACAGGCCAGCTGCAGAAGTGACCCCTCCTTACCAAAAACCTACAACCAAGATTACTTTATCCAGCAAAGCTATCATTCAGAAGTGAAGGTCAGATAAAGAGCTTCACAGATAAGGAAAAGCTAAAGGAGTTCATCACCACCAAACCAGGATTATATGAAATGCTGAAAGGTATCCTTTAAGAAGAGGAAGAAGATGCGGGAAGAGACTGGACAAAAACCGTGCACCTATGGATGAGGACAGTGGGTGGGGAGTGAGGGCAGAGGGTGGGGTGGGAACTGGGAGGAGGGGAGTTATGGGGGGGAAAAGAGGAACAAATATAATAATCTGAACAATAAAGATTTCATTAAAAAAAGAAGTGACCCCTCTTTCCTCCTTGACCCTCTCAAAAGGGAGATAGTTGTAATCCATGGAAGATGCTACATCCACTCAAAGTGACTGTGTCATGTCCTCGGATGCAGACACTAATATGGCAGCAGAAAGCTATGGCAACCATTCTAACGTGGGAGTCACAAAACATGCCTGCAGGAGCCAGGCGGACGCAGAGGATGCAGCAGGCTGCGGGGAGTACTGATGGGGCGTCAGTACTCAGCTCCAGGCAGTTTTATTACTGCCTTGTTGATGGGGAAGATCTGTGCTGCTTAATCTCTCAGTTAAAAAAAGAAAAAATCCAGATTACACATGAAATTTAAAATGTTTCCTTTCTGCAACTAATCCAAAATTAGAAACTGTAAATCAAATACGTTTGAGGTTGGTATTATATCAGTGCTCTGTTGTCGCTGTAACAAATTACCACCATCTTGGTGGCTTAAACCCACACATGCAGTCCCCACTGTTCGGGAGGCCAGGGGTCTGAAATCCTCTTTACTGGTGTCAGCACGGCTGCCTCTGAAGACTCTTGGGAGAACCTGCTTTTTCGCATTTTTTAGCTTCCAGAGGCTGCCTGCATGGCTTGGGTCGGGGCCGCTTCCTCCAGACTCTTGCTTCCATCTTCACATCTCTTACTGCTGTAGTCAGTCTCCCGCCACCTCCTTCTTATAAGGGCACCTGTGGTTACATGTGGGGCCCACTACAACGGATAAGCCAGAATAGTCTTTTCCTTTCCAGATCCTTAACCTAATCACGTCTGCAAAGTCCCTTTTGCCATATTCCATTATATTCCCAGGTTTCAGGGATTAAGACCTGAACGTCGTGGGGGACAATATCCAGCCTACCACAGGTATACCACAGGTAGAGACGTGGATACAGCACTCAGATTTGAACTTACTGCAGATTTCCCCCAATGATAAAATATCCCCTGAAATATTTCAATACTCTGGTCCCTGGACCTATGATTTAAAAACAAACACAACAGCTTTTTTGAGGTTGCATGTGTATACCATAAAATTCATCCACTGTTAGTATACAATTCAGTTATTTTTAGTAAATCTATAGTTGTGCTACTACCATGACAATCCATATTTAGAACATTTCCATCACCCCCAAAAAGTTCCCTTGTGCTCCTTTGCAGTCAATCCCCACTCCAAATGTCCCAAACTTTGACATTCCCAAAGTTAGCCCAGGGAATCACTTATCTACTAACATCTATATAAATTTCCCTTTTCTGTACCATTCTTATAAATGGGATTATGCGATATATCATCTTTTGTGTCTATTTTCACTTCATATAATGTTTTTGAGGCTCATCTATATCATAGTATATGTCAACAATCAGTAGTTACTTATTTTATTGCTGAGTAGTGTTTCATTGTGTGAATTATATCACATTTTGTTTATTTACCAACCTGTTGATGGACATTGGATTGTTTCCTGATTTAGCTATTATGAATAAAATGATGCTATGAACATGCATGTGCAAATTTTGTGTGAGCATATGTTTTCACTTCTCTCAAGAAGATACCTAGTGCCAAAACCGGTTTGGCTCAGTGGATAGAGTGTTGGCCTGCGGACTGAAAGGTCCCAGGTTCGATTCCGGTCAAGGGCATGTACCTGGGTTGCGGGTACATCCCCAATAGGAGATGTGCAGGAGGCAGCTGATCGATGTTTCTCTCATCGATGTTTCTAACTCTCTATCTCTCTCCCTTCCTCTCTGTAAAAATCAATAAAATATATTTTTTAAAAAAAGATGCCTAGGAATGGAAGTGCTGGATCAAAGATAGCTTTATTTCTAACTTTTTAAGAGACTGTCAAATCATTCTCTAAAGGAGCTATACCATTCTACTCTCTCATCAGGAATGTATGCGATCCAGTTTCTCCACAACCTCTAAAGAAATGACTACCAAGTAATAATAAACACCTTGAGTGATGAAATTTTGCTCTCTAAATCTCTCTCTCACTAACACGAACCAGGGCAGGAAATGTACATGATGAACCTGGGAGATCTCACTGAGCCATAAAGTGTTAGGATCGCCGAAGGAGGAACGCACGAGGCCAAAGTGATAAGGAATTATCAATGTACTAGGTCGTCTGGAGACCAGGTGAGAGGGGAGAGATAATGGTCTCAGCAAGTGGAATGTGGTCTCAGCGGAAGGGAATGTCCATTGTGAAGTGGCCTAAAGGTCAGTTCCCAGGGGAGGGGACGGGTTCAATTATTTGATGAAACCTGACAGTAAGGAAGTGGTCAGTAACCACTAGAATAATACTAAAAGGTCATAAGAGCCGCTTGAAGGGACATTGGCTAAAGATGGAATAATTTCAGCATCAAAAATACTAATAAGCCCTAACCGATTTGGCTCAGTGGATAGAGCGTCGGCCTGCAGACTGAAGGGTCCCAGGTTCGATTCCTGTCAAGGTTGCGGGCCCATCCCCACTGGGAGGTGTTTAGGAGGCAGCTGATCGATGTTTCTCTCTCATCGATGTTTCTGGCTCTCTATCCCTCTCCCTTCCTCTCCATAAAAAATCAATAAAATTATTAAAAAATACTAATAAATAATGACTACATTTTACTAAGTCAGATGAAATATAAAAACTTCCATAGTTTCATCTCTCTCTCTCTCTCTGTCTCTCTCTCTCTCTCTCTCTCTCTCTCTCTCTCTCTCACACACACACACACACACCGCTCATCAGTTACCTTCATGCAATGTCAGCTGCATTTCAATCAAGTAGGTGATGAAGAAAGGTTTCTAATATATGAGTTCCAGTTAATAAGTGAAGAGGGAATGATAGAATTAGAAGGAAATTACCACTTTGCACCCCATAATTTATTTATGGATGACTTTAGCATCAAAGTGCAACAACCAAACACAGTGTGCTTCCCTGGCATGGTGCAATAAAAGACACAGTGCCACTGGCCAAAATAATTTAACCTAAATCTAGTCAAAGCTCTTTTATAACTACTAATGGGGGGCTGCAGGAACAAGTGAGCTGACACCATGAGGAAGTAATCAGCCAAGTCCCAATTGTGGGGAATTCTACAGGACAAATGGCCTGTGTTTATCAACAAACAAACGGCACAAAAAAGGAAGTGGGTGGGGCTGATTTAATAGATGAAGGGAGACTTCAAGGCCATATCAACTAACGCACAGTGTGGAATTTGTTCGGATGCTGAGTCAAACAAACCAACTGCAAAAAGGCCTCTTTTAGAACAATCAGGGGAATTTGAACACCCATGAGGAATTCCATGATAGTACGAGATTAACATAAACATAAAGCAAAAAGTCCTTATCTATCAACGACACAATCTGATCCATATGGAATTTGCTTTAAATAGTGCAGAAAAAAAAATGCCTCCTGGAAAGGGAGTCAGAATAAAGGAACCATTCATGGCAAAATGTTAACTATGAAACCAGGTGTTGGGAATGTGGGAGTTCATTAAACTCTTCTCTCTACGTTGGGGTACATTGGAAATTTCCCGTAATAAAAAGCTTTTTTAAGGCAATGACAGAGAAAAGTCACGTCACCGACAAAGAAACAAAATTAAGCTGACAAAGAGTTCTCATCAGCAAGAGTAGAAAACAGAAGGGGCAGATAGTATCCTCAGAGGATTAAGAGAAAATAGCTGTCATGCTAGAATTATATACTCAGCAAAACTATTTTGAAGAATGAGGGGAATTAGGGGCATAGCTAGCTAAACAGAAACCGTGTTCAGCACCGATAAACCTGTACTAAAGTATTGCTAAAGAACGTCCCTCCGGGAAGAAGGAAAATGATCCTGGAAGGAAGGTCAGGGAGTCAAGAAAGAACAAGGAAGTTGGTGAACATGTAGATAAACAAATGTTGCCTGTGTAAAATAGTTATAATAATGTCTAATTCATGGGGGGTGGTTAGTTTGTTTTTTGGTTTTTGATTTTTTAAGTTTATTTTTTATTGTTGACGTTATTACAGATGTCCCCTATTTCACACACACACACACCCCTTCCCCTCTCCTCCCAGCCCCAACGCATGGGGTTTTAAAACAATTTAAAATACTACACAACAATAGCATCTTAGAAATATGATGTCTCTCCATTTGTTTAGCTTTTCTTCTTTTCTCTTCAGTAGTGCTTTAGAGTTTTCCTTTTTTAATTAATTTTTTAAGTTTATCTTTATTGTTGAAAGTATTACCGACGTTCCCTTTTTCCCTCCATTGACACCCCTCTTCTCCACTCCCATCCCTCCCTCGATCTTCACTCCCCTATTGCCTGTGTCATGGGTTACACATATATGCATGTAAGTTCTTCGGTTGATCTCTTCCCTCCCCGCACCTTCCCTCTGAGAATCCTCAGTCTGTTGCATGCTTCACTGTCTCTGGATCTATTTTGTTTTGTTCAGTAGATTCCACATATAAGTGAGATCATGTGATACTGGTCTTTCTCTGACTGGCTCATTTTACTTAGCATAATACTTTCCAGGATCCTCCCTGCTGTTTCAAAGGGTAAGAGATTCTCCTTTTTCATAGCTGTATAGTATTCCATTGCATAAATGTACCACAGTTTTTTTATCCACTCTTCTTCTGATGGGCTCTTGGACTGTTTCTATTAGCTACTGTAAATATTGCTGCTATGAACATAGAATGCATATATTCTTTCTGATTGGTGTTTCAGGCTTCGTAGGCTATATTCCTGAAGTTCCATTTTTAATTTTTTTAGGAAACTCCACACTGTTTTCCATAGTGGCTGTACCACAGTGGCTGAACTACAATTCCACCAGCAGATAGAGTTTTCTTCATTTAGGTGTTGCCCTTTTTATTCATTTAAATTCTAGGTATAGTATTTTTATTGTGTAAAATATAAATAACATAGAATTTACCAGTTTAATCATTATAAATGTATATGTACAGTATTTTATAGTTTTTTTAAAATTTTTTATTGATTAAGTTATTATGTATGTGTCCTTATCCCCACATTACCCCCCATACCCCCGACTCATGCCCTGTTGTCTATGTCCATTGGTTAGGCCTATATGCTTGCATATAAGTCCTTTGGTTGATCTCTCCCCCTCACCCCCACCCTCCCCTACCTTCCCTTTAAGGTTTGATGGTCTGATC
>NW_006299593.1:342470-354987 GCF_000327345.1 Myotis davidii | reverse complement strand
TAGTACGGCATTGTCGTTTTGATTTGCATCTCTCAGATGATTAGTGACTTTGAACATGTTTTCATATGTCTTTTGGCCTTTCTTCTGTCTTCTTTCGAAAAGTATCTATTTAGGTCCGTTGCCCATTTTTTGATTGGGTAGTTTATCTTCCTTTTGTTAAATTGTATGAGCTCCCTGTTATAGTTTTTAGTTGCCATTGGAATTGGTATCTTTGGACTTGTATGTTTTTAAATCACTTATTACTGGTACGTAGGAAAATTGTTGATTATTGTATGTTAATCTTGTGGTGGCCACGTAATTCTCGTTAGTTTTAATAGTTTTTCAGTTAACTTTCTTTTCTAGGCACATAATAACAACATCTGCAATAATGATAATTTGATTTGTTTCTTTCAAAAAATTATTCTTTCTTCTTGTCTTCTCGTCAAAGTAGGGCCTTCAGTACAGTGTTGAATAATAGCAACGGTAATGGAAATTTTTATCTTGGTCTTACATTTTGTGGGAATGCTTTCAACATTTCACCATTAAGTATGCTATTATTAATTTCTGGTCATTTCCCTTTGTCGTGGTAAGAAAGATTTCTTTTTCTATTTCTAGCTTGCTAAAGTTTAATGGATTCTAATAAAACTGAGGTCCTATGTGGTTCAAAGATGTGTTTCGTTCAAATCTGGCCTCCAAATAGAAATCAAGAAGAGATTTTATTTATACTCTACTAAAACACACTTTCCAATAGTCCCTTTTTCTCTCCCTCCCACAATTTTCTTTCACCCTGGGGCTACACTGGAGACCCTCATACTTGAAAACCCCAAAGCTTTTTATATCTTTATTTTATTTTATTTTTTAATTGATTTCAGAGAGGAATGCAGAGGGAGAGGGAGTTAGAAACATCAGTGATGAGAATCATTGATCGGCTGCCTCCTGCACGCCCCCTACTGGGGATCAATCCCACAACCGGAGCATGTGCCCTTGACCGGAATGAAACCAGGGACCCTTTGGTCCACAGGCCCATGCTCTATCCACTGAGCCAAACCAGCTGGGCAACCCCAAAGCTTTTTGTAAGCCCCAGTGTGGTGACCTCCCCCTCTCCCGTGGGTTTTCTTTTCCTAGTATGTTTTCCGCCTGGTTTTATTATGTAATTCACCTGTCTAGATAAGGCCCCCTTCCCTCCAGCCTCTCTGTTGTGTCTCTCTGGACCAGCTGGCAAAGTGTCTTCTTTAGAGGACTGTCAGTGGAGACACTCATCCATTTGTAAACCCTCTCATCCCTTGCATCCACCACAGTCCCTTTTGGTTATTCTGCCACCTCTCTGATAGTCCACACCCTCTCTTTCCAGCCCCTTAGATACTGGTGCTTCCCCGGCCTCTGCCTTTGGCCTGCCTCTTTCTCATGCCTCCTGGGCGTCTCAGCCACTTCAGGTCTTGCATCATTGTCACACAATGATGACCCCAAAATCTACATGTCTTATGCCAATCTGTTCCCGGCTCCAGAATTGTATGTCAGTTGAGCAGGGCACCTCTCCTACAGGACCTCAGAGTCCACAGGTTCAAACCCCGCCCCTTCCCTGACTACCTCCACACTGCTCCTCTCCTGTATGTCCGAGTTTTGGACGCCATACGTGCGAGAAACGTGTAAGTCACCACATCTCCTTCACACTTGCTCCCCACATTCACCTCAGAACCTTCCCACAAGGTTTGGCTCACACCGCCCTCCCAGCACAGAGCGGAGGTGAGTTGAGAGCTCCCTCTGCTGGTGGGTTTAAGAACTACAATTCCTTCAAGGAGCTGAGACAGCAGAGGGGTTGGTCTAACAGGGTTTGGTTAGTTCTTATGTTTAACTTACAGCAAACATTTCACTTGTCCCTTTTGAGCTCGGCATGTCAGCATTTTGAAAAACCCTAACTTAACTCTGGTGCCGTGTCACATAGAGAAATTTTTTGATATTTGCAACCATAGTAAAACAAAGACTTATATTTTTTATATTTATTTTATATATTTAAATGCCATTTAACAAAGAAAAATCAACCAAAAAAATGAGTTCGGGTGTCACCTGTGACATGCGTGTCACAGGTTCGCCATCACTGGATTAGGGCCTCCCGGCTGAATGAGGCTGGCCCCAGAGCGGTCTGGGAGCAGTGAGTAAATCGGTCATTTCCTCTTCTCCCAGCCCCTGATCGTGCCCACTGCCTCCATTGCCCAACAAGCACACAACCTCTCGGCCCTTCCCCTCGCTGTTCCTCCCTCCTCTCCTGGCTCACTGAGACCTCCCGGAGGCCGGAGGCGCCCTTTCCTTGGACTAAACCAGGCCGAACCAATGTGAAGACGGACGAGCAGCCTGCTGGCTGGGCCCTGGGTGTGGATGGACCTCAGCTCGCCTGCCAGTATTTAGAAAGAGGCGCCCATTCTGGTACAGCCCTGAGGACAGGGCAGCTTCCCAGGCACCCCTGCCTCCTGCATGGCTGATGAGGGGCGGGGAGTCAGCCGCAGGTCTGATGGAGAGACAGACAAGTAACAGCAACAGAAGACGGGGGAGGGAGGCCAACAGGTCATTCAGAGGTGGAATCAGCTGGACTTGGTGGTTGATTGAAGTCATTAAATTAATATTCATTGAATGCTCCTGAGTTTCCGGCACTGTAGGACGTTCCTAGTATGAGAATCTGAAACGGGAAAAGGGGGAAAACAGACTAGAGAGGCCAGGGGAGAGGCTGATGGGTCCTGCATGGACAGGCTGGGTGAGTGGAGACATCCAAGTGACAGGCCCAGCGGATGGTTGACACACAAATAGGAGCTCAGGCTTGACAGCAGGAAGTTGCGGGAACCTGGTGGCGGCCCTCACATACAGAGGTCATCCAAGTGACAGGCCCAGCGGATGGTTGACACACAAATAGGAGCTCAGGCTTGACAGCAGGAAGTTGCGGGAACCTGGTGGCGGCCCTCACCATACAGAGGTAACTGAAGCCAGGCGGCGGCCCTCACCATACAGAGGTAACTGAAGCCAGGCGGCGGCCCTCACCATACAGAGGTACCTGAAGCCAGGCGGCGAGGGAGCGCCCAGCAGAGGGGGCGTAGAATAAGGAGAGGAGAGGACCGAGACAGAAGCCCCAAGATCACTCACTCTGAAGGGTCTGCAAAAGAGGCCACAGAGGAGCAGGCAGACAGGGAGGGAGGGAGTGTGGACATGGAAGCCCAGACAGATTGCTTCAGGAAGGGGGTGGGGGGGGCACAGTGGGGAGTCCCAGAATAATAAAGGACCTGACACATTATTGGATTTAGCCACAAGGAGGTTGGGGGAACAGTGCTGCTGGATGGATGGAGTCCGAAGGTGGGCTACGGTGGACAGAGAGTTTGGAGTGAGACGGGGGAAGCAGTGAATGTAGGCATTGTGGGGAAAGAAGGACGCTGTTTGTTTTCATGGGCGAGATGGGGCAGGGTCTGGAGAGGAGTTGGGGAGGGGAGGTTGAAGACAAAAAACAAGAAGGGATGACAGAATAGGAAGTATAACATGTGGCTCAAAACAATTCGGCCAAAAGTAATCTATGGGATGGACTTACTTAAATATCCAAAAATGGATTGGTTCGGTCAACTAAATGTCTAACAACATGGAACTTATTGCAAAATAATTGTCTAACATCAAACAACTAATTGGAACAAACAACATCCAACAATAGAGTTTTCTTTTCTTTTTATCCCAAAGTAATACGTACTTATTTCAGAAAATACTACCAAACCCCCATAATCCCACTCATCTAACGTTACTTATACTGGCATTTCTGGTTCCAGATCCTTTTCTATGCATGTATCATTATTCTGCAAAAACTGGAATTATAGGGTTTGCATATTATTGATCCGCTGCAGAGCAAATTACCCCAATTCTTAGTGAACTAACACAACAGATATTTACAGTTAATCTCATTATTCATGTATTCTTTTGTTGTTAGCTCGCCAACTTGCGAAAGTTAACTTACAACCCCAAAATCAATACACAACATGTTTTCATGGTCATTTGCATACATATGCAGAGCAGCAAACATTTTACTTGCCCCGTGTGCACATTCCCAGCTGAGGTTGAACAAACTCTGCCTTCTTATTTCGGCCCTCATACTGTAAACAGGTATCTTTTATTCTATTTAGTGCCAGGGTTTTTGCATTTTTTGTGCTTTTCATTGGTGATTTCACTGTTTAAAAAGGCCCCTTAAACACAAGATGGCTGGACATGCCTTACAGAGAAAACATGTGTTGGATAAACTTTGTTGACTTTATAATGAGTAATAATGCGGCTGGCCATGAGTTCGATATTTATGAATCAACAGAATATTAAATAAGGTGTTCTTAAACAGAAACACACATAACACAAAGTTACGTATTGATCCGTTGAGGAAAATGTGAGCAGAATTTTATAGACACCTAACGGTATTTCCCCTAGAAGCAATAGGTCAGTATTTAACAATTCAGTGTTCTCCGTGACTCATAGAACACAATTACGGTGAGCAATAAGAATCAACTGTATTATTTCACAATTTCTGCAGGCTGGAAATTTGGGAGCAGCTTAGCTGGGTGGGTTGGCCCGGGCTATCATGGGGTTGCAGTCAGGATGTGGGCTGAGGCTGTATCATCTGAAGGCTCCTCTGAGGCTGGAGGATCCAAGATGGCTATCTGACAGGGCTGTGGGCAGGCGGCCCCCGTGTCTTGTCATGCAGGCCTCTCCGGGGGCTGCTTCAGTACCCGCATGACATGGTGGCCAAATCCAGCAGGGAGAGCACAGCAAGGAGGAGGCCGCAGGCCTTTGATGGCCTCGTCTTAGAAGTCTACCCACCACCACAAGGGAGTGACGTAGTCCAGCCCACACTCAAGGGAGGAGTATCAAAGAATTTGGGGGCATTTTTCAACTACCACAGCAAATAGCTCAGAAAAAAATACGTGAGATACTAATATTTGTTTCTGTGAGGAGAAGAACTGGGTGGCTGAGACATGGGAGGGAAGAGGCTTTTAGTTTGTATCCTTTTAATATTTGGAGTGTTTAACAATGTAAATCTATTCCTTACCCAAAAATAAATCCATAAAAGTTTAAATGACTCTGGAATGTATTTGGGGGGGCGGATCCTGAAGTGCAAGCCTGGATCAGGGCTTTATTTGGAGTCAGCGAAGGCCTTGGGTCAGAATTGTGATCCGCGACCCTTTAATACAGTTCCTCTTGTTGTGACCCAACCATAAAATTATTTTCGTTGCTACTTCATAACTGTAATGTTGCTACTGTTATGAATCATCATGTAAATATCTGATATGCAGGATGTATTTTTCAGGGGTCGCGACCCACAGGTTGAGAACCGCTGAATTAGAGCAATGTTGCAGGAAGATCAATTTGTGAACTGAGTGTTGGTTGGATGTCGTGAGGTCTGGAGGCCAGATGGTCTGTTGTAAGACAATCTCAATGAGTGAGGAGGTACAACGGTGTGATCACGTGCAGCAAGCGGGCTCCGCAGTGCTAGGGACCAAATCCTGTGTCCACCACTCCCTAGATGGGTTACTAAGTCTGAGCTTTAAAAGGCAAATAAAGCCCTAGCCGGTTTGGCTCAGTGGATAGAGCATCAGCCTACAGACTGAAAGGTCCTGGGTTCAATTGCGGTCAAGGGCACATGCCTGGGTTGCAGGCTCGATCCCCTGTGTGGGGTGTCCAGGAGGCAGCCAATCAATGATTCTCTCTCATTGTTGTTTCTCTCTCTCTCTCTCTCTCTCTTCCTCTCCCTTCCTCTCTGAAATCAATAAAAATATAATTAAAATAAATAAATAAACGGTGAATAGAATCTTTCTAGTAAAGCTGTGTGAAGTTTAGACACTTTATTGGTAATTCTTGCACAGGAAACCCAGCCCCGGATGGTTGGCTGGGGGAGGAAGGGGAAGAACCACGGAGAGGGCAACATTTGGTAACTAATTAATGGAGGGAGCCTGAGAGGGTGGCCGTATGTGTGTGTGTGTGGGAGGAGACACAAGCCCTTCCGTTTCCCGGTGGCATGGCAGCTCCCTAAATGCAACCAGGCAGGCAGAGGAGAACCGCTTTTGAGGGGAAGCAAGATGCTGAGTTGGGTTTGGGATGTTGGCCTCACAATGTAGGCAGGATGTTGACTAGAGCTGAGAACAGCGCTCAGAGCTGTGGACATAACGTAGGAGCTGGAAGGCAAGTGTGGCTGAAGCTGTGGGGCGCAGGAGAGAGCCGTGTGGGTCTGGCCGAATGCCTTGTAGGAGGGTTGGGGGAGGTTGTGGAAATGGGGACGAGACCATCAGAGAGGTGGGGGGACCAAGAGAGGCCCGGAGCTCCCACAGGAAACGTTCCAAACAGAAGGTAGGTCAGCAACCTCGCCTACCTCGGAGAAATGGAGGAGGAGGAGTGATGAAGGGCAGTTTCGTTGGTGGGTAGGGGCCCAGGCCAAGTTGCTATGGGCCAAGGAAGAGGGGAGGAGAGACGGTGGCGGCTGGGATGTACTTTATTCTTTTCAGAACCGCACCTATGAGTTACCCTGTAGTTGTGGTCAAACAACGGCACAGAAGCACATACAGGGATGTGTGTTACAACACTAATTCCAAAAAAATCAGGAATCCTCAGCAAGGAGTTGAAGTATGGTACATCAGTATGTAGAATACAAGGCAGCTATAGGAAAAAATGAGACAATTAAATCTTTAAGATCCTTTAAGTGGAAAAGGCAACAAAAGTAAACCATATATTATCTGATAATTTGTATGTATTTTTAAATATTCTATGTTCTCTTTCTCTGCCTCTCTCTTTGTCTCTCTCTCTTTGTCTTTCTCTCTCTCTCTCTCTCTCTCTCTCTCTCTCTCACACACACACACACACACACACACACACACGCACACATCTTTGGAAAAATACAAAGAAAAAAGTAACCCGTTGTCTGCAGAGCTGGAAGACTGGGGAAAAGATTTGCTCTCATTCTTTATTTTTGAATAGCTTGCATATAACCTGGCAATCCCACTCCTAGCTATTTACCCAAAAGAAATGAAAACTTATGTTCTTACAAAAACCTATGCCCCCAACATACATGTAGCAGCTTTATTTATTCTGGCCCTGAACCGGAAACTACACAAATGTCCATGAACTCATCATGAATAACCAAACTGCGGTACACCCATATGATGAAATACCACTCAGCAATAAGAGGGAACAAACTCTTAATACATGCAGCAACAAAAATGAATCCCAAATGCGTTATGCTAAGCGAAAGAAATCAGTCTTAGAAGGCGACATACTGTAGCATTTCATTGATATGACATTTTTGGAGAAGGTAAAGCTACAGGAAAGGAGAACGAATGAGTGGTTGCAAGTAAAATAAGACAGGAAGAAGACATTTGGGGAGTGACAGAACTGCTCTGTATCTTGATTTGAATGATAGTTTCAGGGCTCTCTGCAGGTGTGAAACTATATGCCAAAAAGAGTGAATTGTACCGCATTCAAGTGTAAATGCAGGGGCTACTTCCCTGGCCTTCTTTGTCCTACCTTGTGTTCTGCATCTCAGTGGAAACAGTTCCAAAAGAAAGATCATGGCCACCTTGTACTTTTGGGTGCTGTCTGCAGGTTTCTTACTATGTCATGTGCTGATATTTAGATGATGGTGGAACTGAAGACACTGGCCTCAGCGCCCAGTGATGGCTGAGATAGGCCTGGATCTGGATCTGGAGAAGGAGCCCAGCTCAGGGAAAGGGCTTTGGGGAGCAGGGTGCATTAAGGGTGCTTTTAGTAGGACTGGAGAAGAGAGGAGAGAGGCTAACCAGAGGACGGGAGCCCTGGGGAGGAGGTGACCTTGGACTGGAGCCAGGTACCTGGCGGAGGGGAGTGTGCAATGTGCCCAGGTGCAGAGGAAGGAAGGGTGGGCCACCCCCACCTTCCTGAGGGCAATTAGCTGGCACAGAAGGTAGTGAGCAGTTCTCAGGGTCTATGGGGTATGTCTGTTTCTCACCCAACCTAAGGGGTCAGGAAGATGGTGGGCCTGGTTCAGGGGCAGGGATGGCCAAAATAGGCCTGGCTCTGAGGGTGTAAATAGCAGCAGGCAGTGTGTGTGGGAAGCGGGGTGGTGGCCAGACCCCAGGGCACAATCACAAGGGAGCTGGAGTTAAGGCTTATCAACCTCATCTGAGCCACCACACTCCACTTCCCCTCCGCTCCAGCCCACTGCCCAGCCAGGGGACAGGGTGGAAATGGGCTCTCCTGGGTTTCATTCATTTCTGCAGTTAATTGACCTCTAAAGCACGCCCCCATCCCCCCAGCAGCACCTCTAGAGCAGAAGCAATCAGGAGGGAAAGCAATATAACAATAGCGAATACTTACCAACCTCTGACCTCCGGCACTGTTCTCAGAGCTCTGCATGTATTAACTCATTCTGTCTTTACAGCTCCTTGAGGGAAGGAGGCATTATTATCTATGCCCTTTTTTTCAAAAGAAACGGAGACACAGGGAGGTTAAGAAACTTGCCCAAGGCCACACAGCCAATGAATGAGAACTTGGGTTTTGAATTTGGGGTGGGATTTGGTTCCATCTTTAAGACTGGGCTACCCAGTGAGGGAGGAGGTCTGGGCCCCTCATGTGGAGTGTTTTGGGATCTCTCTCTCTCTCTCTCTCTCTCTCTCTTTCTCTCTCTCTCTCTTCTCAAAACCTGGAGGTGGAGTGGGCAGTAGGCAATAGTTCAAACTGTTTCATGATGGTTTAAAGTAGACCTCTGGGCGGATGCTGGGATTAGTAGCAAATACAGCCGGCGCTGCCACCCTGTGGTCATGCCCATGAAGAACGTCTCTCCCTGTCCTCTCTGGGACTGGGAAAGGAAGACTCCTGGGGTCCCCTCCAGGCTGGGTGTGGGGTTGTGCCTGAGGGCTTGGGCAAGCCTCTCCTAAGAGGGCCCTAGAGCCCCATCAGTTT
This sequence comes from Myotis davidii, assembly GCF_000327345.1. Taxonomy (NCBI): domain Eukaryota; kingdom Metazoa; phylum Chordata; class Mammalia; order Chiroptera; family Vespertilionidae; genus Myotis; species Myotis davidii. The sequence continues at coordinate 346,074 of NW_006299593.1, read as the reverse complement.
AGGCAGTGTCTTCCCATTAATGCTCATGAAATCTATTTAGAGGATCACAATCAGTATTTTTAAAGAGAAAATTAGAAAAGAATAGAAGACCCTAGAGCAGCAGTTCTCAACCTGTGGGTCGCGACCCCTTTGGGGGTCGAACGACCCTTTCACAGGGGTCGCCTAAGACCATTGGAAAACACATATATAATTACATATCGTTTTTGTGATTAATCACTATGCTTTAATTATGTTCAATTTGTAACAATGAAAATACATCCTGCATATCAGATATTTACATTACGATTCATAACAGTAGCAAAATTACAGTTATGAAGTAATAACGAAAATAATTTTATGGTTGGGGGTCACCACACCATGAGGAACTGTATTAAAGGGTCGCGGCATTAGGAAGGTTGAGAACCACTGCACTAGAGCATACAATATGTACAAAATGCAAACATCATTTTGTGAAACTTCTGTTTCGAATATATATACACACATGTGTGTAATGGGACCTAATCCCAGTATTTCTCACCATGACATGGGGCCGAAATGATTGAAAAATACTGATTCAAGAATCCGGACTCCCCGGAGTTAAGAATCTATTTTCTTCAATGTATCATAACTCCTACATCCTCCTTTGTGACATTTTTTAAAAAATATGTTTTATTGATTTCAGAGAAAGGGGAGAGGGAGAATGAGATAGAAACACCAATAATGAGAGGGAATCATTGATCGGCTGCTCCTCCACGCCCCCTACTGGGGATCGAGCCCAAAACCCGGAATCAAACCCGGACCCCCTGGTTCATTGGTCGAAGCTCAACCTGACGGCTGCTCCTGCCAGGCTATGCCATTTTTTTTTTAAATATATTTTATTGATTTTTTACAGAGAGGAAGGGAGAGAGATAGAGAGTCAGAAACATCGATGAGAGAGAAACATCGATCAGCCGCCTCCTGCACATCCCCCACCCGGGATGTGCCCGCAACCCAGGTACATGCCCTTGACCGGAATCGAACCTGGGACCTTTCAGTCCGCAGGCCGACGCTCTATCCACTGAGCCAAACTGGTTTCGGCAGGCTATGCCATTTTTAAAAACATAGCTATTTCTTTCTTTTTTTTTCTAACAGTATTCCTCACAACATTTGTGTGTTTTAATTATAGAAGCGATGTAAGAACACATTCTGGTTGTAAGAGTCAAGCATGTCAGGAGGGCAGAGAGTAAAATGAGAACGCTCGCCTTCTCCCCACTCCACGCCCAGGCACAGGGTCACCCCGAGAAACATGCTGGTGTGCTTCCTCTGGCCCTTTTCCGTGGACAGCCAGGTGTACGCGTGCATGTGTATGTTACTTTTACTCATATTAAATTGAGCTGTATGTACTATTAAGCTGCAGGGGGTTTTTTCACTTGTAGTGTCTTAGAGATCTTTTCCTGTCCGCACGTGTAAATTTATCTTATTCCTTTTAAGGGCCGAGTGACATTCCACAGTATGAAAGACTCATACTTCCTTAGCCTCCCCTCCGCTGCACCCTCCTGTGAGCCCCAGCCCCCCCTTTCCCAAACACCCGCCTCCCCTTCACTCCCTAGGGCACTCATCTCCCTCAGCCTGGCCTGGAAATATGGGGACTCCCACACACCCAGCCTCCTCGCTCTTCCCACCAGCCTCTGTGCTCTCAGCATTGGCCAGACCCTCGCTGGCTGCAGTCACGGCCTGGCATGAGGGAGCCTCCAGGACTGGGAGACATGCGCCGAGGACGCTTAGCAACACTCTGGTTTAATTATTGAATTGGGTGAAACATCCATTAGGGAGGATTCTCACTTTCCAGACAGCCTGTGAGTAAACATGTCGAGAAGAGAAGAGTGAGGTGTTGGTGAAAGCTGCCATTCACCCTGGCTCCTCCCCAGTCCCCACTCCCCAGTATGTCCTGCAAACCCCGTTCACACCAGAGAGCTGGCTGCAGAGGGCTTTTAATGTGAGAACCCAGTTACAAAAGTGTTGGAAGAGCTGAAAATGGGATGGTGAGGCAACTCCAAGATTAACATTTGCAGGAGGAGATGATATTCACCAGAGCCAAGAGCTGGGGCTACCAGGTCAAAGCTACAACTCGGAGGGGACAACAACTGGGAGCTGGAGTCATTTGGGGGGAAATGCCTGGCAGAAGGTGGCTGCACAGAATAGATGCCGCTGAAAACAAGAGAAAGAGAGGAAGGACGAGAAGTACCCTGCCCTTTCCCCTTCTCCTGTCCTCCAGCCTCCCAACAGGGCCTTGAATTGGTTGAACACAGCAGGAAACCAGTGAACAGAACAGCCTGGGAAACTCAATTTGCAGGAGTTGGCTCCTTGAATCTGGAACAGAGCAGGGGACGGGCAGGAAATGAATGGATGTTCAAACAGGCAATGACCAGCACATAAGCCGGGCAGCCCAGAGGCCAGGCTGGCACCAACTGGATCTGCTAATGTGAAGGATGAGGTTTTCTTTGGGAAAGGGAGACCTGTGTTAGGTGCTGTGTGTGGGTGTGCAGGAGGGAAAGTAGGCATGGTTTATCGCTGTGCCTACCAAGGTTCTGTACAGAAAAACCCTCTGGGCATTTTAACCAAGAAGAGATTTAATATAGAGAATTAGGTGCTTTCAAAATTATTGGAAGGGCCAACACAGTGGGTTTTAACCTGACTAGTACTGAACTGACTACAGTGGCACTCCAACTTCTGAGACCATTCTTTGAACTACAGGTTTGAAACCATTGTAATACGGAGATCAAAAACCAGAGTCAGCCACTACTGACATTGTCACCACTGTCCTTGACTCTTGACTCCCAGAAGCTAGAGAGTAAATTATGGAAGCTGTTGCAGGAAAAAAAAAAATCCTTTTTCTACAATCTTGGTGGTCATTAGAAACAACCAGATGCAGAAAACAGCCTTGGCCTCATGTCCACCCTCCAAATTTCATGAGTGTAACTGATGGGTACAATCCCTATTCACTTCCAGAACCCTAGCTGCAAGGGAGTCTGGTAAATGCAGTTTTTGGTTTTCCAATCCCTCCAAGCAAAAGGAGGATGGCTTGAGTGACTGCGGGAGCCCATCCTCAGTGTCCACCACCCACTCATGAGACTCAGCCAAGTGGAGGAAATAGTGCAAGACTGTGGACCACACTGTGTGATGGGACCTCCAATTGGTACAGATGTTCTGAGAGGGCAGCCGGCCTCAGTGGCCTCTCAGAGTGGTGAGCTAACATGTATGCCCACTCACGAGGGCCAGCTCCCTGCAGCAGCTCATTCTGTCCTCCCACTTACCTCATGAGACAGGGCCTAGTACATCCCCATTTACTCACAGGGAAACTGAGGCTCAGAGGGGTGAAATAACCTTCCTAAGAGCACAGGCCAATATAGGGCAGAGCTGGGAATAAACCAGGGCTGCTTGGCACCAAAGCTCTGGCTGGGTGTTGAGAGAGGGATGGAAATAAGGGTGGATGGGAGGGGAGGACTCTCCAGGTGAGGGGCCCAGCATGAGCAGAGGCACCACGGGGTCTGAATAGTGTGATGAGCATGAGCCTCACTGAGCAGGAGGTGTGGTGGGAAGAGGGTATCCTGAAGAAGAGGGCAGAAAAGGAGAGAGCATGCTTGGG
>NW_006299593.1:336244-342354 GCF_000327345.1 Myotis davidii | reverse complement strand
AGAGCAGGGCCAATGTCAAAGGAGGAAGCTAAGCCTCGGGGGCCACCAGAGCATGAGCGATCTCACCCAGGTGGGAGCTGTCTTCAGCACCAAATAAGCCTCATTTCTGGGCTGCAGAGCAGGTACTGCCAAGGGGAGACAAGGCCATGCTGACAGCTCTTCAGCAGCTGGGGTTCCTGCCTCCTTCCTCCTCCAGAAAGCCTCCTTGGATTGCCTCCACCCGGGTCTCCTGGAGTCGGGCTGTCCGCATGGTGTGTCCTATGCAGATGCCCAGGCCCTGTGCTCAGAGGCAGGCCCCCGTGCCTGTTTAATGCTCTGCCATCACCATCTTTATATTCTCAATAATGTTTTAACGAGGGGCTCTGTTTTTTCACTTTGCTCTGGGCCCTGCAAATTATGAAGTTCGTCTGGCCTGGAGCGAGGAATAATTTTTAAACGGTTTTCATGACTCCGGGGGATGCAGGTGGCTCCCCGTGGCCTTTTCAAGGAGGGTGGCTTGAAGGCTTTAAAGGCACTCCTTGTGTTGTTTTAGCTCTCCTGTGCATCCCTGATTCCTGCACCTCACAGGCACTTGGCATATCCTATATAATAAAGAGCTAATATGCAAATGGTTGTCACACCCTCACATCATCACGCCCTCACACCCTCACGCTGTAAGGGTTCAGACACTCAACACTGGGGAGAGAGGAATGGGGGCCAGCCAGGCACAAATGAGCACATGAGAGAGGAATGGGGACCAGCCAGGCTGCGGCCCAGGAGAGGGACAAGCCACCCACCCCATGGTCCCGGGCACATACAGCTGTGGCCCAGGCAAAGCCACCCACCCACAGTTCCCTGGGGCTGCGGTTGGCCTGGGCAAAGCCGGCCCGGGTCCTGGGTGCCTGCAGCCGGCTGGAGGAGGGAATCCTGGGTCCCGGATGCAGGGCGGGGCAAGGCAGAGGCAGTTAGGGGTGATCAGGCCAGCAGAAGAGCAGTTAGTGGCTATCAGGAAGGCAGGCAGAGGTGGTTAGGGGTGATCAGGCAGGCAAGTGGTTAGGAGCCAGCAGTCCCAGATTTTGAGAAGCAATCAGACATCCCCCGAGGGGTCCCAGGTTGGAGACGGTGCAGGCCTGGCTGAGGGACACCCCACCCCCGTGCACAAATTTCGTGCACTGGGCCTCTAGTTTTTTGTTGTTTTTTTTTTAATATAAATTTTATTGATTTTTTTCAGAGAGGAAGGGAGAGGGATAGTTAGAAACATCGATGAGAGAGAAACATTGATCAGCCACCTCCTGCACACCTCCCACTGGGGATGTGCCCCCTACCAAGGTACATGCCCTTGACTGGAATCGAACCTGGGGCCCCTCAGTCCACAGGCCGACGCTCCATCCACTGAGCCAAACAGGTCAGGACCCTCTAGTTTTTCTATAAGTGTGCATGACTTTCCCAGATCCTATATGCAGCCCTGCTCTAAACACTGCAAAGCAGGGTCTGTGTTGTCTCTTTACTGCACTTTGGCCCCAGCCCCCCTGGCTCCACAAGGGCCATGCACACAGTGGGTGCTCTATGGGGCTTGCTGAGCCCACCCCAAGGGCCAGTCTGGTCTTTCTGCTTCCTGGGCAGGAGTGGAGGAGGGGGGGAAGGGAAGGAGACTGTGTGTGTGTGTGTGTGTGTGTGTGTGTGTGTGTGTGTGTGTGTAAGAGAGAGAGAGAGAAATACAGGGAGAAGGGAGGGGGCACATAAAACAGAAACAAAGAGTTCAAATGTGAAACGATTAAAAAAATAAATCGAAGGGAGTGAGATAAGGCCGTGGAGCCTCTGCTCCCTAGTTAACATTCATTGGATTGAATAATCAGGCTTCATTATCTCAAATTGTCTGCATATTTGCCCTCAAAATGCTAATTTACAGTTGGCTGGGAGCAGTCTCGGCCTATTTTGACTAAAATATTATTTCACTTTATTGAGCATTGTTCTTAGCTGTCGGGCATCTTGGTTTGGGAGGGGCAGGAGGGGCCGCAAGAGAGGGAGAGAGGAAAACATTTCCTATCAAAGCACTGCTCCGCTCTGGTCTGATTACGGGCTCCCTGTTTTGCGTAGAAATGGCATTTCTACGCCTCCAAGTAAAATTAGAGTCTTTATCATTTTCTTTTAGGGGATAGGCCGTTTATCGTTAATCTCAGGGAAGAAAATAGGAGAAATAATCTTTTTTTTCTGTTTTACTGAAGGTGTGAAAAATCTTGCTCATCACTTCCCCCTTCCTCCTGGGTGCTGAGGCGCCCAGCTCCCTCTGCCTCCTCCACTTTCTTCATGACCTCCAAAGGCCCTGAATTCTCTGCCGCTTGCCCTTCTCTGTCCTCCAGGCCCCAGCGACCAAGAAAAAAGAAATGGTGGAAGGCAACTTGCATCCACTCAGGGGCTGGGCTTGCTGGAGTTTCCCAGAACCTCAGCCTGGAAGTCTAGAGATGATTGAGCTCTAAATTTTATGCTCGAGTTGAGTTAGAAAGATGCTGCCCTCCTTGGAACTAAAAGTCCACAATAGTCCTTTCAAGTCTTCGTTCACAGGTGAGCACAGTACTCCAGACAGCAGGGCGTGGGCCCTGGGCTGGTTTTAGGTGGGGAGCGGGGGCTGCACTGAGGCATCCATACTCCGCTTCCCCACCCAGACTCCCTTGCCAACGAGGACAGGAGGAGCCGGTGTCAACCGTTGTCCGGGCCAGCCCTCTGCCAGGCTGGTTCTGTCTGTGGTGCCAGTCACAGGGAAAAGAGCCTAGAAGTTGTTTTAGTCCAACCCCCTTAATCAGATGAAAAACTGAGGCCAGAAAGAAGTTAGTAGTGAGAGGTCACAAATCTAGCCAGCGGGTCACCTTGGTGATTGCTGTTACTGTTCAGGAGGCTCCCGCTCTCCTGTCGGACCCCTCTCTGATGCCCTTCCCAGTCAAGCCTCCTTCCGTTTTTTTGTCATGTCTTCCCCATCGTCGCTCTCCCATGGGGGATGGGTGGCCACTCTGGCACTCTGTGGGGGTGAGAAGGTTCTGGATTGCTGGTGCCTCCTTGTGCCCTTTCTTCGCCGTGCAGGCCAGCCCAGGACCCAGGAGATGGCCTGCCCAGCCAACAGGCCTCAGCTCTCCTGCTCCAGAGCCAGGCCCTCCCCACCCGGCCAGGCCTTCCCTTTCCTCCGAAGCCCGAGGAGGCCGTCCTCTTCTCCGCCCTGGAGGGACTGGAAGTTAGAGCTCCCAAGGCCAAGGTCCAGGGTCACTGTGTGCAGCTGGGCAGGTTGTACCAGGTGGGCGGTGGGGCTGAGCTCCTGCTCCTGCTCCCTTCACTGGGTGCTGTGCCCTGGCACAGAGCAGCTGCCCAGAAGGGTGCCATGGGCTCGCCCTGGCCCTCCCCAGCTGGCCTGCTTCTCTCTCCCGCCCGCCCCAACCATCTGAGCTCAGCCTTCTCCCAGGGCCCCTCTCCTGAATTCCCCGGAGCTTCAATGTATTGCCTGGACTGAGACCCAGACTTGATGTTCCCACTCCCCTGCCCTGGTTCTATGTGGTGCACGGGACCTTGCCATTTGTAATCCCCAGGCTCTGGCCTCTGTCCACTTATGGCAGCCACACCCATCCCTGGTGGGGTCTCCATGCCCCTGGTCACAGCAGTCACTGCCATCTCTCAGCGTCCTGACCTCCTGAAACAATGTACTTCCCAGGCCCTGGGTTCATGCCTCCCTCGCCAGCCAGGCCTGGGGACAGCAAGCTCTGGCCAAGCAGAGGGGCACTGGTCGGGGATATCACCATGCATTTTACACAGAGCCTTCTGGAGGGCAGCATCACAATACAGCCTGCAGGCAGGCACCCCAGCCACCTAGGTGCACACAGAGCAGACATGACACCCCTACATTCCAGCCAGCACTGCACATACTCTGCAGACACACCCCACAGCTACCACTGACCCCCCCTCGTTAAAAAACACTAAAAACACAGACACTAGATATACTCAGAAGACACACACACACACATACACAGCCAACATTTCCCCACCAACCTGCACTCAGATCCAACAGAATCCACACACACCCTCCGCTGACATCACACACATACACTCCCCAGGCACACACATACACATTCACACACAGCAGACACCACACACACACACACACACACACACACACACCCAACAAATACACACACTCCCACCCACTCACCTTCATTGGAGTTGGTGGCCATGCACCTGGTATGATATGAGAAAGCAGAGAAGCGCCCCCCAGCCCACCCCTACATACATGATGCAATTACTAAACATAGGAGCACATCCCACAGCTTCCGGGTGCAGGGCCCTGCCTTCAGCCAGCTCTGTCACTGCAAAGACATGCGGCCTGGTTCACACGCTTTCCTTAACCAGAAATAAGGCATCAGGAGAACTTGTCCAAAGTCCCAGAAAGGCGTGAGGTCACAAGTGTTCACCATGAACATGTACTGAGGCCGCCCTGGGGTTTGGGCTGCAGGGCAGAGAAGGAATCCCAGGCCAGGCTTGGCCCCTGCCCTCAGGGAGGTGGCATCTGGCTGGGGGGAGAAGTGGGGCTTGGTCTCAGAGGACTCGAGAATAAAAAATACATCAACTGTGCAAATTCACCATCAGGCAGAGGGACTGAGGATTAAATGGGGTTAGCAGTAAAGCCAGCAATCCCGGGGGTGGCCACTGCAGCTGGCCGTGTCTAGAGGGAAGCATTCAGACTGGGGATGAGGCGAGTGGGACATGCAGGGCCATTTACTCATTCGTCAGCTGTATGTTTATCTAGTGCTCACTGCCGATCTGATCTAGGTACTGCTATTGGCAGTGACTTTGAGGGACGAGGTCCCTGCTTCATGCAGCTTCTGTCCCAGCTGAGAGACAGTCAATACCAACCACGCGAAGGGTGGGGGGTGAGGACAAGGTGGTGTTAGTCTCTGCGGTGAACCCACAGGTGACTGGGCCAGGGGAAGGCTCCCCTAGGGCAATGAGGGAAGGCCTGGCATCAGGGTGAGGCCAGAAGGCGCTCCCTCTCAGATGTTGACCTTGAGAGGGAATGCCTTTTTCAATGTGTGCTCTGGGTGGCTCCTCACTGGTCCCAGCCCTGCCCAGGGCTTGTTAAGGGGAGGCGCTGAGACATGGGGCTCTAGTTTGCCACCGAGGCCTCCAGCCTGATTTCTCTTTACATCTGCCTTTGTGTTCCATTTCTGAAGACCTCCGCGTGCCCTGGCCCAGCCTTCACCCCAGCCCAGCTTTTCTTCCCTGGGCCTCGGGGTGTGGGAGGACCCTCCCGGGCCTCGCCCTTGCACAGAGAAGCCCAGCCTTGAACTGGGGTCTAAGCACAGAGACAGACTCCGCGGGATGTTTTCCCGGTTTGGGGTGGTGGTTCTGGGAGGGAGAAGTGCATGCTGGGGGCCTGAATGGAAGGCTGGGGACGGGGAGGGAAGAAACAAAACTCATTCCAGCTGGGAACCAGGTCTTGTCCCTTAGAAGCCATCACCCAGGAGCCCACGGGCTTGCCCCCAAAGGCTCCCATGTCACCCCATTCTCTCTTCCCCTGCACTGACCTCTCTCATTAACTACCGGGGTTAAGGCCGTGTCTGTCCTGCAGCTTGGACCCCTGTGTGCAGGGCGTGCATGGCTGACTGAGGTGCTGCAGGTCCAGGTCCCCGGGCAGGCCACCCGAAGTCAAAGTGGGCCTGGCCCCTGCACAGCACTGGGGCCCGGAGGCCGGTCTGGGGCACACAGGGACCTCCCAGACCGCAGCTTCATGGTGGGTCTTAGGGTGTCGAGCCCCGCCAGGCCCCTGCGGACGCTCTGCACCCCCTCCCTCATCACACAAAGGACAGGGTGGTCTGGGGTCCCCCGTCCTGCAGCCTGGGGTGTGCCTGGGGAAGTTTTGACAACCCGATGGGCTGGGGCCCAGGGAGATTGGGGTGGGGGAGGGTCCTGCCTGTCTCCTAGGCCCACGGCGGGGCTGGGGGCGCCCCTCCCGGAGCCCTAATCAATGGGCCGCAGCCGGCGGGAGGGGCTGGCGGAGGATTAGGGCGGAGAAGGGCAATGACAGCCGCCCGGCCGCGCTCGGCTTTCCTCCCGCGGGGCTCCAATGCCACATTTGGGATGCAGCGCCGCGCCTC
>NW_006299593.1:330337-336111 GCF_000327345.1 Myotis davidii | reverse complement strand
CCCCTGCTGCCTCCCGCGGGAACGACACGGTCGGACCGCCCTTCAGAGCCCGGGCCCAGACGCTCCCCACCCCTCCCAGGGCGCTGGGATCCCCTGGCTTTGCTGGACGGGTCCCAGGCAGGACAGGCACTTACAAAAGCAGGATGAGCCCGGCCAGCGTGGCTCAGTGGCTGAGTGTTAACCTATGAACCAGGGTCAAGATGCGAGCTGGTCAGGGCACATGCCCGGTTGTGGGCTCCATCCCAAGTGTGGAGCGTGCAGGAAGCAGCCAATCAGTGATTCTCATCATGGATGTTTCTATTTTTCTCTCTTCCTCTCCCTTCCTCTCTGAGATTTGGTGACTCCATGAATTGGCTCTGCACCTTTGAGTCTATCATCCGCGTCACGGGGGGCCTGAGTGAGGGAGATGTAGAACCAGACCAGAGCCTGCAAATCCTGACAGCGGATGGGGCCTGATTCTGAGTCCTGTCAGTTGCTCACACACAGGCCACCTCCTGCGTCTCTGTTCTGTGGGTGAGCATAGCCTTCCCAGGCGGTGAGCACTGGCAGAGTCCTCCTCAGCACCAAGCCCAGGTGTGTTCCCAGCCAGCACGGAAGCACCCTACGGGAAAGCTCCGGTAGCATCCCTCCCTCCCGCCGCTGGAGCTCCGGGTTCCTGGGAGGCAGGCCCGAGTTTTCTGTCTCTACGGAGCTCCTGTACAGTGTCCTGGAGAACTTAGCCCCCAGTTCCTCCCCTGGTTTGTAGAGGTCTGGACTTGCTGTCCGTTCTGACTCGGGGCTCCTCATTGGACAAGCCCCACTTGGCTTTTCTCTGGAAAAGCAGAAAGCAGGGCTGAGCTCCAGTGGCGTCCAACCCGCCCCTCTCCTCATCAGGAGCTTGTAGACCTTGATTTCCCCAGACTGTTCTCTAGAGACCCTGGAAGCTCTGAGTGGGACCCGTGACCCCCTCCCCACGCCCACCCCTATGTTTGAAGCCAGGAGTCCCAGGGGCAGCTCGCCATACAAGTGTGAACAGCAAACAAATCAGTCTGGATACAAACAAGGACACTTCCTAACAGGAACCTCAGTTTGTGCTGAACAAACAGGCAGCCGGAGCCCCCATCCTACTCCTAGACCCCCAGCTGGCGGCCAGGCCCAGCTTCTGCACCTGGCCTGGGGAATGAGGTTTCCCAGGACTCCCAGCGCCCCTCCCCACACCAGTTCGCTCCCAACCTGCCCCAGGCCCTGGACTCGACCTCCCCAGCCTTAGTAGGTGGTGCAAAGGCTTGGTGACAACCCCAGAAGCCCAGAAGTCCACTTGTGGAAGTGCCTTAAAAGGTTACAGTGAGCCCTAACCGGTGTGGCTCAGTGGATAAAGCGTCGGCCTGCGGACTCGAGGGTCCCAGGTTCGATTCTGGTCAGGGCATGTACCTTGGTTGTGGGCACATTCCCAGTAAGGAGTGTGCAGGAGGCAGCTGATCGATGTTTCTCTCTCATCGATGTTTCTTAAAATATATTTAAAATAAATAAATTAATTAAATTAAATTTTAAAAAGTTACAGTAAACTGAGGGATGGTATGGACTGGTATGCAGGGCCTGTGACTAGTCTGTCCTCTTCCCCCTGACCAACGCCACCCAACATCTACCGGCGCACACCCCACACCACCGGCACCAGCACCAGCACCATCACACCATCACCATCATCTCTATTATCCTCTCTTCTGAGCATAGAAACCTCTTTCTAAGTTTCGCCCCCTCCAACTCCATATGCTTACAAGACTCTTGGAAAGGTCACACACATTACAGTCCAACTCTTTTTGTCTTTCTACCTCAACAATGCCCCTAAGGGTTTGGACCTATATTGATGGTGCAGAGAGGGCCTCAAGCCAGATAGGCAGTGACTTTTTAAGAAGAACCTATCCCTTTGCTTGCCTCTTGTACTGGTGTTGGAAGTTCAGTCAGTTATGAGGAGTTAAGATATTTCTTAGAAGAATTTACTCTTTCACACACACTCCTGTCACAACTCTATCCTCCACTCACCCTCAAAGGAAAAAAGAAATACCCTTTCCTCTAAGAGCACAGAGGAGAAATCAATTCAATTCCATTTAATTTCACTGAAATGGACACTCTCATTCTGGAATTTGGAGGCAGGCCTGGGTTTGAATTCTGGCAGTTCACTAGCTGTAAAACAAATCACTTAGCTCTCCAAGACCCAAAACAGGAATAACAGCAAGATGGTGAGAATCGGCTGTGCTGTATCAATGCATACCCCGCAGTCTGGAGTATCATAGGGGTTCGGTAGAGGACCATTCCTCTTTCTTGTCCCTTTCTTCAGACTGGAAAAATAAGGGAATTTAATTCAGGAAATATGCATGTACCAACTATGTGCTAAGCACTGAGGAATCCATGGCTGGTGGGAAAAGCAACAAATAAGGTGCTGACCTGAGTTTTGGGTTGTCACAGGGGCATAGTATGGAGTAAGCTGGAAGCTCAGAGGCCTGGGCTGAGTTTTGCCTTTTGGGCCAATCACTCCCCACTTGGTTGGACCTCCATGTCCTTCCTTTTCTGTGTAACAAAGGGCTTTGACTGGTTTGCTGCTAAGGTCCTGGCCAGCTCTAAAGTAGTCTAAGTGATAGAAAACAGACCAGTCTCACTGCACAAGGGTTGTTTGCCCGGGCCTCATCCTTCCTCTCTGGTCATGCCTTCTTTCCTCTGTCTTTGCCCATCCTTCAAGTCGGGAGTCCCAGTGGGTCCATCGTAGCCAGTGCTTCTCTCTTCTCTTGCAGCATTTTCTTCCTGCATCATCGCATCCACTCCTTTGGAGGTGTCTGCGGAGAAAAGCCTCCTCCGGAGCCTTCCCGGACCTTGAAGTTATGGCTAATCTCCGTCCTTCATATTCCCAGGGAATCGGCGGCCCCGTTAGCTTGACAGTTGGGTTACTTGGTTGTGGATGAGTCTCTGTGCTCCTCCCTCCCCTACCACGAGGCTGTGAGTTCCCAACGGGGAGAAACTGTATTCTTCACTCCTTTGTACCCCCATAAACCCCGCACATAAAACAGACCTCAAACGAATAGATGTTTGCTGACTTCAGTCTAATTGAAAGAGCATAGAATTTCAGAGAAGGCCTTAAAAGCAGCATACATAAGAAGACGCTGGGAAACAGTAGGTAACTGCAAAGTGCAATGTGTGTTAGCATCTACCGCCTCCTGTGTGTCACTGTGCATCCGGGGGAGGGAGGAACAAACAAACAACCTTGTTTGCTCCTGGCCGGTCAGGTGCAGAGGACACAGGAGGGGCAGGGGAGGGGAGGAGCAGGTGTGTGCTGGAGCTGAGGCAGCCGGGCAGGCGGGGGAGTGTGGGCCTTCCCTCAAGGCAGCCCAGGGCCCTCTTACCCTGGAGGCCTGTGTGTGGGCCCTCCATCTCAGCTCCAAAGACCTGCATATGCCCCAGTTAATGTATTTTTTCTGGGTGAAAAAAAAAAACAAAACAAAAAACAACCTGTCCTTGGGAAGATGAAAGGGAAAGAAAGAGATGGAGAGAGACACTGTAAAAAAGTGAAAAGGGAAAAAAGGGACGGGACCAGGATTCACAAGGGTGCTGGGAGGAAGGAGCAGTGGTTTGTTCTCCCTGGAATACCCAGTTCCTATGACACGGGGTGGCTTTCCCTATCCGCACCCAGGAAGTTGTAGAATGCCTTATCTGCCGGCATGGCCTTCCACAGTCGGGCATCAGGTTCCACATGCACCTGGGTCTGTTTCTGAGGTCTGCATCCTGTCCCACTGGATCTACCTCCATTTTTTGTTTGTTTGTTGATCATCTTTTGACTTTGATTCTTCCCATTCATTTATTCAGGCCTTATTTTATGCCCTTTAATCACGGAAGAACACTACAATAATGGATGTACATATCTTATTTCTTATTTTAATTGGAACTTCTTCTGAAGTCTCATGTTTAAATATGAGTCTTGCTGCGTGTCTTTGATGACTACCCTTTGCTCTGGGGTAGTTTGGTAAAAGGTGTACTTTTTTTTTTAATGTTGACTTCTATAATTTTTTTTCTGAGTCTACTAAGATCATTATATTTTTTCTTCAATGTGTTTATATGCAATACTACTTTGATGACTACTTTTTACGCTAATAGATAAGTTTTCATTTTATAAGTGATTGTAGGACTTTATCAAATGTTTCCTTCTGCATCTATTAAAAAGTATTATATTTTTCTTTTATCTGTTGATATGGTGTACTCCTTAAGAGATTTTATAATGTTGAACTTTCTTACATTCTCAGGACAAACCCTATTTGATCATGATTAATTATTATTTTTATATGAACTGCCACATTTGATTTACTAATATTTTATTTAACATATTATCTCCTTAGCATCATACAGATAATTAATTTATGGTCCTCTCATAAACTAGTCTTTTCTGGTGTGGAGATCAAGGTTACACTAGGCTCAAAAATGATTAGGGTGCCTGACCAGTTTGCTCAATGGTTAGAGCATCAGCCTGCAGACTGTAAGGATTCCGGTCAAGGGCATGTACCTTGGTTGTGGGCACATCCCCAGTAGGAGGTGTGCAGGAGGCAGCTGACTGATGTTTCTCTCTCATTGATGTTTCTAACTCTCTATCCCTCTCCCTTCCTCTCTGTAAAAAATCAATAAAATATACTTTTAAAAGATGATTAGGGTATCCCTGGTTGGTGTGGTTCAATTGATTGGGTGTCATCCTAGTACTGAGGGGCTGCTGGTTCCATTTCCGGTTGGGGCACATGCCCAGACTGTGGGCTTGATCCCTCGTGAGGGGCATGCATAAAGCAACTGATGTTTCACTCTCACATTAATTTTTCTCTCTCTCTCTCTCTCTCCCTAAAAATTAAAAATATGATTAGGTAGCTTTCCCTCTTTCAACTCTGAAACAGTATAAAACTAGGAACACTTATTCCATAAAGCTATTAGGACTGGGTATATTTTTGGAGAAAGGGAAAAGTGGTTAATAAAATTTTGATTTCCAATTAACAATCAATGGCATATTATTTTCTTTTTTAAAAAAATATATATTTTATTGATTTTTTTACAGAGAGGAAGGGAGAGGGATAGAGAGTCAGAAACATCGATGAGAGAGAAACACCGATCAGCTGCCTCCTGCACACTCCCCACTGGGGATGTGCCCGCAACCAAGGTACATGCCCTTGACCGGAATGGAACCTGGGACCCTTGAATCCGCAGGCCGACGCTCTATCCACTGAGCCAAACCGGTTAGGGCCATATTATTTTCTAAAGTCCATTTTGACAATTACCCCTTTGTAAAAAACATTTATTTCATATAAGTTTTCAAATGTATTAACAATGTTATTCATAATAATTCTTTACAATAGAATAATCTCTGTTTTATTTGTAGGTCGGCCATATCATTCCTAATAATGTCTATTATGCCTTTTCTCTTTTTACTCCTGATAAATCTTGATAGTGGTTTGTTTCTTCTAGTATTGCCTCCAAAGAACCATTTTTTTATTTTATAGTATTGATCTTCTCAACTGTGTCGTCTGTTTTCATTAACTGTATCAATTTTTCTACTTCACTATTTTATGTTCTTATCCATATTTTTCTTTTCTCCTATTTTAACTTTTCCTTATTTATTTTTAACCTCTTACTTAAATTGAACACAATTCCTTTAATGCCAGTCTTTATTTTATTGTTACTTTTGTTACAGAAAAATTTTAGTAGAAACAAAATCAGAAAGAATACTATGTACTCAATAGCCAACATCAACAATTTTCAACTGATGTTAATCTCAT
>NW_006299593.1:329980-330284 GCF_000327345.1 Myotis davidii | reverse complement strand
ATAGCTACCACTTAACCAAAAACACAATCTCATTTAAATCTTATAACAATTTCACCAGGTAAGTATTATTTTCTCACCTAAGAGATCATTCCCATTTTATAAGAAATTGGGGCTTAGCCCTAGCCAGTTGCTCAGTGGTTAGAGCATCTTCCCACGGACCAAGGGTCTCAGGTTTGATTCCCAATCAAGGGCACGTACCTCAGTTGTGGGTTTGATAGCTGGCCCGGGTCAGGGCACATACGAGAGGCAACCAATTGATGTGTCTCTCACATTGATGTTTCTCTCTCTCTCCTTCTCTTCCCTG
>NW_006299593.1:323049-325395 GCF_000327345.1 Myotis davidii | reverse complement strand
CAATTTTTCTACTTCACTATTTTATGTTCTTATCCATATTTTTCTTTTCTCCTATTTTAACTTTTCCTTATTTATTTTTAACCTCTTACTTAAATTGAACACAATTCCTTTAATGCCAGTCTTTATTTTATTGTTACTTTTGTTACAGAAAAATTTTAGTAGAAACAAAATCAGAAAGAATACTATGTACTCAATAGCCAACATCAACAATTTTCAACTGATGGTTAATCTCATATTGGGCAATCATTAATCCAAGATTAAAGCAAATTCTGACGTTATATATTTTCATGTATAAATAGTTCAGTAGTTTTTCTAAAATATTAAGATTCATTACACTTAAAAATACTATTATCATACCTAAAAAAATCCACCAATAATCTTTCATGTCATCCAATATCCATACTCAAATTTCCTCAATTACCCCATAAATACTTACATAATTTCTTTGGCTCCTCATAAGGTCCAATCATTGCAATTGGTTAATATGTCTCTTATGACTCTTTTAACCTATAGGTCTCTCTTCATCTTTTTTCCTTTAAAATTTACTTGTTGATGAAGATGGATAGTATGTCCTATAGAGCAGGACATACTCTACCATTGCAAATAGACCCTTTCCTCCCCATAATAGCTACCACTTAACTAAAAACACAATCTCATTTAAATCTTATAACAATTTCACCAGGTAAGTATTATTTTCTCACCTAAGAGATCATTCCCATTTTATAAGAAATTGGGGCTTAGCCCTAGCCAGTTGCTCAGTGGTTAGAGCATCTTCCCACGGACCAAGGGTCTCAGGTTTGATTCCCGCTACCCTCTAGAAATAGACAAGTGCCCTGGCTAGTTGTTCTCAGTGGTTAGAGTATTGGCCCTTGGATCAAAGAGTTGTGGGTTTGAGTCAAGGGCACGTACCTCAGTTGTGGGTTTGATAGCTGGCCCGGGTCAGGGCACATACGAGAGGCAACCAATTGATGTGTCTCTCACATTGATGTTTCTCTCTCTCTCCTTCTCTTCCCTGCCTTCCACCCTCTCTAAAAATCAATGGGAAAATATCCTCGGGTGAGAATTTTTAAAAAAGAAAATAAATTGAGTCTTAGAGCGAATAAGGCACTGAAATGTTCAATGACAAAGCAGGGATGTGAAGCCAGGTTTGTCCAACACCCAGCTCCACATTTTCTGTTACTGTGCTCCACTGTCCCCCAACAGCATGAACTGTGGGTCCTCCTTCCCCTCTTCATGAGGCATGCTGCTGGCATCCTGGCATTGATGTCTGGGTGGGTCTCCGGGGTTTGCATCCCCAGGGCCTGCCTGGTTGATGTCCCCTCATCTCTGACCCAGCAGCCTCTAGCTGGACCACAGTAGGCCTAATAGACCTTGGACCAGTCCATTCGCCCAACATTTCACCCTCAGGTTCCAGGCTGCCTGCTGGAGAAGCAGGGGTAGGGGGGAAGGGGTTCCTCAGAAGGCAGGGCCAGTATTTGTTGAAGCCTGGAGCGGGCAGAGCAGGCAGCTGCCCACCAGCAAGGTGCCTCTGGCCGGTCCTTGGCAGAGCAGATGGGAATGTTTGTGTCCGGTTGACAATGACAAGGAAGTGCCCTGCACCTGACTGAGTCGTTTCAGGATCAGGGACTGATTCGGGGAAGCAGAAAGCCATCCTTAGCCGGGCAGCCAGGAACCCGTCCCTCCGAGCCCCACAGTCACAGCAGAGGGCTCCCCCTGCTCAGGCTAATTAGAATGCTTTACCTGCATCACTCACGTTATCTGCACAGCAACCCCACGAAGTAGCTACTATCGTCACCATTTTCCAGGTGAGGAAAGACAAACCGTAACTTGTAACTTAACCAAGAACAACAGCTAGCAAGTACTGGTTACCCATGAGGAAAACAGGGATAGAATGCCTGCCCACCAGCTCCATACCACAGGAGTTTTGTAGGCCGTCAACTCCCATACATCGACAATAAGTTAGTATTTTTAAATCTGAAACCGTTACAGTTCTTCCCTCCCCCTTCTGGATAGAGGACAGATTTCTCCAGGGGCGCCTCTAGGTCATGTGGGCACAGAAAGTTGCTGGAAGAAGTTGGTAAACAACGGTGTGGGCAGACAGGGGAAGTAAGCGGCTGGAGGGACAGAGTGGACAATTTACTTTTCACTGTGCTTATAAGCAAGATCTCTACACGTAATTGCTTAAACATGAAAGGGCTGCGCAGTATCAGGTGAATCTGGCTGGAGCCTCTGCTTCTAAGATAAGCAGAGGCCTGGGGGCGCCCCGTGGCGGGGAGGCTCGCCCACGATCGCCGGCGAGCGACAGGGCTCCTCCCCAGCACCGCACAGGGTGGGCACCGTCAAATG
>NW_006299593.1:304947-322793 GCF_000327345.1 Myotis davidii | reverse complement strand
GCGCCTGCCCCGCTCCCTGCCTGCCCGCCTACCTGAGCCTGGGGCTCTACCAGCCGTCCCCCCAGCCCCCTGCGCTGGGGCTGCGCGCGGCTCACCTCGGCGGTCTCCAGGGCCTCGGCGTCACAGGTATGAGGTGCCCCGGGGAGCAGGCGGGGTAGGTGGAGCGTGAAGCCCCGACAGTGGCTTGCACAGGTTAGAGGAGAAGTCCCTGAGTTGGGGAACCGCACACGATCGGAGTGGAAAGGGCCCGATGACCCGTGACCTTGCAGTTGAAACCGAGGCCCCGGAGGGCTGGCTGAGAGCAGCCCTGGCGCCAGGCTTCCCCGCAGGCTGCTGAGGTGGGAGCCGTTGTGTGTGAGAGGTGCCGGAGGACCCAAGCGGGGCTCGGAAGGCTACCACGGCCAGCGCTGGGACTGCAGGGGGCTCGGCGTCCTCCACGAGGGATTTGCTCCCTCCCACACCCCCTTTGGACCATGCTTGGTGGCGCAGACTATTCCCCAAAGCAGCCCTTACGGTGACTCCATGGCCCCGTCTTAGCGGGGAGAAGCGGATGCTACAGGTGGTGCAGGTCAGCGGGGAGCCGCTGGGAGCTGGCCATCTCCACGCCCCAGTGCCGCCTCCACTGCTCACGTCTCTGTGAGCTCATCTCCACCCTGAACCTCCCGGAGCCTGCTTTCTTAGAGTGCTTTCAGGGCTCTGGAGGGGTGTCCCTCCCACCCATGTTGGAGAGAAACCCTGGCTTCTGACCCCATCCAAATTCATGCCACTGCCGCCGGAGCCAGGCCCATCGCACCCCGCCACGGTTTCTAACCTCCTCACCCATCTGAGGTCTGAATTGCACGTAACTACTTTACATTAAAGTTGTCCCATTTTCAAGTTCGTTTTTGCGTAGCTATTACATTCACACAGTTCAAATGTCAAAATGTTTACTAATACAGTATCTGATTTCAGGAAGAAAAAAATGTTTACTCAGATGGAGAAATTCCCTCTACCACTTAGTGGCTGACCTTTAAAGACCTAGTGACCCGCATCCCACAAGCAATCCATGACGCCTTTCTTGATTCTTTCAGAAGTACTTTATGCATATTTAATACCTGAACACACACACACACACACACACACACGTTTCCCCCCATACTAGTTTCCCCCCATACTAGACACACTGCTCTGTGCCTTACTTTTTCATATCCACACAGAGCTTCTTTACACCTCGGAGTGTCCATTGTAAGGGTGCACCATACTTTATTTAATCAGACCCTATTAATGTGTCTCACCTCTTGCTATGTTGCTTACACTTACGGTAAGTCTGGTTTGCCCAGTGGTTGGTGTCCTGGGCAGCCATGGTCCTGGCCGCACTCCCTTCACTGGAGCAGTTTGCAGCCCTGGGAGCCTCCCCAAGGCTAATGGAAGCTGAGGGGGTCTTAGCACGGCACTTCCGTTCCTCTGTCTGGAACACTCCCTTCCCAGACAGCCAAATGGTCCACTTTCTCGTTCCTTTCGCGTTATGATTCAGGTACCTGACCCTGGTGGACAAATCTTCACCTCCATTGTCTACATCTCCGCGAGCTGAATAGCACCTGTGTGTGCACTGGGAAAAGCCACCCCTTCCTTCAGGCAGACACAGCACCTTGTCAGGGGGCAACTACTGGCCTGTGGAGAGTGAGCAGAATTTCAGACTCCACTTACCCGCCCAGCTGGGTACCCCTGTGCAGGGCACAAACTGCATATAGTGGCCTTATTCAAATATCACCTCAGTTCCCTTTCTAAAAATGCAAATTATCCTCCCCCCAACATATACACACACTCACTGTCCTTTCCTGCTATTTTCTTCTCACTAGTATTAATCACTGTCTGACATACTCAATATTTTCTTTACCTTTTCTATTGTTATACAGAGATTTTTCTATTTTGTCCTGGAACCATGCCTAATAGACAGACATTCAAAAAGTATTTGTTTGATGAACAAAAAGGGGGAACCCTCGAGGGTCCCTTCTCTGTTCATCCTGTGGGGTCCCTGAGGGAGCCAAGGAAAGGAGTGGAGGGCAAGGAGAGATGAAGGTTCAACAACTTCCCTTAGGGTCAGAAGTTAAGCCACTCGGCTGGAGAATCGTGGAGGCAGGAGTCTCACAACATTGCCCCTTCTGTCTCACTTGTTTTGTTATTTCTGTGCAGTCTCTTCCCACTATGCCCCTTGCTGTGTTACCCAGCCAAGGGCAAGGCCGGGCAGTGGAGCGGTGAGCTTGTTCTCTCCCCTCCAACTTGGGTGGGTAGGTGGGTGTGGCTAACCTCCCCTCCTACTCTTTAGGTTTGGAGCTGATTCACTGCCCAGGCCTCTGGAGTCCCCCAGACTGGGCCCCAAGGGAGGACCTTCAGGACACGGAGAGACCCCAAAAGAGGATTCGAACTATGTTTAACTTGGAGCAGCTGGAAGAGTTGGAGAAGGTGTTTGCAAAACAGCACAATCTAGTAGGAAAGAACAGAGCCCAGCTGGCAGCCCGGCTCAACCTTACAGAGAACCAGGTAGGAACGGAGCCTCCCGTGGGGCCCAGGCTGCACCTGGGGACAGACACTACTCTCTGGAAGGCCCTGGTAGTTGGGATGAAGAAACAAGCTTTCTTCTTCTGTGCCAAGCCGTTGGGGGGAGGCAGGCCTAATTATTGGCATACTCTCTGCCTGACTGAGAAAAATAGCTCCATTTGAAATTACATTATGGAAACATCACATAATATCCTATATAATAAAAGGCTAATATGCAAATTGTCCCTATGGGCGGGAGTTCAATTGACCAGAAGTTAGACATGTATTGACCACCAGGGTGCGGCACAGAACATGGCGGGTGTCGGTGATATGGTGCTAACAGTGGGTGGTACTGGAGGCGCTGCCAGCCCAATGGGCCCCGATGAGAGCAGGACCGTGGTGGGATGGTGGAGCAGGTGAGTGGGCAGCACCAGGCCAAGGTGGGTGTGAAGGAAGGCCGCGGCCGGCAGCCAGCAGCGGCTAGGACCCTACCCCTGCACGAATTTTGTGCACTGGGCCTCTAGTTCATAAATATTAACCTAGAATTTTACATTTTCGTGCTCAATAAGGAGCTGGCAGTGAAATTAAGTAGGTATTCAAATAACTGAATATTAAAAATAATAAACATTCCCTTGACCCCCATACTCCCTTCCAGCTACTGCACCATGTCTCTGCTCTTTTCACAAACTTCTCAAGAGCTGGCTATGTTCCCTGTCCCCATGTCCTCACTTCCCATCTACTCCTTAAGTCTTTCCCATGTGAATTCTTTCCCGTACATTCCTATGAAACTTCTCATCCGGGTCTCTAATGACCTCTGTGTTGCCAAAGTCAACAGATGCGGTCCTTTCTTTTCTTCTTCTTCCACTGCTCAGTACAGCTGGCTGCTCCTTTTCTCATTGAAACACACGCTTCTCCTGGTTTCCAGACACACACTCTCTTGGTTTTCCTCTCAGCTCTCTGCCCACTTCTTTGTTGCCTTTGTAGGCTATTCTTCTCTTTGTGACTTCAAATTTTTCTCCCCAGTGGATCTCATTTATTCTCATGGTTTGAAATACCATCTATAAGCCAATGACTCCTAAAGTTGTGTCTTGACCGCCCCCCTCCCTTTTCTGACTTGTACATCTAACTCCCTTCTTGAGGTCCCCACTTGGATGTCTTATGGAGAGGCATTTAAAATTTAACACGTCTAAACCTCAATTCTTGACGTTTTTCCCCTCCCCAAATCTGTCCCTCTCCCCACATGTGACCCCACCATCCCTCCAGCTGCTCACAATACCTAGTCATTCTAGATTTCCCCTTCTCTCCCACTATCAACTCGTCAGCAAGCCTTGTCACCTCTACTCCAAAATACTGCTGGAATCGCTTCATCTCTCTCCGTTGCCCCAGTCCATATCAGCCCCAGTCCTATCAGCCCCAGCTCTTGCTGGATCACTGCAAGAACCTCCCTGTCATCCCCCTGCATCTCCTTTCATCCATTCTGCACACAGCAGCCAGATGTGCCATGTAAATAAGACTCAACAAGTAAATAGGACTATGTCACATTCCACTTACAAGCCTTCAAGTTGACATTCCTTGCCCCTGACCTTCACAGTCCTGGGTGATCTGGCCCTCACTGACCTCCTCCATTTTCTCTTCCTTTACTTTCTCTTCTCACTTTTGGTTGAGCCAGGGATGCTCTCCTCCTTCCTGGTCCTCAAATGCTCCAAGCTTGGTTCTACCTCAGAGCCTTCCTACAGCTCATACCCTGCCCTGGCCTGCTTTTCTCGGTCCCCACCAGGCTGGCCTCTTATCCACTGAGTCTCAGGGACTCTCAAACCCCTGTTTTACCCCCACTTGCATTTATCTATGTGTTTGTTTTCATGCTTGTTATTAGTCTCTCTCTCTACTAGACTGTGGGCTTCATGGGGGCAGGGACCATGCCTCTGTTGCTCACCACTGTATCACCGTCACCTGGAGTAGTGCCTAGTACGTAATAGAAGCTCAAAAAATACTTGTTGGATGAACGATGAATGAATGGCAACTGGAATTAAGGAAAGGATGTGCGGGGGGCAATGCTTCTCTTAAATGGAAGAGCCAGTTTTGAGTGGAGTGGGTACTGTGGGAATGGGGGGAGTCATGGGAATGGCTAGTCACACTCTGATCTTTGCCCACTGCCTCCAATTATAGGTGAGGGTCTGGTTCCAGAACCGCAGGGTCAAGTATCAGAAGCAGCAAAGGCTGAAACCACCAGCTGTGTCGGCCATGGCTGCCTCCCCAGACGAGCCCTCCAGCAGCTCTGACGCCATCATCCAGAGAGCAGACACAGAGTCAGGAGGGGACAGCTGAGGATTGGGATGAAGGCTCAACCCAGGCTGCGGGCTAGCTCTTCCTGGGGACACGCCCTGGACCGATCTGCTCTACATATTGACAAAGAGTCTCATCGGGGTCAACGGGCACCAGGGAAATCTGAACCGTTGAGAACGTTTCCATATTGACTCCTGGGAGCTGCAATCATGTAATGGTCAGCAGCACAGACTTTGACCTTCAGCTATGTCCTTGGCCACGTTACTGAACTTCTGAGCCTTTTTTCTTCACCTGTATCATGGGTGTGTTGCTAGCTTAGAGCTCCCAGGGCTAAGATGATGTCTGTAAAGCACTTACAGTGTGCCAGGCCCAGTGCTAAGTGTGTGGCAACTGTCAAGGCTTATAGACCCCTTCACCTGGGGGAGTGCTGCCTGTACCAGCCCTGGCTTCCCCAGGGACTAATCTCTTCCTGGCCTGGTTGTGGAGCAGAGAGAGGCTCCTTGAATCTATGTCTGGGCATAGAAGACTCTTCCCCGACAGAAATGGTAGAGTTGACAGCAAAAGAAAGAGGGAAAGGTAGGCTATTTAGTCCACTTCCCCTCACAAGGTTCCCCAGAGCTTTCTTGTTTTGTCTGAACTGTTATAACTCTCAGAAGGGACTCAGGCCCAGGTGCCTCCTTGAAGCAGACATGCTACCCTGACCGCCATCTTTCCCTCTAGCTTCCCTTCCTAACCCCCCCCCCCCCCCCCGCATCTTTATATAGAGTAATTTGACTCTGCCTCTGCCAAGGCTGGCATTTTATCATAAAACTCTGCTGTTTTTTCATAAAACAGTGATTATTTTACCCTTCTTCACTACCCTGACTTTTCTTCTCCGGAATCTGCTTGGTTTGTCTCTAAGAAGCCGAACTGATAGCCTACCTCAGGGAAGACAGTCACAAGCATTTTCAGAGTAGATTTCTCTCAGGCTCCACATTCCTGGGTGGTGCGCTGTGGTGGGACTATTTCTTTAGAGCAGCGGTTCTCAACCTGTGGGTCGCGACCCATTTGGGGGTCGAACGACCCTTTCACAGGGGTCGCCGCCTAAGACCATCGGAAAACACATATATAACACTGCTATGTTTTTGTGATAAATCACTGTGCTTTAATTATGTTCAGTTTATAACAATGAAAATACATCCTGCATATCAGGATGTATGAAGTAGCAACGAAAATAATTTTATGCTTGGGGGTCACCACAACATGAGGAACTGTACTAAAGGGTCGCGGCATGAGGAAGGTTGAGAACCACTGCTTTAGAATGTGGAGGTGAGCTGGTGGAAGGAGGCCTGCCCTGCCACCTGGTGGTGGAAGAGGGCACCGTCCCTGCTGCTCTAGTTTTCTGAGAGAGGAAAGGCAGGCAGTAGAGTCAGCCTTGGAAAACCACCTGCTTCCCAAAGCAGTGGACCATCCTCTCCTGGACACCAGCTGTAGGCGTGAGGGAGGCCAGGGTCCAGCTCCAAGAACCCTTCTCTGTACCCATCTTCAGGGAAATCCTTCCTAATGCAGGACCCAAAGGCAACTCCATTAATCAAAGAACCCAGCTGAATCTTTTCTGCCTCTTTCAGGAACAACTGGCTCACTATTTTTTTTTTTAAATCAACAGTTACCTTTTCAGCAGTTACTGGGCTCTACTCAATCCCCAAATGTCGCCATGGGACCACGGCAGAAGCAGACACGGGTCCCTTTTCAAGAGTACAGAATCAGTTGGAAGACAAGGAAACAGGGCATGGTGGTCAGGCCTGGCTGTGGGGACCCATGACTTATAGATCAGTGGTTGCAGCTTCCTGGGGTCCTGAATGGGAAAACAGCCCCTCTCTGGTTGTCAGGACAATGTGCATATGTATACTCACTTGCATATAATTTTAGGGGATCTCAGATGTGACATCCACCATGGATCCTACTCCACCCCGCCCCTTGTCCCCGGCTGCAAAGTCCCTAAGCCGCTGAAGAGTCTGAGACAGGAATAAGTCCAACTTGATCATTGGTAGGACTGTCTGTCCCGCTGCCAGAGGGCCCACGGAGAAGGGAAATATTGTGCCAGACTTTGCGGAGTAAGCTAGTCTTTCCCTTCAGGTTGAGGGTTAGAGAGGATAGGAGTAACTCTGCCCACTGCTGTCCTACCCCGCGGCTGGGTCCAAAGACTGCTTTAGTCAAGACGCGCCAGTGAATGGACAGAGACAACAGACACACAAACATGAACTCAGACACAGATGCACACAACAAAACTATACAGCACACCAGCTCTGATACAGGCCCATCCGGGCCACGAAGACAGAGACAGATGCAAAACTGCACAAATGTAAAAGCACAAAGGCACAGGCCCAGCTGGAGTGGCTCAGTGGTTGAGCATCTACCTACGAACCAGGAGGTCGGGGTTCCATTCCGGTCAGGGCACATGCAGGGATTGCAGGCTCGATCCCCAGTGTGGGGTGTGCAGGAGGCAGCCGATCAGTGATTCCCATCATTGATGTTTCTATCTCTCTCTTCTTCTCCCTTCCTCTCTGAATTCAATAAAAAACATTCTTTTAAAAAGCACAAAGGCAGGCCCAGCTCCACCCAGTCCACACACCAGTGGATCTAAACATAGATCACACGGACCCAAATTCGGATTCCCGCGTGGGTCAACCCCAGCAGCCAAACCGGAGGCGGGGCCAGTGGGGGCGGGGCCTCCCGGGCCCGGGTCAAGGGTCAGGAGGAGGAGGCGCGCCCAAGATGGCGGCCTCCATGTGCGACGTGTTCTCCTTCTGCATGGGCGTGGCGGGCCGGGCCCGGGTCTCCGTGGAAGTACGCTTCGTGAGCAGCTCCAAGGTGAGGCCGGAGAAGACCCCCACCCCATCCGGCCTTGGGAACAGCCTCGTGGGATCCTGGCGGCTCACAGCCGGAGGGTGGGGGTGCTCGGTCTGTCCCCGCGCACAGGCTTCGGGGCGGTCACGCGCTGTGTCGGGGTTCCCGACCCAGGCCGCGGATCGGTGCTACTGGGCCCCGGGCGCCGTGGGCGGGGATGTGTGAGCCGAGGGGACGGAGATGAAAAAACGGGGGTCCTCGGGAACTTTCTGGAGGGGTTTGGGGTGAGGACGGGCCTGGGAGCGCTTGGACCGGAATCTGCAGCCCCTGGGAGCATTTGGAGGGGTGGAGCAGGAGAGTGAGGTGATTTTTTCACTTTTGTTCTTGCTTTTTTCAAAGTTCGTCGTAAGAAATGTGAACTTGCATGTAAAGAAAGAAGGGGGGAAAAATCACCGGCAATCCTAGTCTTGTGCAGATATGTGTCTAAGGTCACATTTTTAAAAACGGCTTTTTGATGCAGCAGTAAATCGTACCGTCTCCTAAACCTATTTCTGAATATTCGTTTTTATGAGCTAAATAATCGTTTTAGTTGATTTCACGGGAGGGCGGCATGTCCTCAGCCAAACCCTATCTATAGGCCCTTGCGCTCCATCTGATTTTTCCCCGGAGGTCAAAGACCGGGCAGCTCATTTCCCAGCACACGTCCTTTTGTTCTCTCCAGCACTGAGGATTTCCTCTGAGTTATCGTGGCCGATTGATACGTGCAAAATGGTACTGCTTTGTTCTCATTGGCATTTCTTTGTTTACTAGAGGTTGAATCATTTATCCTGTGGAGGGGCTGTCTGTATCCTTAGCCTTTGCCCATGTCAGAGGCCCAACCCAATTCCATTGCCCCTTTTCCGCCCAGGGGACAGGGAGCATTCCTCCCCGTGCATGGCACTCCACTCCCTTGCATCCTGGGAGCTGCTCACACCTCCATCTCCCCCCAGGACCCCTAGTGTTGATTGGCTTGCACTTGGATGGTGTCTCATTCAGGCACTCCTGGCATGCAGAAATTTTCACCTTTACCATCACTTAGCCCCCCATCTCTCAGCCCCCTTCTTTCTTCACTTCTTCCCTCTCACTTCATTACTAGGCCAGCCACTCTCCTTGCCGAATTGTCCTGTCAAAACCCCAGCTCTGGAAGCATGAGCTGGCTGCCCTCCCCATGACTACACCCGATCTGCTGCTGGAGAAAAGCATACACCTACCCAGACTTAGTGACAAGATAGTAGGCTCTTTGCATCTACAGCCATCAAATGAGATTGGTTTATGATTTTATATTGTGTAATTTCCCCAGTTACCACATCAGTTTTGTTTTGTTTTTGAGTAAAATGGAGAAGCTTTACACTACTGTATAGTTTAAATAGCATGAGAATTATTCTTTGGTCTGACAGAGCTGGCTCATAAAACCATATAGATTAGGAGCCTCACATGGGATAGTTTTGATCACTGTATTGCTTCTATGGATATTGGCA
The DNA here is from genome assembly GCF_000327345.1 of Myotis davidii. Lineage (NCBI taxonomy): Eukaryota > Metazoa > Chordata > Mammalia > Chiroptera > Vespertilionidae > Myotis > Myotis davidii. The sequence continues at coordinate 313,650 of NW_006299593.1, read as the reverse complement.
AGAATGCTTTCTTAAAAATTTACCAACTCTTATGCCAGGGACGTGACTAATCACAACAGAAACCTGATCAAATGCAGTGATGCCAACCAGAATGCCATACTGGTCCATATCCGCCAGAAAACAGCACTGCTTTTTAGTCTGTCGAGGCTTTCTTACTTTTTTAAAATATATTTTTATTGATTTCAGAGGGAGAGAGAGATAGAAACATCAATGATGAGAGAGAATCATTGATCGGCTCCTCCTGCATGCCCCCTGTTGGGGATTGAGCCTGCAACCCGGGCATGTGCCCTTGACTGAAATCGAACCCGGGACCCTTCAGTCCGCAGGCTGTTGCTCTGTCCACTGAGCCAAACCAGCTAGGGTGAGGCTTTCTTACTTTTGAATTAAGTTTTGGCAATTTATATTTTTTAATAAAATCATCTATTTAATAAAGATTTTAAAAATTTAGTGCAGTCTTAGAGTTTTGTACATTTTTTTTATTTACCAAATTGGAAATATATTTGCATACTTTGTGCCCTTTCTTTTCAGGTTCAGTTCTCTCCAAGCTTCTTGGAAACATGAATTAGAGCTGTTTTCTTGAAACACTTTCACATGTTTGGGGGAATGTGTGGTTTTATAGAGGAACAGTTCTGCTTTTCACTTTGTTTTGATTACTAGATATTGTCTACATTTTGGTCCTCAAGAAAGAGATCAATATTTATCTAATACTGAGATTTGAGACTGTCAGAGATAACATTCACATCTTTGTGTCCCGTAGCAGAAGGCCAAATTTCATTTTGGGAGATTGGGTCCCAGGGGCCCAAGGTACAGGGTGGGGCTTTCAGGAAGACAGCCAAAGTGCATCCACGGCTTTGCCCAGTAGTTTTGCTCCAGCGGCCCACTCTCCTGTGAGAGCTCCCAGAGCTGTTCAGAGGGTTGAGCTTTGTGGCTCATGGGTTTTGCAGGGCCTGTTCTGGTCTGCACTTCCTGCTGCTTTGACTTGGGGAGGTGTCCCTGTCTAGCCAGAGCTCCAATGCTAGAAGACAGGGTGCTACCCGTGAGGCCACATGACAGGACATTTAACTGCTGTGCTGATCATATTTCTCTCTCCCTTTTGTGACAATTCAGTGTTTGCAAGGCACTTCTCTGAGTGAACGGTGAAGTAAATGCCTCAGGGGGCCAGTAACTTCCCTGGGTTCTAAAGCTGTCTCCTGAATCCCTTTGCACTCTGAGAGATGCAATTCAGCGATTGTCTTCTCATCCTTCGTCTTTTTCCCGATGTGTATGATGCTTTAGACAACGTACTACTTCTCAAACTCTGACGTGCACATGAACCACCTGGGCATCTTGTTAAAGTCATTCTGATTCAGCAGGCCTGGGGTGGGGCCGGACATTCTGCATTTCTGACGGTCTCCTAGCTGATGCCCAGGCTGCCAGTCCATCCCCTCACTTTGAGTAGTAAGGAGCTAGAGCTAATGGGGTGCGTGGCCTGTGCTATATCCTGGGAAATACCTGTTCGATATTATTAAATACTCGTTTTTCATGTGGGAAACATGCAAAGAAGTGAAGCAATTAGCTCAAAAGTTCAAGCAAATAAGCATTAGGATTAGTGCTACGATTAGTCATTCTTTTCAGAGTAACCTCTGAGAAGTTGTTGAGTGCCAGGTACTATGCCAGGTGCTGTGAGTATTCGTCCAACCAGGGAAATAGGGTACATTCTCCCCCAAACTGGGCCTCCCTCTCCCATGGTGTAGGATTTCTGTGCAACCATTAATAGTAGCATCACTGCCCGGATCCTGGAGGAGCATGTGGGTGACTCAGAGAAGCCTGCCCTGCTGTTACCAGCTCCTGGTACAGGAGGCCCCAGCCTGCTATGAGCTCTGGCCCTCCTTTGGCCATTCTAAAAATTCCCCCATGGGTATTCTGGGGTGGCTGACATCCCGGGCCCTCTTCTCTGAACAGGCTGAAAGAAGTGTGACTGAAAGTAGGTCAGAGCGGAGGCAGTAATGGGGTGCTGACCATGCTCCGTGAACCCTCCTGCCTCTGCTAAGAGGTAGCATGTGGGGGTGAGGCGGGGTGGCCCTCCAGGAGCCTTGGAACTGTCCTCTGCCTCTTCTAACGGCCATCCTGCTCCTTCTCTGCCCTCTCAGGGAAAGGGGCTTTTTGCCACACAGCTGATCCGGAAGGGGGAGACCATCTTTGTAGAACGGCCCCTGGTGGCTGCACAGTTTCTCTGGAATGCACTTTATCGCTACCGAGGTGAGCACATCCCATGCCTCATGGCTGCTGGCCCAGCTGCCTCTGCATGGAGAGAGCTGCATACTCCCTACTGGTGGGTGTCCCTGGGATGTGAGGAGGAAAGGCTGTCTTCCCTTGGAGAACTGCCCGAGAACACTGTCTCCTCTCAGGCTGTTAGGGGCTGTGAGCCTGTAGGAAAGAGGCTTTTCCGAAGTGCTCCCTGGGGGAGGGCTGTCACTCGGGTGGAACTCAGAGTCCACCCTAATAATATAAGGGACTGGATGTCATGCTGAAGGGCTCCGTGCCAAAGTGGAGCCTTCTGCCCAGAGGCCACATGCCCCTTGGTGAAAAAGGCTGCATTAAGGGTCAGAAACCAGCCACATGCTTCCCCCCACTCTTGTCTTAGGCCAGAGATAAACTGTGGAAGGAGGGTCACTTTTTTCCAAAATGTGGGGAAAGCCCAGTCTGGGAGAAGCGATGGGAGCCCCACAGACTGAGTCCCATTGAGAAGCAGGGTGCCTGTGACAGGCAGGGTGGGGACTCCAGAGAGGAAAGAGGTTAGTTAATCCTCTACTTTTGAATGCATATGAAATCCATTCCTTCATTTCATTCTTGAACGTATTCATTTCCTCACTTTCTAAACATTGTGAGCGTCCACTCTGTGCCCGGCACTGTTCTAGCCCTGGGATACTGCTGTGAAAATGACAAATGTGGACCCTGCTCTCGAGACACTGTCGTGTCTGTCTCTCCTCAGCCTGTGACCACTGCCTGCGGGCACTGGAGAAGGCAGAGGAGAATGCCCGGAGGCTGACGGGGAGACCCGGCCAGGTGCTGCCTCACCCTGAGCTGTGCACTGTGCGCAAGGACCTCCACCAGAACTGTCCCCACTGCCAGGTGAGTGTCCTTGGGGAGGGTACCGGGAAGGGACTTTTGAAAGAGACCTTAGCTGAAGTCCTCTTTGGGGAGTCAGCAGCGAAGACGGACCTGGTCATAGCCCTTGAGAACCACAGTGTAGGATAAGACATTGAAAGGCTCAGCTACTGTTGCAGTTTCATCCTCTTGTTCCAGTCCCATTGTCTAAATAGGCTGGATGGGAGCTTGTCCTCTTCCTAAGATCCTGGGGGGCTCTCCCCTCTACCTGCTAAGCTCTCCTTGTTTCCATGGTTTTCCAAGCCTGGGTTAGTAGGGGATCCCTCATGTGCCCCCAGAGTGCTGTATGCTTTCTCGTGTCACAGTACCCTGGGCCACTGCTCAGGGGCTGTTTGTGGAAGGAATGCAGGTAGAGGAGGTGAGTAGCACCTGGGACATCTGTGCCTCACCAGCCTGAAGTGCTGACCTCCACGCTCCCACAGGTGATGTACTGCAGTGCAGAATGTCGGCTGGCAGCTGCTGAGCAATACCATCGGGTCCTGTGCCCAGGCCCCTCCCAGGATGACCCCCTGCATCCTCTCAATAAGCTGCAGGAGGCATGGAGGTAGGTGGCATTTCATCTCTTCTTTCCTTTACCCCTCCCTCTCCTGCCTCCCTGCCTGGGCTCAACAGATGCAGCCATTTTTCTTAAGTTACCATCTCCCAGAATTCCCCCACCCCATTCTTACGGAGGTCACATTACCCAGCCCCTGCCTTTTGTTTGAGCTGCCAGTCCCACCATCCTCAACATTTTACACTTTCCCATTAAGCCTATAGGAATGTAAAGTCCTGTCCAGGCCCTTGCCGATGACTGTCTCTCTCCAGTCTGTAGCAGTCGGACTGGACGTCCTTGAAATCCGCTACTTGGAGGGAATTCCTGAGCTAAACCTTTTTCTTTCTCCCCAGGAGTGTTCACTACCCCCCTGAGACTGCTAGCATCATGCTGATGGCCCGGATGGTGGCCACAGTGAAGCAGGTGAGCCCACCTGACCCTTGCAGGGAAGCGGAAAAGGCTTCATTCAACCCTCGGCCTCAGTCTCCTGCTGGGATGCAGTGCTCCTCTGGGCTTTCTAAGGGAACTGCTTCCCACGGAAACCTTAGGGGTTGATAACCATACACCTGCAGGGGGAGTGGGCACTCATCTGGCCTATAATCTTTCACCTCTGAGAGGACATTCTTGTGCAGCAGCAATTCATGCATTGGGTTTGTAAGCACCACTTTTTTAGGATTGAGAGAAGCCATGCTAACCCCTCCTATTACTATTGTTGCTCAAGTGTTAAATTGGCTAGATTGGCCCCAGCTTGGGGAGATAGCCGGGGATATACAGGGTTGGAAGGAAGTCCCAGATCAAGGGAAGGGTCTACCTAGAAGCTCAGGTGTGATGCAGGGGCAACAGTGGCAGTAAGGATGTGGTGTCTGAGTCCATGTGTGCACACGCATGCATAGGGGTGTGTGAATGTGACCTGAAACATCTGTTCACTGCAGGCTAAAGATAAGGATCGCTGGATCAGGCTCTTCTCCCAGTTCTGTAATAAAACAGCCAATGAGGAGGAAGAAATTGTCCACAAACTCTTGGGGGACAAATTCAAGGTTGGTCTTTTCCCATGACCCCTCCACCCCAATAGCCTGGAATATTCTGTGGCTTCCTGAGGGAGCTCCACATTTGGTCCCTTCCTAGTGAAAAATCTATTCAGAGGACTTAACATTCCTGCCATTATTTAACTTCATGACCTAATGTGGACCCCAAACTGGGAAGTGGGATAATGACAGAGGAAGGAGGGGTGCCCTGATATGATAGGACAGCAGTGGGTGTATCAGGTATAATGAAAGATGGAGGGTTGGAAGTCCACAGGGTCAGGGAACAGTAAGTACCCACTGCCAATCAAAGAATTACAAAATCTGAGGCCAGTGGATTTCCACGCAGGAGCTGCGTGAAGGTGGAGGCAGATGTGTGAAAAGGCATCTGGGGTGGGTCTTCCTGCAGTGAGTTCTGAGGAAAGCGTGGAGGGGGAGAGTCGGGCTGGTCTGGAGGCTAGTTAGGGGTGGCTGGAGGTTGGTGGTGAGAGCTGGTGTTCGAAGCCAGGCTCCCTTGGCCCTGCTGGCAATGAGGGCTGGAAAATAGGGAGGGATTTGGGGCTTGCCATTCTGGTTTGAAGTAGACCAGTGGACTGCCGTGGCTCTTTGCAAATAAGGACTGTGGCCTTCCTTTGCCCCCAGGGAAAGCTCAGTCTACAGAGCTGGCCCTTTTCCTTCCCTCCCAAGGTCGTCTGGGCCCTGCCTGGGTGCTGACGGGAAATCCTCAGGGATGCAAGTCTCTCCCTGTTTTTCCTAAACCAGGGCCAACTGGAACTTCTGCGGAGACTCTTCACAGAGGCCCTTTATGAGGAAGCACTCAGCCAGGTGAGTGTGAGGAGGGTGGGACCAGTGTCTTCCCCAGCCACTCCAGCTCTCTAGGGGCAACTGGGTCGGCATTTTCTACTGGGACAGCCAAGCGACAGCTGACGTGGTCTTCGGGAGTTGGGCTAGGACTGACTCACAGAGACTGCCTGAACATAGGGTTGTTCAGGAAGAAAAACAAGTGGCTGGAACCTGAGTGCTCATCTCTTTTCTCCCCCACAGTGGTTCACTCCAGATGGATTCCGGTCTCTCTTTGCTCTTGTTGGGACCAATGGCCAAGGAATTGGGACCAGGTTAGGAGACACTGTTCCAGATACATTGGACTTGTCCCTTGGGGCCTGGGTGGGAGATGGACCAAGGAAGGTAGCCACAGCTCCCATCAAGACTAGGTGGGACAGGGTGCAGCTCTGTGGCCAGAGTGCTACATTGCACATAGTGATGGGGGGTCAGAAAGACTGAGCTGGTGGAGTCTGCTCCGATTGGGATTCTTGGTCTGTGGGGAAGACGGGGCCCCGACCCTGGAGAAAGGAATGGGTTTAACGTGCCTGGAGGTGGAGAGCCCTGTTAGCTGGGCCTCCTGCTCTCCATCCACCGCTGCCTGGGACCCCCAGCTCCCTGAGCCAGTGGGTCCATGCCTGTGACGCTCTGGAGCTGAAGCCACAGGACCGCGAGGAGCTGGATGCTTTCATTGACCAGCTGTACAAGGACATCGAGGCAGGTGGGTGAAATGGAGACACCACCCCCCACCCTCCACCCCCCACACCTGTGGTCAAATAGTGGACACAGTTTTCCCCAGGGACCTCTGAGTTGATGGGGGACAGAATCCTGTGTGCCTGTGGGAAGCTTCAGATCTGTCCGAGGGACAGTCCGATGAGAAATGGGCCTGAGATCTGTGCAAGGCTCGATGCTGGGGGTGGGGGAGTGCTGGACAAATAGAGCGCTATCATTTACAGAAAAGCAAGGCTCATGCCTCAGAGATGTAAGTTCAGGTGAAATGGTCGGGATCAGCTCATTCGTGTGGTAGGGTGGCAGGACGGTGAGGCAGTGCCTTTCCTTATAAACCTAGTTTCCTTTTCTCTATAAAATGGGTAGAATAACACCTGCATATTACTTCTTACAGCAACTGGCGAGTTCCTTAACTGTGAAGGATCAGGCCTCTTTGTGCTTCAGAGCTGCTGTGAGTCCTGACATGGAGGCGCAGTGCCCTCGTAGTCACAGTTCATCTCTTTTGTTTCGCTCCTTCTAGGCTGATGGGGTTGAGTCTGGGAGTGGGGTTAGATCTGAGCTTCCCTTGGAGATTCCTCTGGTCCTTTTTGGTCCATCAGTTTTTCATTCATTCATTCATTGGACTGCTGGTGCCTTAATATATGTTTATATATAAAAACTCCCAGTGGGTCAGGCCCTGTGCTCCGCAGGGCACTGAGCTCTGATTTTCTCAAGGGAAGCATGAGCTGTGCACCACCACTGCCTGCGAAATTTGGCAGGGACGTGTGGTGAGCGCCTGGGAGCCCTCAGGAGCTGGGGAGGAGGGAACTCAGGCTAGCAGGCAGTCCCCACCTGCTGGGAAGGGGTAGTGCGCTCAGACTATTGTCTGTTCTAGCTCCCAGCCTCCCATCCTCTAGTTTCCCCACTGAAAATCCTCTTCCCAGGTTCCAGAGCCACTCTGTCCTCCCAAACCAGGCTCTCAGAGGGCTGGGCTCACCTGTTACCAGATGACCAGCAGCAGACAGGACTGAGTTAGTGGTCTGGCACAGGCAGCCCTTTCAAAGCCCTGTCCCTCTTTTGTGAGACACTGGGAACACAACTGAGAGTCAAGGTGGCCAGTGAAGAGGGCCGACATAGAGGTGGGGGAGGGAGCGATGTGGGATACACTTGTGCCTCAATGGTCTCAGGAAAGAGCACTGGACAGGGAGTCAGAAACCTGAGTTCCAGGATCTGCACAGCCCTAGATAGATCCCATCCTTCCAGAAAACAAGGAAGGATGGGACCTAGTGCTCTGCAGAGTTGAGGCTGTTTTTATTAGTCAGCAGTTCTCATTACCTGCCTCTCATGACCCAGGCAACCACAGCTGTGTCCCCAATGCAGAGACCTCCTTCCCAGAAAACAACTTCCTTTTGCATGTCACCGCCCTGGAGGATATTAAGCCAGGAGAGGTGAGGGGGCCGGGAGCTGCGGGGAGCATGGGGGGTGGCAGTGGGCCTTGCAAGTTCTCTAGAGATTGAGAGCGGCAGTGGCTAGGGCCTTAAGTTCCGGCTGTTGAGTGAACCCCCCACATCCCAGGGCATGAGTCTTTTTGCCCCTAAATATGCCCTAACCCCACCTCTTAAAAAATTACTCCAGAAAGCCTCAGAGCAGTGTTTGAGAAACAGCCGTGTGCCAGGTTCTTGTCCCCAGCTACCTTGTGACGAAGGACTGCAACATCTAAGAAAGCAGGAGATGGCTCTGTGGCTGGGACTATGGGGAGCTAGTGTGGGTTTGGGGTCCTGGTTGTCAGTGCTGCACACAGCCTGGTTGAACCTTCCAGGACAAGTTGCATCTCACCAAGATAACCTCTAAACCTGGCCACTGATCTTGCCCTTAATGCCTTTAAGCCTGGCCTGAGGCCCACTGCAGTCCCCTCTCTCCTCATGTGTAGATTGTTAGAGCCTTGTAGTGACCTGCTTGCTGAGGACAGAGGAATGGATCGGGGCAGCCCACCCCGTCACTGAAGGGCAGCTCAGGCCCTTGGGGATGGAGAAGTTGGAGTAGAGTAGTGACCGGGGAGTCCCTCATCCCATCTAATAGCACAGACTGTCAGACCCCACTTCTCTGCCTTCCAGGAAATCTGTATCAGCTACTTAGACTGCTGCCAGCGGGAGCGCAGCCGCCACAGCCGCCACAAGATCCTCAGGTGCCTCCTGGGGACGAGGTGGGCAGCTGGGCTCAGATCCTCTATCCCAGCGGCTGCCTGACGTTTCACCCTCACCATCCCCCCATCCGCTGCAGGGAGAACTATCTGTTTGTCTGTTCCTGCCCCAAATGCCTGGCAGAAGCTGATGAACCCAACGTGACCTCAGAGGAGGAGGATGAAGAGGAGGAAGAAGGAGAGGCAGAAGATGCAGAGCTGGGGGACGAGATGACCGATGTGTGATGTCACCATGCCTGGAAGGGGCCGTACCCCAGACTCTGCCAGAAAATGGG
>NW_006299593.1:300036-304775 GCF_000327345.1 Myotis davidii | reverse complement strand
TCGCGTGCTGCGCTGTGGCCGAGCCTTTCAGAACTGGCCTCCTCCTGATGTACTCCATTCCAGAGTGTGAGCGGCTGGAACCAAGGTCAGGGCCTGACAGTATTTCTCCCCCCTTGGCCCCATAGCTGCACCTTCCCATCATCTGAGGCCTCACCCCTCTCTACTTGCTATTGAGGGGGTACAAAGTGGCAGTCTGAGAACAGCCTTACTTTATTGAAGAAGAAAGAAGGGGGGGTGCATTGCCCTCACCTTCCCCACCTCCCATCATTGTAGCTTATAAGGCAACTGCCTGACTACTAGCACAGCCGGGTGAGGCAGGAAGGAGGAACTGGGCCTCCAGAACACTTTCCCTAAGGCTCTGCCAGGAAACACTGAGCCAGGGGAATTACCTTCCTCTCCTTGGACATCTGGGGGAGTGGAGACTCCTTCCCCAAACTCCAGAATCTCTATTTTGTGCCTTGCCTTTCAGGCCCTGGCACAGTGACTGGCCCCACAGGGTACGGAAAAGGCTTCTGCTTCCCTCAGAAGGGGCGTGTGGGCGATCGTTACCCCTTCCTCACACCACTTCCCACTGAAGACTCTAGCAGCATGGCTGAGACCTGGGGGTGACAGGCCTGTGCTGCTTAGGATGCTCCAAATGGTTCCCTGGGACCAGCTGAATATGGGTCAGTTAGGGGCTCTCCTGGCCTCGATCCATCTTTAGGGTCTCCGCAGAGGAACATTGAAGTCTTCCAGAAACCTAGAAGAGCTGGGTTAGACACTCGGAGATTAGCCCTGACTGTATCCTCCAACCCCAAATTAGCAGTACCCCTCACTCTTGTGTTGGAAGCTGTGGGAATTATAACCCATCACCTGCCATTCCTTTCTGCCTACCTTCCCTAAGGGGTCTTCACATCCCCCTGCTAAGGGATCCTAGGAAGACAGGTGCCTGCCCACAGGCCCTTCCCTGGATTATGAGCCAGGTGGGGCCTTTCTGTCTGGCCTATTGGGTTCTTGCTCCTTCACAGCAGCCAGCCTCCCCTCCTCCCCCGCCTGCCCACTCTTCTCAATAAAATGTGAGTGGTGACAGGCTCTGAAGGCATGCTTGGTGGAGAATGACTTGACAAGCTGCTGGAGCACACAGCAGTCATGTGGGTGGTGAAAAGGCTCGAAAGGTAGATCAGATAATGGCAGGAGGTGGGAGCTCTAGTTCCCCAGTTTAGGCTCATCTCTGGTCTCACCTACACTCCGCTTTGCTGATGTTCTAAGTCCCCAGAGCAAGGATCCTCCATGGGCAAGCATGGTTCCCCAGTACTAGGCAGCAAGATGAGCCTTCTCTCCAGGGACTATGGCTCCTAAGATCTTAAGCAGGAGGCTGTGTTGGGATCCAAGATTAGCAATCTGAGTAGTGGTCCTAAAAGACCTTGGACAAGTCATTTATTGTCTCTGGGCCTCAATCTCCTCCCCTCAACACAAGAGCATGGGGCTATGGGTGAGTTTGAAGGCCCTCCCACCCATGAGCTCTTATTCTAGGACACAGTTGCAACCCTGATGAGAGGCTTTATTGCTAAAAGTCAGTGAGGGTTTATTAAGTCCTCAAACACCAGCTCCTTAAACTACCCCAGTAACGGCTGTGAAGGACACAAGAGACCCTGGGTGGGGGAGGCTGGAGCCAGGTGAAAGGTGACAGGTCACAGATGGCTTTCAGGCCATCTGCCTTTAGCCCCTTTTGTTCCAGATTCTAGCCAAGAAGCCCTGAGGCATGTTTCTTGCATCTTCCCACAGCATGAGACACCCTTGGGGGCCCTGGGGAAAGGGAGAACAGCGGTGTGACTTCCCTTAGCCTAGCAGAGGCCCAAGCCTTTTTCCTCTGCCTGGCTCCACCTGTCCCCAAATGCTATCTCCAAGTCCCAAACAGCAGAATTTCTGGATTTCTCCTTCCCAGCCTAGAGCTGGCTGGAAGGTGGGACCAACTCTTCTACCAGAAGGTCCAGGGTGGTTGCAGCAGCTCAAAGGTGGGGATGCTGGTGACATTGACTGGAATGGAAATGATGGCCCATGGCAGCCCATGCTGTTCCAGGGAGCGGCGGATCATGTAGCTGGGAGGGCATGAAGAGAGGTGGGGATGGTCACTTTCTCAGCACCCCATCATGCCCCACTGTCCCCATCATTTGGGAGTTCCATCCAGAGCCCAAGGACTTTTGACCCTCCAACTGGTTCACCCCAAGATGAGGCTTGTGGGAGGGACTGGTGATTGCCCTTGACCTCCAGAGACAAGGAGCCCTCACCCATCTCGGCCGAGTAGGAAGAGGGCAGGGATGTCGGCCGTGCGCTGGGTACTGTCCTGGATCATCTCCACGTAGAAGCTGTCATTGTCAACTGCGTTGTCAGAGATGATCACCGCCCGCCCGCCATGTTCCTGTACCACCCGGGTCTTGGAGAGGAAGGAGCAGCCCCTGGAAAAGGTGATGAGATCAAAGGAAAGGCAGGGTCTTAGCTACCCCTCCCCGAGGCCATCACCCTGGGAGGATGAAAGGACCATGGACAGTTTTTCATAAAGGCTCATAAATAAATGGCCAAAAAGCATGGATAACCTTAAAGAGACTTAAAATGATGAGTTATTTAAAAACTATTTCAAAGGACCGCCACCATCACTGATCTTAGGAGCTTTCCTATTCCTGCCCTCCCCTTGCGCCAGTGCCTGTCCACTCCTCACCCCCTCTCCACCAGAGCGATCTGGTCCTGGATGAAGAAACCGTTGCTGAGTTCTCCACAGGCCTCTGAAGGTTCCGCGGGGACAAGGTGAATCTGCTCATACCTTGTGTGCTGAAAGACATTTAGACAGGTCGACGTGTGAGGAGACGCACCTGCTTTAGGTCCAGGCTGACATCCTGTCCATCAGTTCCTCACAAGGTGTGAAGAAAAGGTGTGGAGTGGTTTCTGTGTGCGGGGTACTTCATTCTCACAAAATAGTTGTCCTACCCCTTTCCAGGAGACAGGCAAGGGAGTTGGTACGGACCCAGAATGATGAAGTTATATCATCAGAGGTAGAGCTAGCAGGGCCCTTGGTTTTTCACTGTTTCGTGTTTCCAAGGACAACTGGTCCCTCCATGGTGCCCAGGGAAGTAACTGGAAGCCCTTCCTTCCTGCACTGCAGCCCCTGCACTGCTCCCTTCCATGTCCCAGCGCTCAAGTATTGGTTGGAGGGAGGAGAGGGATCACCTTAGCTTAGTGGGGTCAAGATGGCGACAGGATCAGAGAGGAGGGATCCTCCCCGAACTTACAAAGATGCCACCAAAATCCTTTGCAGGTGTAGCTGTGAAAATGTATCGAATGTCTCCAGGACTCAGCACTTGGAAGTACAAATAATCATGGATGCGTAAGCCTGAAAAGTAAAAAGTACAGATGAGAAGCCTCCATGGACCTGTGTCTGCAAGTAGGCGGTCTATAATCAGGGCCTCAGGACCCAGCTTCAGCAAAGTGGTCCTCCAGGTGGGTGAGATAGACGGTCCCTGCCTTGGGGAGGATAGAGTGGATACAGACAGAGTTAGTAAATGTTAGTACAGACAGATTTATAACTGCTGCTGCTTGCAAAGGTGAGCCAGGAAGACAGCTCTAGTGTGATTGACCTCTGAGGGTTAATCTGTCCGCTCTGAAGTGGACCTGAGAGTTTCCAGGTGAAGATGTGTTAGTTTGGGTACAAAACACTCTATTAAAACTGAAAAGTTGACTCTGGTCCCACTGCCATCCTCCTGGGCCACGACTATCATTTCTTGTCGTGACTAGTCTACCTTCTCCCCTTTTTGCTCTCTAAGGTCCATTCCCCAAACAGCCAAGGATATTCTTAAAACATCTTAAAGCACATATGGTCATGTCACCACTCCCATGGCTTCAATACCCACCAACAGCTTCCCTTTGCACTTAAAATCTAAACTCTTAACTACGGCCTGCTCTATCTGGCTATTGGCTGCTACTCCGACCTTATTTCCTTCCTCTGTTCAGGCTACACTGGACTCCTTTCAGTTTCTTCACTCTGAGTCTTCTTGCAAGCTGTTCTCTGTGGGAGGCTTTCTACCCTCACCTCACCCCGCCTCTACCTCTCTACCTGGCTTACTCCTACTCATCTGTTAGGTCATAGCTTAAAAGTCACTTTTGCAGAGAAATCTGCTCTATGACTGCCCTCCTTTTATGCCCATTCAAAATATACTTTTTCTCCATTGATACTTGCAATATAATTTGTAATTCTAGAGTCTTCATAATTTTTTTGTTTAATGTCTGTCTCCTCCACTACAGCAAGGACCACAAGTTTATAGCTTCATTCTATGCTGTATCCACATTACCTAACACAGTGGCTAGGATATAGTGGGTGCACAATAAGGGTTGTTGAATGAACAACTATTTCCAGCTCCATTGCACAGAGGAAGAGAATTGCCAGAACCAGGTTTTTCTGAGGTGTGGGAACTTCTCTTTAGCACCAAAGTGTAATGTTTCACCTAAACTTGAGCCTCTGGTTTCCTTAGCCCACTGAGACTGAGGAATGCAGAAGGGTGAGAGCTGCGGCCACCGGTCCATCAGTCAATCAACAAACCAGCAAACCACTACTGTGCGAGGGGGTGGGACTGACTGGCTTTAGTTGTTCTTGTTTACTGCCCAAATCAGCCACCAGGTAGAGCCCCACTGCCTGGGCACTGGGCTATGCATCCTTTTATCTTGGGAGTGAGGACTTGCCATCAGATACAGATACATGCCCAGGAAGCCTC
>NW_006299593.1:267653-299672 GCF_000327345.1 Myotis davidii | reverse complement strand
GGGCGCCCCCCTTCCTTCAGCCTCCCCGCCGCGCGTTGCTCGCCAGAGTTCAGCCTGACAGCTGCCCCGGCCTCCCACCCCCAGGCCCGCTCCTGCCGCTGGTTGGCGAATGGGAACGAGGCCCACGGCTGATTGGCTCTGACGCCTGCTCTTCTAGCCACACTTCTGCGCCTTAGCCCACTTCCTACTGGTCGAGAGAAGTGGGGCCGAGGGCTGATTGGTCTAAACTCTTAACAGCAACTGCGGCCCCCACTCGGCCCCGCCCCAGCATTCCTCAGTTTGGATTGGACTCTGCGCGACCTCCAGGAATGGGGGGTGGGCTGGCAGGGGATGAGCAGGAACGAGGTGGGCACCTGGCAGCACTCGCTTCAGCCGCCGAAAGTCCTGATCATCAGCTCTTGCAGTCCCGGCGGGATTCTCCCCGCGGCCGCCTCACGGCGTGATTTGCCTTCTCCCAGTTCGCTTTCCTCCTCCCCGACCCCCTCCTCAGAAATATATTCATCTACCACCCAGGTGATCGCCGGCGCCCCTCCAGCTCGCCCCCTGCCCGGTCCCACCAGTGCTTGCGCGGCCCCAGTGGAAGCGCCGAGGACGCGGCAGGTGCAGTCCACCCTCGAGGAGGCTCTGGCCAGTGCAGAGCCGGAAAGCGGACATTAGGACCCGGTGCCCACGGCAGCTTCTCTACCACTTTCTGTGCAATTGTGTCCTTGGCTACCTTTCCTAAGCTCCCAGACTCAGCGTCCTCGTCTGTAAAATGTACGTGGTAACAATACCAACGCAACAGGGTTGTGAGCATTAAATGAAAAACTCATGTTAAGAGCTTACTTAGCATAAGCTTGCTCCACAGTCAGCGTTCAATAAATGTTTGCATTTATTTCATTCCTTGGTCTGGCGTCCAGGGCGAGGAGATAAGATGGAATTAAGGATAGTAGGTGTCGCGGGCCAAGCAAGGATCTTTCATGCTCAGGAAAAAAAAAAAAAATAAGGGCACGACCAAAATTTGGCGAATCTTCCATAACCAAAGTTTCTTGCCAGAGCGCCCTCCGAGGCTCCGCCTCTAGCCCTTCTAGCCACACCGGCTCTCTGGTAGCGAACCATAGAGTAACGGAAGTGACCCGTCCCCTTCCTCTACCGGTTTAACGCTAGTCGAACCTTCTGGGGACTTATCTGGCGCAGGGCATTGTGGGGTTGCTGGGCGGCCCGGAGGCTGAGCTAAGGAGAGGAGTAGCGGGCCACAGAGGACGCTTCCAAAATGATGGTGAGTGGTGTCTCCCGTATCCTTTGCCATCCGCCGTCTTCAGCTGCCATCTGGCCCGTGGCTGGCGCCGCCTGTCTGGCACCCGACCCGTAGGGCTCTCCTCTGCCTGCTGATCCTGTCCTCCCCCGATCTCCTGTCTAGGGGCGACCCCGGCCCGCCGCGGCCTGGCTGGGCCCACTCACGGAGCCAGGGCCCTTGGCGAGTATTGAGGGGAGGCTGTGGTCGGCCGCGTGGGGACTACAAGTCCCAGGGTGCTTCAGGGCAGCGGACCCGCGTCGGGGACCCGGCTTTTGGAGCCCCCCACAGTCGTGACCTGTGTTAAACCATTACGGGTTGAACAAACATAAGCAGCCGGTGGCCAGATCTGGAAGCCCCGGCTGCCTTCGGAAATGCGGGTGTGAAGAAGGTGTGCTTCCTAGAATGGGCAGAGCGCACGGTCTCAACGATGGTCTCATTGTACCCCACCCGCCTGTTGGTGCATAAATGGCAGCCGACCTCTGCTCGTACATTCACTCGTTCACTCATTAAACACATGTTTAGTGCCTAGTGAATGTGCCCCGCTGGTTGTTGGGGTGCACACTTCTCAGCCAGGAGAATGGGCAGGGCAGATGGCGATGCTGCATCAGAGGTAGGAAGATTCCGCTCTATCTCCGACCCTGCCTGCGCCTCCGGATTTGACATTAGACCAGAATTCTCTAGTTGGCCACCTAACGTGGGGCCTCTCTTCCTAGATGCAGGGTGTTGGTAAGTCCTGGGCTCCACACAGGGCATCCCCTTCCCTTCATAGTTGCAGGTTCTTTTCACCGGCCCTAACCCTCGGTGGCACCTCTTGAATCGCTGTTGAACAGGGCCAGCTTTTAAGGCGGTGTTTTTCTTTGGTTTATTTGTGTGGATTTTCTTTGGGGGCTTTCTTTTTCAATTATAGTTTATATTCAATATTATTTTGTACTCGTTTCAGGTGTACAGCCTAGGGGTTTGACAATCATACTTTACGAAGTGTCCCTGGTAGTTCCGTTACCCACCTCACACTGAGGTGTTTGAGGCAAAGCCATGACTGAGAGGCCGCTTTCTACGCCCTTGGCAGTTCACTCGTTTTGGCCTCCCCCTCGGAGTCAGTTCTTGTTTTTTCCCCTGTTCCTGCACCTTCTCCCTGTCCTGTTAGATGTCAAACTGACACCCAGGAGGTGTTCATTCTGCTACCCTATGGATCCAAGCTAGAAGGAACCTGGTCTCATCAGTTCCCCTCTCCCCTCCATACCTCCAGTCCTGCCCCTTTTCAGTCCCTCTTTGGCATTACCTATTCCTGAAGGCATCTGCATCTTCTCTGCAGAGGCAGCGCAGGAGGGCAGTGGAGAGTAAGGGCTCCCGCCATGCTGAAGGCCTAGGTTTGTAACTCAGCTCTGCCACTTGCTAGCTGTGTGACTTTGATTTTGAGCATGTTATTAAATTTCTGGCCCTCAGTCTGTTAGAGGGGGTCAAATTAACCCATACAAAGTGTCCAGCATGTAGTAAGCACTCAGCAAGTGTTAGCTATTCTGCTCGGTGGTTGCTTGCTTGCTTCTCCCTGTAACCCATCCTCCTGCCAAGGCAACCATGAGTTGGATCAAAACCAAGTTTTGTCTAGTGGTAAAAACCTACACCAAGAGGCTCCAGACCACCACAGTGGGTTTTTCTGTTTCCCTCCTATATTGGCTGCTTATGTGAAGGGGAAACTTCCGTCACCAAAAATCCTCCCTGCTGTCATCGAATTAGTCCTTGATATTCTAGAAGCCTTCTCTGCTTGGAAGGGAGGTGAAAGGGTCCCCTGAAACCTTGGTACATCTTGGATAGAAAGTGTTATCCTTGCCTTTGGTGTTGAGCACTGTGAGCTTTGGAATATAAAGGCCTGTTGTGGTTTTGTAGAACATCATGCTTAATAATTTTTAAGAAGGATGAACAGGAAGATCATTAAGCTGAAATTACCATTCCTTCCGTGATACCCTTGGCAGATCACTGGATTCTGCAATTATTTCTCTACTTGAATAAAAATGAGTGAGATGAAAAAGTAACTTGGGGACAGCCCTGGTCAGGTGGCTCAATTAATTGGAGTTTTGTCCTATACCCCAAAAGGTTATGGGTTGGGTCCCCAATAGGGGCACATACAGGAGGCAACCCATCAATGTTTCTAAGAATCAGTAAGCCCGGCCAGCATAGCTCAATGGTCGAGCATCAGCCTATGAACCAGGAGGTGACAGTTCAATTCCCAATCAGGGCACATGCCAGGTTTGTGGGCTCAATCCCTAGTGTAGAGAGTGCAGGAGACAGCCAATCAATGATTCTCATCATTGATGTTTCTATCTTTCCCTCTCCCTTCCTCTCTGAAATCAACAAAAAATATATATGTATTAAAAAAATAAAAACCAATAAAACATGTCCTCAGGTAAGGATTAAAAAAAATAATAAATTGCTGTAAGAAAATTTGTGTCTTTCCAAAGATATAATATGTATTCCTGAGATGAAATATCTTATTTTAAAACGCAACCTGGGGACAGAGCAGGGCTTTCCATAGCAGTGCCTGCCCCTGGGGAAATGATGGAAGAGGACCCATCCTCTTGACCTGATTGGCTCAGTCTAGCTCTGCCACCTTCCCTCCCCATAGGATCTCTACCCAGCCTGTCATTCTCTAGGGCCTGCAAACATGGGGCAGTTGGGGACAATGGCCAGCTCCTTCCCTTCCGTTCTTGCTTTGTACTGAAGAATTCTCAGTGAATGCAATGCCAGCACACTGCCAATTCTTTCCCCAAAATAAGAAGCCAGTGTATCTTACTTCAACCTTACTTCAAGCACTTTTGAGCATGTGTATTTAACGGCTGAATTTTCAGCACCAAAAGCTGCTGAATATCATTCCATATGTGGCCAAACCTAGGCGCACTACAAATTGAGATTGTTATAGCTCTTACCTTTGGGAAGCTCATATTTTAAGAAAGGATGGCAGTATAAAAGCTGCGCACAAGAGGAAGCAGAGGCAGAGTTAGGGGCTCCCCTATTGAGGACTCCCATTAGCTGTTGAGAAAATTTCCTGGAAGAATTGGGGCTGTGAAGAATTCCTGGCCTGATGCTTAAGAAAGTAGTATTGGTACAAGTGGCAGGTGGCTCTTGTAGATGGGGTACAATTTGGAG
The DNA here is from genome assembly GCF_000327345.1 of Myotis davidii. Classification (NCBI taxonomy): domain Eukaryota; kingdom Metazoa; phylum Chordata; class Mammalia; order Chiroptera; family Vespertilionidae; genus Myotis; species Myotis davidii. The sequence goes on along the minus strand of NW_006299593.1, from coordinate 295,255 downwards.
GTGGAGGTGAGAAAGGGTCCACAAAAGTGTTGGATAAGTTAACCTGTCGGGGGCATAGAAGAATCTGTTGAAGGCAATAGGAAGAGAATTGAGACTCAAGTTGGTTTTTTATTTAAAGTTACAACTTCATCTAAGGCAGAGGTGGACCAGAGAAGATTTGAGGCTGCCATGAGGAATAATTAGCCGGGACTCGGAGAAGGTGGGGTTTTCAGGAGATACTTCTTTCCTTACAGAAGGTGCAAGGGCCCAAAAGAATGCTGAGTATAGAGAAACCATTTCTTGAGGTGAGACTTGGGACACTACCATGAAAAGGAAGGAATTTTCCCTCCACCCTATGCCTGGTCCCAGATCTAGGGGGTTATCTAATAAGCATTCTTTAAAAAAGTAATAATAATAATAATGTGTGATAAGCTCATCAGAGAAAAGAAACAGAACAGCAAATATATAACTCAGTGTCAAAACCCTCTTTACTAACACTCTCTTTCTCTTTAGAGTTTGTTGGGCATCTTTCTGGCGCCTTTATGCATTTACATTTTATATCTTGCCTCTTCTTAACTATTTCCTAGTGATTTTTTTAAAAAAATGTAAATCAGGTTTTGCCAGTCCTCTGCTGCAAGTCTTCCCAAGGCTCCCCTTTTAGGAGCAAGATTTAAGCTCCTTAACACAGTCTACAAGTGAGTATGTGGTCTGATTCCTCCTGCCTTGTCAGCCTCATTCACTACTCTCCAGCTGCACTGGTCAAAGGAGTGGAACTTCTTGAGCAGTTGTCCTGTTAATATGGTGGTGGAATCCTCATGGGTCACTAGCCTTTGTGGTGTGTGAATTCTTGACTCCTTATTGTTAGGGTGAGACAGTCCTTACTTGCCTGTGCCTGCCCCCTCAGGGGTGGAAGTACCCCTAGGGGTGGACGTGGGCAAAAGCTTTCAAACTTTATATTGTGCTCCATAACTAAAGTTTAAAGCATAGCCTAATAGCACGCATATAACGAAGATTTTCAACAGTATTTCCCTTAATATATTGTTTCCTACAAACACATAATTAGTCACAGTCACTGGGAAGACTGGGTCTGGTTCATGAACTCAGCGTTACATGTCAAGCTTGGATGCAGGGACAGGGCACTCCGGTTTGCTAAGCTGAGAGATTACTGTCTGTGCTAATGATCAATGGCGCAGAGGTATTTAAGCAAGCCCTTTAAAATAAGTATCCCTGACTGCCAGAGTTTCTAAAGCAGGTCTGCAAATTAAACCTCTAGAGATAGTGACTGTTTTGGAGGCCATTGCAAAATAGAAAGAGAGAAACTTCTTTGGGGTATCTGATTGGAGATGAGTCACAGGAAGCTCTATGGAGCCAGCATGAGAAATGGAGACGTTGCTGTGTAAATTAGATTTGTTGTCACTTCGTGAGGCAGACAAAGGTGCTATTTGCTTCTCTGCCTGACTGCTTTCCTACACTCCAGCTAAACATTGGTAAAGCCTCCTGCCTGGGCATCTGCAGGACAACTCCTGAAGCTATTGACACCTCAGTTTTGCATCAGTGCCCCATCTACCTCTCTAGGATTAAGCTGTAATGCAGATAAGTGGATGTTTCGCTGGAGGGTGAATGCAGAGCATGGCCTGCTGCTTCCTCCTGTGCCATGCCCTAATTCTTCACAACAGAATGGGGTCAGAAGTTGAAAAGGCTATGCTCATTTAGCTGGGCACTGGAGAACACATCTCTATTTGATTTAAACAAAATCTGTTCTTCTCAAACCATTTTCCAGCACACCTACCAGGTGTGCTGTGGTCTTGGCCATGTCTCTGGAGATAGAGGCTGTTTAGGGGGTAGATGTCGTGGACCGTGGGGGGAAGTGATTTTCAAAGATATTTCAGTCATGGGGGAGATGGGAGCATTTTCCCTCGCCCTTCTCTCCTTATGACTCATTGTAACAGATGATTTTTAAAAGCAGTCAATTGCTCTTTCTTTTCTAGCCCACACCAGTTATCCTGTTGAAAGAGGGGACTGATAGCTCCCAAGGCATCCCCCAGCTTGTAAGTAACATCAGTGCCTGCCAGGTGATTGCTGAAGCCATAAGAACCACCCTGGGCCCCCGTGGCATGGACAAGCTCCTTGTGGATGGCCGAGGTAGGTCTGCAGGCTCCTCAAGGCCGTGTGCAGGACAAGGCTTCTGGGGAGTGCTGGGGCTCGCAGAGGTTGGCACCAGAAAACTTACTGCTTCAGATCTCTGAGGGATTGCTCACTACGAAGTGGCTCCACTTCATACATAGTCCTGAATGCTGAGCCCTGTGGGGATATATGGGAGAAGCTGGGCTCAGAAGACTGTTGCCTTGTAGAGAGGTACAGCCTAGAAACATGTGATCCCTCCCATTGTATCATGGTGCCAAGACAAAGGGCAAGTTCCCTTTTATGTTTTAGTGTATTAATTGACATGTGAGATACCAGGGTATTAACTTGGTTAAGAATATCTAAATGGCCCTACCCGGTTTGGCTCAGTGGATAGAGTGTCAGCCTTCGGACTGAAGGGTCCCGGGTTCGATTCCGGTCAAGGGCATGTGCCTTGGTTGCAGGCACATCCCCAGTAGGGAGTGTGCAGGAGGCAGCTGATGGATGGTTCTAACTCGCAATCCCTCTCCCTTCCTGGGGAGTGCTGGGGCTCGCAGAGGTTGGCACCAGAAAACTTACTGCTTCAGATCTCTGAGGGATTGCTCACTACGAAGTGGCTCCACTTCATACATAGTCCTGAATGCTGAGCCCTGTGGGGATATATGGGAGAAGCTGTGCTCAGAAGACTGTTGCCTTGTAGAGAGGTACAGCCTAGAAACATGTGATCCCTCCCATTGTATCATGGTGCCAAGACAAAGGGCAAGTTCCCTTTTATGTTTTAGTGTATTAATTGACATGTGAGATACCAGGGTATTAACTTGGTTAAGAATATCTAAATGATTACTCATTGTCATTTAAAAAATATTTTGTACATCCATTTGAGGTGTGCCAAATGCTGCTCAAAGAAAAGTAGGTGCTCAGAGTCTTTGGAAAATTGCCATGTAGGAAAGTTTAGCAGACTAGTAGTGACTTTAGGTGGCCTTTTGTGCACAGAACTCTCTATAAAAAGATGAGCTTATTTGCACCATGGTGCCCTCTGCCCCATCCTCATAAAGGGTGCATGGGCTTAAAAAAGGTCCAACTAGACCTTTTAAGAAAGGGTCTTTGAATTTTCACTTTGTGTGTTCCTTTGAAGGAAAAGCCACAATTTCTAATGATGGGGCCACAATTCTGAAACTCCTTGATGTTGTCCATCCTGCAGCAAAGACTTTAGTGGACATTGCCAAATCCCAAGATGCTGAGGTAAGAAAATCAAGCAGATAAGTTTAAATGGAGGTGGAAACACATGTCTGCTTGCTCCTTCACTTTCCTCTCTCTAAATGTTTTTTAATTTATATCTAAAATTATAATTTCAAAAGTAATACATTCTTGTAAAAATATCTAGGAGTTAATAATCTTTTAAAATTTGTACTGTTCCACTGCTTGTACCTGAGATCTTGGGACCTGTGCTGTCATTCATATGAGGTTGCTAGGTAAATTATTTAACCTTATAAGATAGGACTGGAAACTCTAAGGTTTCTGGTGTTCCCCCTTCCCCTTTTTTTTATGGGAATAAAATATACATAACAAAATTCATCATTTTAACAGACCATTTCTAATACTGGAGTCTTGATAATAAATGTTGAAAGACAGGTTTGTATTATGTTCTGAAGTTATGTGAAAAGGTTTATTAGGTTCCAGTAGCCTATAAAATACGGCTTTTTAAAAATTAAAGTGAGAAGATCTGAATTTGAGCTGTTAATGTCTTCAGCCAGTGAATAATATCTTCTGGCCAAGAATTTGGCAGCCAAGGTCAAAGTGTGAACTGGGTTGGTTTCTCCTGAGGCCTCTCTCCTTGACTTGTCGATACATTACACAATAGATACAAACAAGTTGCACATAAAATTTTTCTAAATCAGAGGTTGGCCAGTTTTCTTGTGAGCTCTTATTCTCCCTCATTAAAAATAGGGTTTAGCCAAAACCGGTTTGGCTCAGTGGATAGAGCATCAGCCTGCGGACTAGGAGGTCCCGGGTTCGATCCCGGTCAAGGGCATGTACCTGGGTTGCGGGCATTTCCCCAGTGGGGGATGTGCAGGAGGCAGCTGATCGATGTTTCTCTCTCATCGATGTTTCTAACTTTCTATCTCTCTCTTCCTCTCTGTAAAAAATCAATAAAATATATTTAAAAATAAATAAATAAATAAAAATAGGGTTTAGATGTCATCATAGAAAATGTCATGTAGGAAAGACTAGCAGACTAGTAGTCTGCTTATTCCAAATAGTGTTTAACATATAAAGAGTTGTGGGGGGACCCTTTCCCTCTCCCCACGTGGGAGTCCTTTCTGTGGGACTCTTCCCCCTCCCTGTGTGGAGTCTGTACTTGTTCTTTAATAAATGTCCACCTTTGCGATACCAAAAAAATAAATAAATAAATAAAGGGTTTTGGCTGGTCCTGGGAGGTTTGTTTTAGTGCAGTGGTTCTCAACCTTCCTAATGCTGCGACCCTTTAATACAGTTCCTCATGTTGTGGTGACCCCCAATTTCATTGTTACAAATTGAACATAATTAAAGCATAGTGATTAATCACAAAAACAATATGTAATTATATATGTGTTTTCCGATGGTCTTAGGCGACCCTTGTGAAAGAGTTGTTTGACCCCCCTCCCCCAAAAGGGGTCGTGACCCCCAGGTTGAGAACCGCTGTTTTAGTGGGCTTTGGCTGGAAAATAATCTTTTTTGTAAACTCCTGTAGTACTTTTACTCCTTAAAGAATATATATGTCATGCCAATTGCTACCATGGTTATTTGTGACATACAAGCATTGTTACTAGAAGCATGACTAGATTGTCTTACTTATTATAGTGCCTCGTATGTAATAAATAAGTAACCAGATAATTTGCATATATTATTTCCTATTCCAAGGAAACTTAATTGTCCAAATTAATCTTCTTTGGGGAATGGGCCTGGCTGGGGAATTAATTTTGTAGCTACTGACCATTTGATGGGATTGACACCTAACTACCATCACCTTCTTTTTATTGCAAACACCTGTGTTTCCAAATTAAAGCTCCACACTCATTTAAACAGTGCCCAGTTGAAGTGGGTAGATTGCCTGAAAATGGAGTTGGGGCTTTATCCCTGAACGTGAGAAAACATGAATTTCCTGTCATCCTCTTCCAGGTCGGTGATGGCACCACCTCAGTGACCCTGCTGGCTGCAGAGTTTCTGAAGCAGGTGAAACCCTATGTGGAGGAAGGCTTGCACCCGCAGATCATCATCCGAGCTTTCCGAACTGCCACCCAGTTGGTATGGGAGTAGCGGCTAACTTGGCCTTATGCCTGGGCACCTTCATATTTCTCTTAGGATAATACCTGTACTGGGGGGTAGAGAAGACTGGGAAAAGTTCCTTGGACATTTTCTGTATTCTCCCTAGGAACCTCAGTCCTACCATTCAGTAGCTATTTGATTAGATATTTGATAGAGTGTGATGTAGATATGTTGTAGGCTCCGGTAAGAGAGAGCTATTTTTGTTTTTGTCTAGTACTTCATGGCACATCTTGAGATATATGTATATATTATGTTATGAACATCTAATTAATATATAAAGTGCTAAAAATTTTGTAGATGTTTTTCATGAGCCAGAAGGTTTGGCTTGATCTAGTGTCATAGCTTGTTTTCACTCATTGTTTTAGTGTGTTACCCACATATCCAGAGCCGAATCCTGGGCATATTCTTACGATTCTTCAGCACTATAGCTATTCTACATTTCAGGCTGTGGGAGTTTTCTAAACTATAAAGATTTATATTTCCTGGGCAACTGCAACATAAAAACGTTGTTTCAACTGTAGTGTAGAAATGCTTAAGATTTGGGAGTAAACAGATTAGGGACTAGCAAGAGAGGTTGGCGTCCTCTTCTCCAGTTTGTAGCATGAGAGGCTCACTCAGCTTCTGTTCTTGGCAGGCAGTTAACAAGATCAGAGAGATTGCCGTGACCGTGAAGAAGGAAAATAAAGTGTAAGTTTGTGGTGGGACTTGACTCTCTATGGCCAAATGGGATGCAGAAGCAGGTTGTGATCCCTATGTGGGCCCCGGGGCTATTTGGTTCTTGCTAGACCCTGGCTGTGCCCCAGCCCACATTGCTCGAAAGAGGCTGGTAGACTATAGTTTAAAAGCTGTCCACATGTGGTCTTTGACTACAGTCACCATTTGTCACTGATAATATGCCCTAAAGATACAGAAGAGGTTGGTGAGGGCTGATTTTAGTGGCAACCACCCCCACATTGCAGTAGAATCAGACAAGAGAGGCTCTCAAGGCCTGATGCAGGTCCCACCCTTACGTCCCAGGGAGCAGAGGAGGCTGCTGGAGAAGTGTGCCGTGACTGCTCTGAGCTCCAAGCTGATCTCCCAGCAGAAAGCCTTCTTCGCGAAGATGGTGGTGGATGCAGTAATGATGCTCGATGATTTGCTGCAGCTTAAAATGATTGGCATCAAGAAGGTGCAAGGTGGAGCCCTAGAGGTAAGCCTGCTATGGCCTCCCCAGGAGGCTCCTGCTTTCACATGGACCCTTCGGACAGTTTCATATCGGAGGAGAGCGCACATGACAGGCAGGTTTGGGCTGTATTCTCCACACTGCCACGGCAGGCTGTGACTAGATATACTCTGTAACCTCTATGGACCTATATTTACTTGTCAGCAGAAGAATGTGGATTGAACTGACTGCGTTTCCGAATCTCAGTGTTGATGTGGGGGAGGGAGGAGGGCTATCTCTGACCCTCTCAATGAATGAATCTGAGCAGAACAGTTCATTCTTCTCTAAGTGATAGAGCCATGCTCTTCCTCCTTTTTTTCATCCATTTTGAATAGATGATACATAGTTCAAACTGTATTAAAGGGCCTGAGGAAAAAATAAACATTCCCTATACCATTCCTGCCCTGGATTCTACCACTATTAAGTATGTGTCCTGCCAGAATAATCTGTGCTTCTATAAACGTGTAAATACTGCTTTCTTTTCTTTTCTTTTTTTTTATCCTCACCTGCGGATATTTTTTCCGTTGATTTTTAGAGAGTGGAAGGAAGGGATGAGGGAGAGAGAAAGTGAGGGAGAAACATTGACGTGAAAGAGACACCGATTGCTTGTCTCCCATTTGACTCATTTCTGCTGTCTTCTTGATTCAGCTGAAGTCTCATCCTCTTTAGGAGGCTGTGGGTTTGAATGACATGGGAGTCTGTTCACTGATAGGCTACAGTATTGTAGGTCAAGACTGTAGGTTAGCACAGACTTGGTCATTTAGTAGTAAAAAGAGGGAGATGTGAGATGTGAATCTAAGCCTCCTTATAGTGCTGAAGTCAGTCCCAGGTGCAACATGCTTCTTCTTATGCCCTGACACTAACTTCAACCCATAGGAAGCTCTGTTATTGAAAAGAGGTAGAAGTTCATGTTTTGAGGGATTGAGATGTGGGAAGCTACAGTGATGGCCTGGGAACTGTGCAGGAAATTTCCTACCCTTATGATCTTTTGACTTCATCTCCTGGGCAGAGAACGCATCTAGGCTGTAGCAGATGAATGAATGTGTATGTGAGTGTGCGTGTGTGTGTGTGTGTGTGTGTGTGTGTGGTTTAGGTAGGGAGGGGTGTGTGTAGGTGTGTGCAGTAGGAGATGACCAGGGGGTTGGTAGTTGGGATTGAATGGGAAGAAGGCATTGGGCAGCCTATACCTTATTTATAAATGGCTGGCTCCTTTCCTGGCATGTAGGTAAATGCTTTAAGCACTATCCCTTGGCACTTCTTTGAAGGCCAGTCTTAGAAGACAGCCTGAACACGCCCTTACCATGCTTAGCTTCTTATTTTCCTTATACTGAAGGGACAAATGGAGAGGTTTTGTTACAACAGTGAAATAAAGACATGGTTAACTCGGATTCACAGGAATGGACATGCGTGGTCCAACACACCACCAGCTTGCTTTCATTTCATGCCATTACTGAACTTTTGAACTGTTTATTTTTTTGAATAGGAGTCCCAGCTGGTAGCTGGTGTTGCATTCAAGAAGACTTTCTCTTATGCTGGGTTTGAAATGCAACCCAAAAAGTACCACAACCCAAAGATTGCCCTTTTAAATGTGGAGCTCGAACTGAAAGCTGAGAAAGATAATGCTGAAGTCAGAGTCCACACCGTTAAGGTAGGCCCCCCCAACTGGCAGTGGAGCGGAAATGGGCAACTGTCTGGGCCAAAGCCTCGGCTCTTGTGGTTGTCTGTTTTCCAAGCTTCTGTGGATCCCTTTATCCTCCTGTCACCCTAAACATGGATATCTAAATGCGGGGCCTGTACTCTCCTAGTGACCTGGGCTGGAGGAGATTGGGAGATGACAGACCTGTTGAAATATTATCCCCTGGCCCCGAGAAGGGGCTGGCAGGGCTCTCTAACTATACAGTGAGCCTAGTGTTTTGATTCCCTGGGTTTGGGCTGATGTGGGCTCCTCCCCTTTTAGACTGGGTCCCACGCTGCAGGGACAGGTGTGCTCCCATCATTGCTATAACCAAGGCTGTCTCTGGAGTAGCGTTGTTACCCACTATCAGCAGGTACTCTGGGGAATGTGTCCCCAACACAGAACGGCCTTTGGGGGAAGGGTCTCATCCTTGGGAACTCCATGGGTGAGTGCCTCAGAGGCACTGAACTCTTCCTCACCCCTTGGCATTGCCAGCTCTGGAGTAGCTTCTGGTCCTGGGGTTACTTCCTGCTCTTGTGTTTGAAAGTTCAAGGTTCCCTAAGTTACCTTACAGGGTCCTTGTTTACTTGGTCTGTGAAGAGCTATTCTGTCTATCCCTGTTAATTCCCAAATAGCACACTTTTATCATGGGAGATACATTTTAGCCCACTTTATATGCTGACCTCCACTCCAAAGCATCCTCATCCTTTTCTGGGTCTCTTCAGGATTATCAGGCAATTGTCGATGCTGAGTGGAACATTCTGTATGACAAGTTAGAGAAGATCCATTCTTCCGGAGCCAAAGTCGTCTTGTCCAAACTCCCTATTGGGGATGTGGCCACCCAGTACTTCGCCGACAGGGACATGTTCTGTGCTGGCCGCGTGCCAGAGGAGGATCTGAAGAGGACGATGATGGTAACGCACTGTTCACCGGCTGCTTCATGGCCTGGGGGCATTTTCACTTACCTCTGGTGGGCCGGGGTGCACAGTTAGGTTGGTGTGTCAATCCAGGCCTGTCTTCCTAACTCTTTACCTTGGAGCACTTCATTGCCAGTGTGCATGTGCTCAGATATAAAAGTTACCTCACCAAAACAAGTCAGGGAACCCAGCACTAATGCTGTGATTAGCTGAATACACTCAAGTATTGATGCTTCCAGCCAGATCTCCTTCCTTCTCCAGTGTCTCACCAAAGTCGCCTTAAGTCAGCACCGGTCCTCACTTCACTGCTGGGCCCAAAGCATCTTAGTTTGGGGAGGGCTCTCAAGTGAGCCAAAGGGTCCCCGTCTCCTTTTAACTAGGCCTGTTTGCCCTTAGTTCTGTTTTGTTTTCTTCTTTCAGAGGGATGAGGGTCATCGAGGTCAAGGGTGAGGTGGGTTATCCAGTGCACAGGGCTGTGGGCACCGTGGCAGAGTCCAGCATGGGAACTGGCTTTGAGACTGGGTGGCAGGAAGTTTGTTGGCCTGGTGTGAGCCTTCGCTGCTGGATGATCTTGCCTTCTTGTGCTCCTCAGGCCTGTGGAGGCTCCATCCAGACCAGCGTAAATGCTCTGACAGCAGATGTGTTGGGCCACTGCCAGGTCTTTGAAGAAACTCAGATTGGAGGCGAGAGGTGAGCGTCTTGGCAGAGCCGCGAGACCTGCCTGAGTCTGGCCTGCTGCCGCCCTTTGGGTGTGGGAAGCAGCATGTGCTACTCTTGTGGAGTCTTACCTTTTGGGGCACAAAGAGCCCACATGCAGAGTGTTTGGGGAGGGAAGACTACGTTGGGTCCATAATCTTTTATGTCCCATTGGGATAGCCCAGACCTTCCTAAGAAGGTGTCTTTTAAAGGTGGGATTGGGGAGCCTTAGTGAGAAACAGAAGTGCAGCTGCTGAGTGTTGGGAGGGTTTGGTGAGGTCAGAACACAGCGGCTGGCAGCAGACAGGCGCTCACGTGTGTGTACGATTTGACCCTGGATGTAGGTACAATATCTTCACCGGCTGCCCCAAAGCTAAGACTTGCACCATCATCCTCCGCGGTGGCGCTGAGCAGTTTATGGAGGAGACAGAGCGATCCCTGCACGACGCCATCATGATTGTTAGGAGGGCCATCAAGGTACTGGGCTGGTGGCTTCCTGCCTGCACATCCCATTCTCCCTCCCAAGCCAGTGAGACCCTGCATTTGTGTGGTGACCCCGTGCCTGGGTGGAACTCGGGCCCTGACTTGCCTCACAAATCATAGAGAAATAGCCTCGGTCTCTCAAAAGAGGTCCTGCTGCCCTAGAGGCTAAGACTTGTTCTTGTGAGCAGACTGAGGGGCTGAGGCAGTCAGCCATTCCCGGGACTGTGCCAGTGTCCTCAAGCTGCAGGCGACCTTGAAGATGGTCAGAAACCATAAGGTTCCCTGGTGGATGTGGGGATGTGCTAGACAAGGGCCGTGTTTGGGCTTCCTGAGGCTTGGGAGGAGGGAAATAATGAGGGACCACTCACTGGGCTGGGGGCCCAACTTTCCTGTGGCTGGAGCTTGGACCAGGGGGAACCACTGGTGTTGAGAGATGGGTCTGGTCTCTACAGAATGATTCAGTGGTGGCTGGTGGTGGGGCCATTGAAATGGAGCTCTCCAAGTACCTGCGGGACTACTCCAGGACCATTCCTGGAAAGCAGCAGCTGCTGATTGGAGCCTACGCCAAGGCCTTGGAAATCATCCCACGCCAGCTGTGTGACAACGCTGGCTTCGATGCCACAAACATCCTCAACAAGCTGCGGGCCCGGCATGCCCAGGTGGGTGCTCCTCTCCTTGGGGTCCAGGCATTTGGAGGGATGGGCTAGGTTCTCTGTGGGCCTTCACCATTCAAACTGTGTGTTCAGCCCAGGTGACAGCGCGAAAGCTAAACTCAGTACCAACTGTGCTTCCTCTGAGGGCAGAGGCGAAGCCACAGTGCCGGGACTGGAGGTCCCAGGTGTCTTAGTGCTTCTACCAGGAGTGATCACTCCTCATGGTGCGAAGAGAGGAGCCCTGTGGCCCCTGCCGGAAGCACTCAGAGCCCTGCTGACACTCAGCCCAGCCATGGCTCTGCCACCTCTCCGAGAACTTCGTTTCTTCATTTGTTATTTAGCAAATATTTCTAAGTGCTCGGCACTCTGACAGCAGCAATACTCAGTGAGCAACCTTGTGTCTGACTTGACGCTTTACCTCTGTGTCTCAGTTCCTCATCCAATGGGGACTGATGGAAACAGTGCAATGATACAGTGAGACCAGGGATTGAAAGAGTTCCTCTTGAGAACCATGCATCCTCAGGTGACCTGAGGTGGGGCCTCCCCAAAACAGGGAAATACCTAGGAGGTGGCCAGAGCTCTTGTGTGGTCAGCACGTCCAAGGTTTGCGTGGTTGGTGGGCAGGGGCAGGGGCGGGGAAAAGGCGGACTTCCAGGTTCCTGTTGTGATGCCACAGGCCGATGCCTTCCTCAGGGAAGTGCCAGCAAGTTCAGAGTCAGGGTTCCTAACTTTTGGAGGGAGGGGAAGCCAGAAGAAATTTCATAGCAGTTCCATGTACCTCCCTTTTTCCCATCTTTCAGGGGGGCGTGTGGTACGGGGTAGACATCAACAACGAGGACATTGCTGACAACTTCGAGGCCTTCGTGTGGGAGCCAGCGATGGTGCGGATCAACGCCCTGACTGCAGCCTCGGAGGCTGCATGCCTTATCGTGTCTGTAGATGAAACCATCAAGAACCCTCGCTCGACCGTGGACGCGCCCCCAGCTGTTGGCCGGGGCCGAGGTCGTGGCCGCATCCATTGAGTGGCATCCCACCCGTCACCTAACTGGCTGGCAGGTTGGCTGCCGGGCAAGCTTACCTACACCTTACTCTCCCTGTCTTGTCTTGGCTAAATGGTATGAGAAAGGGGTCGGGAGGGATTGGCCCACCCTGTTCTAACTGGCGGCTATTTAAATAAACTTCGAATTCACTTTGCAAATTATTTGGGGACAGGAGTTTTACTTGTAAATGTGTTGACTGCAGCTCTGGATTTTAGCTTTGTATGCAGTCACCCAAAAGGTAGAAAAATTCTCTTCCCTCCTTTGGGCTGTCTTCAGTAGCCTCTGGTCCTGTTAAGGCAGAGTGTGCAGCAGGGCGCTCCCCCTGAGTGGCCCAGGCCCTGAAGGTTCACTTTGGTATCTTTCTCAGTCCCACAAGTGGCTGGGAGATGTGGAGTCGCTTCCTTTTCTCCCAGTTTTATCTTACCTCGCCCTGGCCTCGCCAGGCACTGCTCCCAGGATTTTCTGGGTTTGAGTAAACGTGTTACAGACCTTGTCTGCCCCTCTACCTCCGTATTCTTTTGGTTCCGTCTTTTGGTCCCTCAGTAAACATCCTGAGGGTGAGGGCCTTGGAGGAATGTCTTAGGCCGAATCCTTTTTCAACTGTAGTGACTCCTTAGCCGTCCATTGAGGGGGTGGCTGAAGGAGCACCCACCTGGTCTCATTAAGCTCCCTTCTGAACAGGACAAGTTTGAATTGGCCAGCACAGATCTATGGAAAGCAGAATCTACCTGCCTCTTGTCTGTGCTAGTCCTGAGGTCTGGCCTGCAGCTAGCTGTCATTGGTCCTTGTGGAAGTCATATTGAACCACTGAAGCTTTTGCTGCTTGTCTCACCAAAGTCGCCTTTTATATATATATATATACATATACACACACACACATACATACACATACACACACACACACGTATATATATATATGTATATGTATATAATTTCAGAGAGAGGAAGGGAGGAGAGAAAAAAACCTCAATGATGAGTGAGATTCATTGATCGGCTGCCTCCTATACCTCCCTACTGGACATCAAGCCTGCAACCCAGGCATGTGCCCTGGCTGGGAATCGAACTCTAACCTCCTGGTTCATGGGTTGACGTTCAACCACAGAGACACACCAGCCAGGCGTGATTTTTGTTTGTTTTTTGTTTTGTTTTTAAATTCCTGAGCCCAACCACTCCCAATTAGATGGACGCAAAGGTGAAATGGGGTATGGGCAGATCCAGACTTTGGAATCCCACATCCTAACTTGATAGTCTTAGTGTAAACTAATTTTTCTGAGTCTCAGCTGCTCTAAATGTATAATGAAGATAGGAACAGGGGGATAAGTGCTCATCTACTTATTTGATGCTAGAGCCACACAGTTTAAAGTATAAACACCTGTTGGTTTTTCTGGTTTTTAATATTTCATACCTGAGTAATCAAATTGGTGGGGCAACCCCATTAGGAAAAATAGGGAAGTTGAAGCCAGACCATGTTGGGCAGTTTGGTGTCTCCCTCGGGCTGAAGCCTGACTGGCTGATCAGCCTCCTGGGGATGTGGCCAGGCCAGTGAGGGACCGGGCAGTGCCTGCTGCTCCTGCTGCGCTTGTGCTGGAGGCGTCCTTAAAGGTGGTCTCTCCTGGCTGAGGCAGAAACAGCACCACGGCTTGCTGTCCACACACAGACAGCGAGAGGGAGTGAGCTGTGGCAGGGCAGTCACCTGCATGGCCCGCTCCAGTGACGTCTGCGTCCAGAGACGGGTCTTCTGATGCTTCATTCACCCCGTTGAGGCTGCTCTGGCCACCCTCCTCTTTCCTGCTTCAGTGCACTTCAGCTGCAGAAAGGCTTGGTGACACAGACCGACAAATATGGCCACCTACCATTTATTGCCCTGAGGCAGATATTCCGGTTTCACCATCTTTTATTGGATACAAAGCCATAAATTTTCTGATGCCTGTGTGAGTCCTCTTAAATACATACACTCAGGTACATTCAGCAAAGGGCATCTATGGGTGACATGGAGCAAAGTGCTGGGATGGTGATGCCTGGTGTGGCAGAGAAGTGGGGCCACTGAAGGCCCCTGGGGACTGGAGGTACAGGCACCACTTAAGAAACAAAATCGAAAAATGCTCTCCACTCCTCTGCCTGATGTGCTTGGGGTGGGGGAAGTCACCCTCTCACGACTCAGGCCCATTGCAGCCTGGCTGTGCAGGGAAGGCAGGGCCTGGGGTCAGTTGTGGAAGTCTCCACCAGCAGTGCCCACTAGAGCCAAGCCTACTCATGCCAGCCAGGAGGCAAGCCTGGGTCACCTCAGGCCTCTGAGTTGAGTGCAAGACCCCTGCCAGGGCAGAGCTGAGGCTGGAGGCCAAGGCCCAGCCTCCCTGGGGCCATGCCAGTGGTGGCAGGTGAGGCCGGGCCTCAGTGGGGAAGCCTGCCTGATTGTCAGGGCGGTCTTGGGACTGGCCCGGTTCCCAGGGGTTGGGGAGGGAATAGGAGCTGGCTGCCTTAGTTGGCCCTGGTATTCTGATTTCTGATCTCCACCCAATCCTACACCTTACTCTCAGGCAAGGGCTGCAGAACACCACACTTGTCCAGGAATAAATACATATACACAATACACAGCAATATATACAGAAATGCAGGCCTGGGACAAGGCTGGGTGAACAAGCATGGCCAGCAGGGCTAGAGAGATGTGCCAGGCCCCTTGGGGAGAGGTAACACTCACCAGGGGTGACGTGCTGGGACAGATCCCATCAGTTTGAGTCCTCTGAGCACAAGGGCCCTGCACCCACACACCATATCTCCTGTTATCACCCCAAGTCCAGCAGGAACTGGGTCTTTGGCACCGATAGTCACTCTGTTAAGATCTTCCACTTAGCGCCTTAGAAGGACTAGGATTGGGCAGCTCCCACTTACGGCCCAAAGGACTAGAGGCAGGACCCAAAGACAAAGGACGGAGCCAAACCTTGGAGCCACAGACCTTAGGAAGGAGGCAGCTTTTTTTAAAGCAATTCCTGAGGGGCTGGCTCAAACTCCATTCACTGGACTAGGAATACCTGAGCTGCCTTGGTCCTACAGTGGTCTCTCCTGGCAGTTAAAGCCATGGTCTGGGCAGCCTGCTCCTCCCCCTCTGGGATGCAGACATCTACAGCATCTCCTTTGTTCCCTGCCAGTGCAGAGGCGGCAGCCCAAATAAAGCATGACCAAACGCTCAATCCAAGTACTCGGAGTCCCCAGGTGCTGGGTTCAGGCTGTATGACAGGACGGTGGTTGGGATACCAAGTGGCCCCACCCATGGGCCCCCTATCCAGGCCTGGGCCCCTGGAGCAGGACTTGCCTTGGTTTGCTCTTTGAGCCTCCTCTTTGCATCTTGTCAGGTGTGAGATAGGGGCGAGTGAAGGGTGGCTGGGCCCTCCATCCGTTCCCCGTCATCAGCCCTAGCTATAGGGTTGCCAAAGAACAAATGGAGCATTCCCACCAACAAAAGCTCCCCGCTTAGCAGCAGGGCTCACCCCCCTGAAGAGAAGCAAAAAATAGCATCGAGCTGGTGTGGGTGGAGGCCTGCAAATCTGCCAGTTCTCAGCCACGCAAGTCTATTGGCCCTGGGGGCAGGTGTGCAATGGGACATACTACAACCCATGTTCCTGTTGACAGGGGCCTGGGCATGTACAATATGTACTCCCACACATCCTTCGCTTGGCTGGACTTGGAGGGTTTTCTGGAAACAGCCAAACCTGTGAGAGGCAAACTTCCCCCCAGCAGGAGAGGGAGTCTTGTTCACTCCGCTGCCTGCAGTGCTGGTGGTGTGCAGGGCTGTCACACAAATGAACAAATGAGTGAATAAACCTGCTACTGACATCAGTCCTTTCTCCCACTTCAGCTCACTGCCCGGGCTCTGACTTCCTTTCCCAGGGCTGATGCCGGGCATCCCAGTGGGCACCCACCCAGGGAGAAACTGCCCAGAGCCTGTAAAGGTCCCGGTAGGGCAGGCTCTGGCCAAGCAGGGCACCCCTTTGTGCTTTGTCCAGGAGACAGGGAGGGCAGCACCTCTGATCCCGGGGTCATGTGGAGCAGGGCTTTGGAGGGTGCAGTTGGAAGGCAGGACTGACGCACCCAGAGCAGCCAGGTCTGAGTAGACCTCCGCCTCCCTCTAGGCCAGCAGAGTTGTGCTTCTTCCCATGATTCCTGGGGGCAGGGCTGAGGAGGAGTCAATAAAGCCAGCTGCTCTGGAGTGGAGATACCACACCGCCACGGCTTCGTGCAGGACAGGACAGGGAGTTGCCAACATGACACCCTTGGTATTTGGGGATCTTCAAAGGGCAGGGCCAGAATGAGCCATGGGAGGAAAAGTCATCAACAATGGGAAGAGCCGGGAGAACTGGGCGTGGAGCCAGGGAAGCGGGGTGCACCGCTGAGTCTGTGGGGCCCAGCTCTGGGGGCCTCACTGTTAGGGTAACCCAGGGCTGGCCCTTGATGTTCAAGCTAGGTTGTAGCAGAAAGTTGGGTCCCGGGAAAGAACTGAGAAATTGGAGGAACCCTGCCTCAGCCACCAGCTGCCTAGTGATTAGGGCTGAAAGCCAGTCCTGTGCAGGAGAGAAGGAAACCCTAAGATGAATCTAGGTGAATTAAAGAACTTTCCAAATGAAGGTTGGCAGGACCCACCTCAGCCACTGTGGGAGCTCTGAGGAGGAACTGGGAGACCTGAGTCTCAGTGCTGGGACCTGGTCCTGTGGGGACCGTGGGAGGGTGAGTGAAAACCCCACTTGCATCCATTCTGTGGCTTCTAAGCCAAGTGGCTCTGGCTTGGGCCTCAGAACTACCCCCAGGCAGAAAACTCCCAACGGAGCCCTAGCCCATGGGACCAGCTCATTCTTAGCTCGATGGGCCTAACTTCCTTAAAGGGCTACATCTTTAAGCAAGCCAGACAAGGAAGCAAACCAAACCAGCCTCCTCCCAGCCTCCCCCAGGCCCCCATACAGAGGTCAGCCAGTGACTGACTTCCTCCCACACAGCCTTGGGGATCCAAAGGCCATGAGAGTCCTGCCCAAGCACCTAGATTAGAAGGCCATTCCAGCTCTAGCCGGTTTGATGCCATGGATAGAGCATCGGACTGCAGACTGAAGGGTTCAGGGTTCGATTCTGGTCAAGGGCACATGCCTGGGTTGCAGTCTCAACCTCCCAGTAGGGGGGGTGCAGGCAGCAGCCATTCAATGATTCTCTTTCATCATTGATGTTTCTCTCTCTCATCCCTATCTGAAATCAATAAAATATATATATTTAAAAAAAAAAAAAAGGAGGCCATTCCTTGAGGACGGGAACTGCTTCTCACAGGTGACTGGGTTAGGATTGCTGACAGGTATGGAAACATGCACCTTTTAGCTCAGAATTTAGCTCTTGTGTGTACGGGAAATGTGGTTATTGGGGGAGGGAGGTCTTGCCTATATCAATAGAAACTTTTTTCTCTTCCTGGCAATTTCCTCCTTTGGGAGAGATGGTTTCAATGTCCCGGGGAGAAAATCTGAGTGAATGTTTTGCCCTTCCAAGCCCACTCCCGCTACCTCACCTTCGGCTGACACTTGCCCAGGCTCCTCGGCCCATGTGTTATCCTCAGAGAATGTGGACCCAGTCCCCGGTGGGCTGTCTGAAGGGTGCCCCACAGAGGGCGGGGACGGAGCAGGGCGAGGAGCAGAGCCCTCCTTACCAAGTCTGACCTGCCTGGGGCCTAGCAGAGGACCTGACGGCAGGCTGGGCCTCAAGAATGAAGGCCTGCCAGAGCAGCCAAGGGCCACTGGGTGGTTATTGCAGACCCTCAGGGGGAAGACACCAGGTGCTGGTAGTGACAGCTCCTCACTGGCTGTGCCCAGAAGGCTGCTCCAGCTGGGGATTGGGTAGGGGCAGGGGGCAGCTTCTGTCCAAGCCCCTGCCCTGAAGAGACAGTTCCCAGGGTCAGGCCTGTTGTTCTGCTATCCCAGGAGAGGACAGGAAACCGTCAACCCCTTCCTGGAAGCCAGAGATGACACCAGGCCTCTGAAGGTCTAGTCCAAATCAGGGTCCCTCTGGAAGTCCAAAGAGAGTGCCCTGGGTGGGGCTGGCAGGGGCCCTGCCGCCCCTCACCCGGGTTAGCAGCCGCCTTCCACCTTGATGTGCAGGATCTTAGAGAAGCCGGGCCTCCGTCGCAGGGCCTGCAGAGCAAACCTGGGTTAGTTCTCAGGGCCAAATCCTCAGGGTCACACAGGTGGGGCTTTCTTCACATCACAAACCCAAATCCCCAGCCCCAGCCTAGGGTCATGGGGTGTTGGGTAGCCTCAGAGCCAATTCCTCACCTGGAGTTTTGTCACCATGTCTTCAAACAGCTTCTGGGCCTCGGGACTGCTGGGCTCTTTGAAATAATCAGCAATCCCAATCTGGACCACAATGGACTTGAGGTTCCGGCAAATGCCTGGGAAAAGGTGGGTAAGAGAGGAGCCCGAGTTTGGCCGGGCTGCCTCCTCTCCCATCACTAATGAAATCAGAACCTACTGAGAGGCCATCAAATGCCAGGCACTGAGATCATAACCAGGAGAGCAGACCCACACTGCCCCGGGGCTCAACCAGACAATGGGAGCAGGTGGAAGGTGACGTCAGAGCAGAGGCTGTGGTGGACTCTGGGAGGATGTGTGGGCAACAGCTGTGCAGGAGCTTTTGGAACTTCCCTGGCAGAAGGGACAGTTGTGCTGTGGCCTGGGCATTTGGAAGCGAATTACAAAGACAGAGAGGCGGAAGTGAGGCTGATGGGTCTCGGCTGGAGCACAGAGGAGCGGAGACAGGGAGCAAACAAGTTGGGAGCTTAAGGGACCGAATGTTGTCATGAAGTCAGGAGAGGAGGAGCAGGAAGGTCAGGAGGCTGAGAGGGTCCTGAAGGTCATGAGTTTGAAGGCTGAGCCGTTAGTTCTGGTGGTCAGTCCAAGGCAAGGCCATGAAGCTGAAGGGGAGGGAAGAAGAGGATCCTGGGAATAATAAGGTCAAAGAACCTTTGGTGCTCAGGACCTGAGGTCTTGCCGAGGGTCAAATGGTCTTGGGTGACGGTCTCACTTTTGGGTGTGGGCAGCCCAAGCTGGGCACCCATGTCCTCGAAAAGGTGGAAGAATGACCGGAGATGGAGTGGGAAGCTGGAGGGAGTGGGGCCAGAGGAGGCATGACTTGCAATCTATACCGGGAAAGGAGTCTTCCCTCTGAACTGTCCTTGGAGGTTCACACACACCATCTCATTTAATCCTCTCATTCATTCTAGAAATTCAGCTTAGAAGAGGGTCAAGAGGAAGGACTTCCGCTGTGCTCAGGCCTCACCAAGCTTTTATAGTGAGAGGTAAACAAGGTAGTGGTTACCATAGTTACACAGTTCTTGTGAGTTTCACTTGTTTACACTGTTCTTGTAAGTTTCACTTGTTTACACCATGGTTATACTCCCTGCACTTCCCCAGCCCATCAGATTCCCAGATAAGATCTAGGGAGTGTTATAAGGTCAAGCCTAATTATGCTAAGAGGACTGTGCCCTCTAAGCTAGGGCTTATTTGTGACTTTGCCAGCAAGTCAGTCCGAGGCTTAACCCTGTATCAGTTTCCCACAGGTACAGAACTCAGATGTATAGTAACCTGCCTGAAGTCACACAGCTAATAAGCAGTAGAGTCAGCATTGAGACCCAGGTCAGTCAAGCCCCAGAACCTATGATCTTAACCCACCTGCTCTCCTGCCTCTGCCCTTGGCTGGGGGCTCACATGGGGGCCAATGCTGCTGCATAGCTCCTGTCTCCAACGTGGGTAGAGCACAGGGCAATAGATGTAGCTGAACTGAACTACTTGGGCCACATGCTAGAAGGCCTTGAATGCCACACCGGCCTCAGAAGGCATTGGTGGCAAAGCCAGGGCTAGAGCCCTGGTCAGTCTAACCCCAGCACTGTGCTTGCTGACCAGGAGTGACAGGGAAGCTGGTCATGCTACCTGCTGGCAAGGCATGGTAAGAGGTGACACTTGTACCCCACCCCGCATGCCCCATCACTCACTGTTGAAATGCAGCAGGGCTTTGGGGGTGACGGGGGTGGCCGTGAGCACCA
The DNA here is from genome assembly GCF_000327345.1 of Myotis davidii. Taxonomy (NCBI): domain Eukaryota; kingdom Metazoa; phylum Chordata; class Mammalia; order Chiroptera; family Vespertilionidae; genus Myotis; species Myotis davidii. The sequence continues at coordinate 275,122 of NW_006299593.1, read as the reverse complement.
GCATCTCCAGCCCTTTCAGGCCTTCTCGGCAGACCTCAGCCGCCACCTCCTGGGTGATCTCCGACACGTGGTCCAGCTCCAGGACCTGCAGCCTCATGCAGTTTCTTGCTAGGAAGAGGAAGAGGGGAGCTGCTGCTGACCGAACTCTCCAGGTTACCTCCCGCCCACCCGATGCTCCTGCCATCACCCAGGCTGCAGCCCAGAGCTCCTCTGAGATTTCAGTATCGCACCTATGCCTGCATCCCACTAACCCCACCCTAGCCCCAAGGAAAAACTTACCGAGTGATGCCAGGCCCTGCACCCCACAGCCGGCACCCCCAACCCCCAGGGCCCTGAGGTGGGGCCAACAGCGACCGATCATCTGCAGGCAACGATTACTGAAGCGCAAGGGCTGCTGGCTGGAGAATGGGGGGAAGGAAGGGCTGTCAGGAAAGCCGCTGGTTATGTGACACCCCAAGCCTCATCTTCCTTTGGGATCACCTTCAGGCTCATCCTTGGGCAAGGGCCCCACCAATCACCCCAGCTGCTCAACTTAGAAACCTGGGATCATCCCTGACTCCCCCGTCCCTCATCTCCTGCCAAGACCCATGGATTCCGACTCCTGAATGAGTCTTCAACCTACAGTTCAGACCATGATCAATGTTCACCTGGATTATGACTAGACGACCTGCTGCTGAAGGTAAGCCAGTCATTCCTACATTCCGTCACTCAGTCATTCAACAAGTGGCTGTAAGTATCTACTAAGCCAAGAACAACTGAGCTAGGCCCTGGGGATGTAGTGGTGACAGTACAGACATGGTCCCTGCCCTGAAGGAGCAGACAGTGGGGTGAAGAGGGGCGCAAAGAATGTTACTTGTCTGATGTAACCCCATTTTTTAAGATCTAAAATCCCCAATCGCTTCCCAGCACTTTCTAGATAAAAAATGCAAAAATCTAAGCCCCTGAGGCAAGGCCTTCCTGACCTTTCCCCGATCTGCCTTTACACACTCACTGCTGGGCCCTGCCTACCACTCACACCAAACTGGCTGTTTCCCTGAACAACGCATCCCTCAACACTCGCCCAGGCCACAGACATCTGCCACACCCTTGGTACCACAGATGTGGAACGGACATTTCAGCCTCTGCCCTGAGAACCATGAGTCTCGTGGAGACTGAAATATAGAGAAACTGTTGCAAAGTGGGCTATAGGGTAGGGACAAGGTGCAGTCGGAATGAAGGCAGGAGAACAGTGACACATTCTCCCAGGGACACTGGAGGGCTTGGGAGGAGTTGTCACGTGAAGGGAGGGCTTGGAGGTCAAGGTGCAGGGAGCAGAAAAGCCTGACATGTTCGAGGAGCTCCTAGGAACGCCATGAGTGACACCACAGCCTGGACTCACCAACCACCACACTGACCACCCTGAACTGCCTTTCAGGTGCCAAACCAGCCTCCCTAGTGTTCACGCCTCACTCACTGTGGGCCCTGCAGGCTTCATGGACACATCTCATTTGAGCCAGCAACAGTCCTAATAAAGTCAACAGATCCTAATATCACCTTTACTTGGCAGGTTGAGAAACTGAAGCACAATTGGGTTGCCCAAAGTCATACTCTAGTAACCAGGACATGATGTTAAGCCTTGCTCCTAACACCTAAACACACAGATTGATGAATGCGAATCTGGTCTCCCCAACAGACGATCAATTGAGTGGGCCTAGATCTGCTCAGTCCTCAGCCGCAGACCCCACCCAACCTTGTCCCCTCCTCACCCAGCCAGGGCTCACCAGGGGTGAAGTGGTGCCACCTGGAGGGAGACTATCTCTCTGCAGCCTGCGCCCAGGGCCCAAATGACCTCATGGCCAACGGGATCTGTGGCGCTCCTGTTGAGAAGAGACAAAGCTGGGGCCACCCACTCTCCCTGGTGGCCTCTGCTCCCTTCCCTGAGGCCACAGAGCTCTTGGGTCTCTGCCTGAGAGCCCTGGGAGAAGGGTATGCAGAGCAGAGCACAGGGACCCCTCTTGGGGATGCTTCTGGTGGGATGGACCCACCTGTAGGTGACGGCCTGCAGAGCGCGGCAGTAGCAGCTGGCCAGCCAGAGCGAGCGGTCAGTGAGGATGTTGGGACAGTGGGAGATGCGCAGGATCAGCAGGTTGCCCCCCGCCGCCTTCAGCAGGGACTCCAGCCCCGCTTCCAGACAGCCCCTGGGGATGGCCAAGAGGTCAGGGAGAGGCTTGTGGCCCTCTCCTGCTCTGAGAAGCATCCCCACAGAATCCTAGGTCTATGGCCCAGGAGCACCCCCCCCACCCACGCACACACCCACCCACCACGGCCTCACCGGGTGCTCCGGGCATACTCCTCCTTGCTTTCCTTCTTGCCCCGCTGCCGCGGCTTCAGGTTCTGCAGCGTCAGCGAGTGGGCCTGGGTGCACCACTGAGCCAGCATTGCCAAGAACTGCAGGGAGAGAGGGGTGACCGGGGTGAGGGGCCTGAACTTGGTTGGCTGGAGGTGGGCCAGCTCCAGGATAGGAGCTCCATGAGAGCATTTTAGGAAACCAGACAAGAGTTGGGGGGGTCTTGTAAGGACTGCAAGGACCAACCCTGGAGGGACCAGATGCTGGAAGGCAGGGGGGATGGGTGTGTGCATGTGTGTGTGTGTGTGCGCGTGCGCGTGTGTGAGTTCACAGCAGGGATGAGTGGGAGGGCAGGGAGAGTGGGCAGAAACAGGTACCTTGGAACAGACTCGGGCATTCTCGAGCAGCACTCGCGTCCAGACAGCAGGGTGGCGGGCCACAAAGCGCCAGTCACGGCAGACCTCGGCGGCATGCAGGAGGGTGCGGGTGTCCAAGTAGGTGAAGATGCAGAACAGGGCGGCTCGCATCTTGAGGATCTCTGGGCTGATGACCTCATTGGAACGTGAGGGGCTGCCCCTCTCTGCTCGCCGACCCCGCCCACTGCCTCCCTCAGAGCGGGCTGCACAATACCAAAGGGTCAAAGGTGAGTATGGAGGGTCAAAGGCCAGCATGGCAATGTAGGGTAAAAGCTGCAGGAGCCCTGGGCATGGGGGACGGATGCTGGGGGACCGGTGCCTTGGGAAAAAGACAAGGGCCTCTGCATTCCTCTCTTCTGCGTCACCCCGCCCCTAATTTTGCAAATTAGAAAAGGCAGTCTTTCCTCAAGTAAATTATTTTTAAGATAATACGTCATCGCATAGTCTGAACTCACCCCCGAGATGAGGCAACTGAATCAGGTTTGGAGAAGGGTTTGGAGGGTTAGGGTGTGGATGGACAGAAATGGGGCCTCTGGGAACAGAGGCAGGTGAGAGGCTGCCCAAAGCAGTCACAGGGGCAGCCCACACCCTGACCGGAGCCCTCTCACCTCCTGGCCCTCACCCGTCCGCGTATGTGCATGGCCTTGTTTCTATGAGGGAAGGCACCCCTCCTCCAACTGCTTCAGGGGCCACAGAGTCCGGAGCCAACACCTAGCTACTCTCCTGTAAATGTCAGTGAGCCCACCACATAAATGGAGCCCTTTTGGTGTGGCATCCTTGTGCACAACCCAACCGGCGTGCCCTGTGCTGCAGCACGCCCTGCCGTAGGAGGTCCTGCCCGGGCTGGCAGGGCGCCGGGTGGGAGTGTCGTTCTCACCGTGGGAAGTCTGGGCTGGGGAAAAGGAGGTGCAGGAGCCCAGGAGATGTGCTGCCTCAGCCCTGTGTCTTCTGAGAGGGCCTGCACCAGGGGAAGCCTGGCCTCTCTGCCCACCCCCTAGGACTCACCTGAGAGCCGGCAGCTGCTTACTGGCCCAGCCATAGCAGGCCCAGGGCGGGGGGCGTCCGAGGGGCCCTCAGCCTCTGACTCGGTGGTTCGGGAGCCCACGTCCGAAATGTCACCCTCCTCGCCCTCCGTGCTGTGCCGGCGGGGTCTGCGCTGCCAGTTCTGAATGGCCTGGCGCCGCAGGCCTGAGCTTCGAGGGGCCTGAGCCCGCTCTGAGCCACTGTTGGCAGCCGGGGCCCGTGAGCCCATGCCCCCAGGGTTACTGTCCTCCGGGGCCCCTTCTTCTGGCCGGGGCAACTCCAGACTGTCACTGTCATAGCAGCCTGAGCTCTGGGATGCAGCTGGCACGCGGCTGGAGGCCCTACGGTGGGGTGGAGCAGATGCTAAGAAGGGAGAGGCACCAGGCGTGCTGAACTCCCCATCCCACCCCTAATGCTGGCCACGGGCAACCCACCCACCCTACTTTCCAAGAGCCCCCTCTGAGTGTGGAAAAGCAGACAGACAGAAGGGACCCAAGGAGGATGGGGAGAGGGGAGACCAGCCTCCAGACAGGTCAGCCATCCAGTGGGCCAGGGTGAGGGCGGGCTGCGTGGGGGGGCAGGGAGGTGGGCCCGAGGCTTACCCGGTGCTGGGAGAGGAGCCATGCCGTGACACCGCATATGTGCTAGGCATGGCCATCCCCACGTGGTGTTCTCGCTGTGGGCCCCCAGAGCGGGAGGGAAGGGAAGGAGGGCAGAGGAGGCAAGAGGATGAGAAGGAGCAGGTAAAACAGGGTGCAAGATGGAGAGAAGAGGAGAGAGAAGAAGGAAAAAAGTTGGGAAAGATGGACAAATAGATAGACAGACAGCCGAGAGGCAGGCTCGCCAGCCGCCTCCGCATACCCACCCCGCACCCCAGGCCCAGCCTGTGGCTCCTGGGCTCCCATTTGCAGGAATGGGCCTCTGAATCACACCCACTACAGCCTCAGGGGCCTGCGCTTCTGCCACCTCAGAGGGGCTCCCCTATTCCTTGACCCCCTACTTCAGGTCTACAGTCTGCTCATGGGGAAGAGCCAAAAAGGGAGCATCGCAGGGGTGATGTCAGGCCACACGTGAGGGGAGTTTGTGGAAATCAGGTGTGCGGGTGGAGGAGGGAAGGGAGATGGGCACTCACCACTCTGCCTGGGCCCCGGGGCCCGGGCCCAGCCCCACGGCCCAGGCTGGCACTCGGTGTGCTGCCGCAGCTGCTGCTGATGACCTGCAGCTGCCGTTCGGCACGGTCAGCCCGCTCCAGGAGCTCCTCGATGAACTGCTGCAGCCGCAGCTTGGCGCTGGCCTCCCGTGCCGCAGTCTCCTTCAGGAACTGGTCGATCTGCACCACCTCCCTGGGCCCAGAGCAGTCTCTTACCTCCGTGCCTCAGCCTGTCCGCCCACCCACCCTCTAGAGGAGGCCCTGGCCAGTGGGGGAGCAACCTGGGGCACAGCTGCCCCCGGTGTCTGCTCATGGTCACATAGAACAGGCCCAGGCACACTGTCCCACACAATGGCACACACGGAAATGCCAGCATAGCCCTAGCCGGCTTGGCTCAGTGGATAGAGCGTCAGCCTGCGGACCGATGGGTGCCAGGCTCGATTCCGGCCAAGGGCACATGCCTGGGTTGCAGGCTCGATCCCCAGTAGGGGGTGTGCAGGAGGCAGCTGATCAATGATTCTCTCTCATCATTGATATTTCTATCTCTCTCTCCTTCTCCCTTCCTCTCTGAAATCAATAAAGAAATATATTTAAAGCCGAAACCAGTTTAGCTCAGTGGATAGAGCGTTGGCTTGCGGACTGAAAGGTCCCAGGTTCGATTCCGGTCAAGGGCATGTACCTGGGTTGCGGGCACATCCCTGGTTGGAGATGTGCAGGAGGCGCAGGAGGCAGCTGATCGATGTTTCTAACTCTCTATCTCTCTCCCTTCCTCTCTGTAAAAAATCAATAAAATATATATTTTTAAAAAAGAAATATATTTTTAAAAAAATAAGTAAAAATTATAAATTGTTTTAAAAAAATGCCAGCATATATTCCGAGTTACACACTCACCCAGCCCCACACAACTGGACATCCCTGTGCCCCAGGCATACTCAGTCACACACAGCCACCTCCTGCCTCCAGACACACTCACAGACACACACAGTCACACAGCCAAGTACACAAAGTCCAATACATAGCCCCACTCAAATACATGTATTCATGTTTATTCGCAGGCACACAGTCTGAGAAAGGCACAGTCTCACCAACACATTCAAACACCTCCTAACCCCTTCCCCACCACACACACATTTTTCAGAAACATTCTCAGATGCAGAAGCACACTTCCCATTGCACCACCTCCAGAAGTTCCACGTACACACAGCACACTTAAGGGTCACAGAGTATTTACTCCCAATTGCATTCACAGTCATTCATGCATCCACTCAGCACTGACTGAGCACTTTCTTGGTGCCAGGCACTGTTCTAGGTACTGGGGACACAGCAGTGAATAAGCAGAGAAAAATTCCTGCCACCATGGAGCTTGCATCACTATGGGGACAGATGCATAACATCTGCATATTTCATCATTCTACACTTACAGACCAGAGACACAAGGAGAAGCAACGAAGACTGAGGAGGAGCAAAGAGACAGAAGGAGATCCCAGGAGAGTGTCCTGGAAGCCAAGTGAAGAATGTGTTTCACTGGCTGGCCTGGCTCAGTGCTTGAGCATCGACCTATGAACCAAGAGGTCACCGTTCGATTCCTAGTCAGGACACATGCCCGGGTGGCACGCTTGATCCCCACTATGGGGCGTGCAGGAGGCAGCCGATCAATGATTCTCTCTCATCATTGATATTTCTCTCTCTCTCTCTCTCTCTCTCTCCCCCTTTCCTCTCTGAAATCGATAATAAATATATTTTAAAGAACATGTTTCAAGATCATGGACTCACAGTCCCAAACACAGTCATGACACTGTGGGCCCCACAGGCACCATCGTGACATGCTCATGGCCTCACACACAGACACACTCATTGCCACACTCACGGTGATGGCGGTAGCACAATGACTCACAGGGTCACCCACTAGGGAACAGTGGCGGGCACATTCCCCCACGGGGCGCGGCGGGCCACTCACTGCTGCTTGCGGCTCAGCTCCTGCTCCTTGTGCACTAGGTCCTGCTTGAGAGAGGCCAGCAGCTCCACGCTCACGTCCACCTGGCGGGAGAGCTCAGACGCGCGCTCCTCCAGCTCCTCCTTCTCGCGCCCCAGCCGCGCGCTCTCCTGCCGCGCCGTCTCCAGCTCCGCGGCCTTGCGCTCCAGTTCGGCTTGCAGCCGGCCCACCTGGCCGGCGATCTTCTGCTCCACCTCCTCGCTCAGCCGCTCCAGCCGCCGGTCCCCCTCCAGCTTCTCCAGCGCGCGGATCTTGAGGCGCGCCAGGCCCTCCTCGTAAGCCACATCGGCGGGCGAGGGGGAAGCGGGCGAGGCGGTGGTGGGCCCGGGGCACGGGCTGGGGCCGGGCGGCGGCGTGGAGCACGCGGAGGAGGCCACGGACTTCCGGGCGAACAGCTCTCCCAGCGGGATCTCAATCTCGCGCAGCGCGTAGCGGGCGGCGGCGGCGGGCACGGGGCCGGGCTCCGCCAGCTCCTCGCAGGGCAGGCTGGCGGGCACCAGGTCGCCGGGGAAGTGGGCGAGGGGCGCGTGGTGGTGGTGGTGGTGCAGCAGGTGGGGCGTG
>NW_006299593.1:262429-267416 GCF_000327345.1 Myotis davidii | reverse complement strand
GGCCCCTGCGGGATCAGGAAGGCTCAGGGCACCCGCGGTCAGGGGTGAGGAGGCTAGAAGAGAGGGAGTAAGTCTTAGGAAGGGTATCTCTGCTTCCCTTCCTCACACCCCGTACCCAGTACCCGTGAGGAAATTGACTTTCCATGGACAACATGTGCCCAGAGAGAGGGGCAAGGGGAGACCCATGGCCTGACCTCCCAGAGGGGGCTGGCTTGCTTTGGTACCTGTGCAAGGGCCTGTGCATGTAGGAGAGTGAAAAAGAAAAAGAATTCTTTAAGAAAAAAAAAGGCATTCGTTTTGCGTGGCCGGTATGGCTCAATGGATTGAGCACCATCCCATGGACCAAGAGTTCCCAGGGTTCGTTCCTGGTCAGGGCACATGCCAGGGTTGCAGGCTAGATTCCCAGCGTGGGGCGTGCAGGAGGCAGTCATAAGATGTGTCTCTCATTGACATTTCTATCTCCCTCTCTGAAATCAATAAAAAAATATATCTTTAAAAATACATTCATTTTATTTATAATAGTTCCAACCTGGATATAACCCAAGGGCCCATCACCAATAGAATGAATAGACTGTGGCATATTCATATATTCATAATGGAATAGTAACCCAGCAGTAAGAAAAGGAACCATTGGTACATGCAACAACATGGATGGAAGAAGCCAGACCAGAGTGCACACTATAGGATGCCATATACGTGGAGTTTAAGAACAGACTAAATTGAAGATGACAAAGTCAGAATGGAGGTTACCCCTAGGGGTCTCTATGGACTGGGAAGGGGCAGGTGGGAACCTTATGTGATACAGGTGTATACATATGTAAACAATCAACTGTACACTTAAGATTCATGCACTACATATACCTGACTGGATGTATGTTACATCTCAAAAAAAAATTCTTAAAAGATGTGCTTATTTCCATGTCATGCGAACCACACCCATAAGACAGGCTGGACAATTGATACCATGATGCAGTGACCAAGATGTCGCCTCACCTGACGATACCCCTGTGTGTGTCACTGTTTGTTCCTGCCCTCTGTACCCTGCTCTCCAATCCCTGCCACTCCGGGCACCTAGGTCCTCTCCTCAGATTTCATTGCTAGGGTGGTCTCCAATAAGTGGCCTTGCCTGCCCTTTACTCCAAGGGTCATGATATTTGTCCTCCCCAGACCTCTTCTGGCACAAGCAGCCACCCTCCTGGAATCCCAGCTCTGGTCACCCTCAACTCCCACTGCATCCCCCCATCATCTCTGGCTTCTGGTCAACCCTCCCCTGCCTCCTGGGATGTCTACCCCTTTCCTCACTGCCTCCTTCTTTCTAACTGCCTGCAATCAGGTTTCCACCACCCTCTGATGTCAACGTGCTCCACCAGATCACAGCCCACCTGCTAGTCAGACAATTCAATTGTCACCAGGTATCTTCACCCACTTGACCCCTTGGCTGATTCTCCTGACCCCTCAGTCTTTATAGGTTACCATTAAGGTGCCTAGTTTGGGCTCTCTGACCTCCTCTTCTTGCTGCTTTCCTAATCTTGTCTCCTGATAGGAGAGGTCTTCATGCCCCCTTTGTCTTATCTTCTCCCCTGGCAGTCTGATGCACTCCCTGGAGTTAACTCACACCATAAACCCATGAAGTCTCAGCTCTGCCTCTCCATCCTGACCTGTTCTTGAGTTCCATTTGCTTCGGCATTTCCACATGGCTGTAGGAGTGTGTGATGTCTGTTCCCTTTGCAGCCCAGCACCCAGTCCTCATGAGAAGAGCACCCTGCTTTGACCTTGGGGAACCATTGTTCCTTTCCTCTTATCTCAGTCCATGTGGTCCGGGTGGGGGTTGATGGTCCATCCCTGGCTTCAGGGGTAAGAATGTGATAAAGGCCTGGTCGACCAGAAGCCTGGAATGAGCACATATCACCCAAGTTGAATCAATGAGTATTTCCTCATTGAGTTAATGAGTTATTTCTCCAGAACTTCTTTGGAACTACTGGGGGAAAGCATCACTTTGGGCTCAGGTTTCTAAGCCGATGAGGCCATCTTTGGGAGGAACCACCTGGGAATGAAGCCCACATAAAGAAGCAGAACTGAGCCCAGCTGGTATGGCTCAGTGGTTGAGCACGGACCTATAAACCAGGAGGTCATGGTTCGATTCCCGGTCAGGGCACATGCCCTGGTTTCACGCTCGTTCGTGCAGGAGACAGTCAATCGATGATTTTCTCTCATCGTTGATGTTTCTATCTCTCTCTCCCTCTCCCTTCCTCTCTGAAATCCAAGAAGAAGAAGAAGGAAGAAGAGGAAGAGGAAGGAAGAAAGAAGAAGAAGAGAGATTCCTCACAGACACTGTTTAAGCCAGCTGGACATGGGTCTGTGTTACTTGCACCAGGAAAAAGTTCTCCAGACATTAGAATCAGGGATGGAATTTTTGAAAGTAATAGACCCTAAGAAGGAATTAGCTGAGCTAAGGGGAGGAGTACGCTAGTACCGCTCCACCCACTGGGAAGTGGTGAACCCTGCTACACAGCAGCAAAGCAGTTGACTAAGCTCTCCCACTGCCTCCGGAGCTTAGATGTTCCCACCAAGGCTGGAACTTGAGGGGACTTGAAAAATGTCACCGTGTTGGGGTGTGGCGCCAGTAAGGTCCAATAGGAAAGACACGCTCTGGCCCATCTGAAAGCAGAGGAAGAAAATGCTGCTATGCCCAGAGAGGCTCTTTCTGCCTGAGGCCAGCAATCCAATATGGCTGAGAGTCAGATAATTAAGAGCCAGTTCTCTGCTTCTAGCTACAGTCAGCCAGGCAAAGACAGGGAAGCTGGAAACACGGAGGGAGACAAGCCTGGGGCCTGTCAGGCTCTTAACTCCCCAGACCCTCCTGCAACCCTTCTGCTGTGCCCTCCCAGCTCCACAGAAGCAACCACTGCTTTCATTATAAGCGGCCTCCCACTGGGATGCCGTTTGAGTGGGAAGGGGCAAAGGAACTGTGCCTCCCACCATACAGTAGGGATTTGAACTGCCCTGTGGTAAAGGCCTAACTAGAGGCCACAGAACCATGGGCTCCTGGGATGTGCAGAGCACCAAGGCCTGTTGCTAAGAGACAACCCCTCCTGCTTCCCAACACCATCACCGGGGACTCCATTCAAGAATTATAACTTCAGGGAGGTCTCTAGTTTGGTTAATAGCTCTGGGGATGACTGAATGCAAATTGACTGAAAGCTTCCTAATGATTAAGGGAATTGTACTGCCAGAAAAAAACAACCCACAAACCTGGAAAACAAAGGCTAGGGAATACTTAGCTCCTACAGTTCCCCACCCACCAAACCCACACCAATGGGAGGGGACTCAGTGCTCCTCCGTGGCCAAGAGCACAAACGACAAAAGTCGCTGTCTGAAACAGCAGAACCAGAGCCACCAATACAGGGTCCCTGCCAACTGGCCGAGCATGTGGAACATGCTATGGACTTGTGACCACTGAGTGTTTTTTCTCATCTCCCCTCTTCAGCTGGGAGGGTGTTTGTTCTTTCGGTTACCGATTTTCCCTCCATCACTGTAATCTGGCCATACATCGAAAGACCAAGCCCAGTACCTTGCCAGACAGCTCACCAAGACCTTGAAGTGGACCTGAATGTGGTAATTGGGTAAGTTGGAACGTTTCATTCCAGAAATAGGACAGTGTGTTTTGCCCGGCCGATGTGGTGCAGTGGTTGAGCTTCGACCTATGGACCAGGAGGTCACGGTTAGACTCACTCACGGTCAGGGCACATGCCCAGGTTGCAGGCTTGATCCCCAGTGTGGGGCATGCAGGAGGCAGCCAATCAATGATTCTGTCTCATCATTGATGTTTCTATATCCCTCTCCCTCTCTGAAATCAATAAAAATATATTTTTAAAAAACCACACAGGACGGTGTTTTTTTAAGTTTTGTGAGAGATAATTGCATTACGATAAATAAAACTTTGTAAAAATGTTATGGAGGGGTTCTGTGTAGATCTTGGACAGCCAAGAGGTAGAATGTAGAGGACATGCATTGTTTTTGCTGCTCAGCTCCAGTCGCCCTTTGTGGATAGACCCCCAGTTTTCCCTTAGAGAACCATTCCCCCCACTTTGAATGGTTTTGGGGTAGGGCTGACCCCACACCTCCTAGCTCAGTGGTTCTCAACCTTCCTAATGCCGCGACCCTTTAATACAGTTCCTCATGTTGGGGTGACCCCCAACCATAAAATTATTTTCGTTGCTACTTCATAACTGTAATTTTGCTACTGTTATGAATCGTAATGTAAATATCTGATATGCAGGGTGTATTTTCAGGGGTCGCGACCCACAGGTTGAGAACCGCTGTCAGGGGAGCACAGATGACTTTAGCCTGTTCATCACAGTGATCATTCAATAATGGGCTAATTCAGCCACTCACGGACCTACGCTCAGTGGGTAGAACGTGAGCCTGGATCTGCTTGTGGCCATTTCTGTCCTCTCTTTGGGCAAGGAGAAAAACAAACTATGGATGACATCCCTTTGAGCATCCAATCCAGATGTGCCTGAAACTTTAACCCAAGACTTGTCAATTGTAATTAGGCAGCAAATTCTTTCTGTAGCTTAAATCACCTGAATTGGTTGCCAGTCACTAGTAATGAGACTCTGGACTAACGCAATGACCCACCGTGTCAAGAAAACAACACCTTGGACTTCCTGTTGGCCCCTCCCCAGCATCCCCATTTCCTTCACTGGTGCTGCCGCCCTCCCCTCTGTCACACCATACCCACTGGCCGTGTTGCTTTTGCTCTCCCCGCTAGCCATCAAGACCTGCTGATTTTTCAACCCAATTGTTTTCATGCTTCATGCTTCTCTGGGCCACTGCCTCCTCACACCTAGGACTGCTGGCCCAGCTTCAGTCTCACAGCTCTGTTCCATCCCATATTGGGCACCAGATCCCTCTGTCTCCAAATGACTCCTGCTCGTGCTCCGTCAATGGCTCCCCATCGTCTATTAGCTGCAGCCAAACTCCT
>NW_006299593.1:258410-262379 GCF_000327345.1 Myotis davidii | reverse complement strand
TCCTGCCAATTTGCACATGAAAAATGGCCCAGCTGTTTCACTTGCATTTCTTTGATTACTCTAGCTGGACATTTTTTTCACACACTTATCAGTCACCGGTGTCACTTGGTGACTTGCCTATGCACTACTTTGCTCATTTTTAGACTGAACATTCATATTTTCTTATTGATTTGCAAAGGCTTTTTATAATATTGATCCTTTGTCATTTATATGCTACCAATATTTTTCTCAAGTGTGTTGATTGGCTTTTACCTTTATTTATGATCTTTATTGATATACTAATGTTTAAAATTTGTATCAGTAAAATCTTTCTGATTTCTGATTTTGTTGTTATGCTTCGGAGGTCTGGCCCTACCCAAAGGTTATGTATAAAGTTACATATGTATAAAGTTACATATGTTTTCTTTTAGTACTTTGTGATTCCTTTTGGTAAAAGTACAGAAAAAAATTCTTAATTAAGGGCTTTAAACAAATAATCTTAAAACCATAAACTTACAATGACTTGGTAGCATGCAAATATTTCAGGCTACATTGTTTGCTTTTAATCCATCTAGAAATTTTCGTTATGTGTGGTGGGACCCAGATCTGAAAAAATCCAACTTTTAGTTATGGACATTTTCATACATATTCAAAAATAGAGAAAATATGATTTTGAATTCCCATGTACCTATCTTCCAGCTTTGCCAATTATTAACTCATGGTCAATTTTGTTTCATGGGTACACTGCTCCCCGGCATCACACATGCCCCACCCACCACTGGATAATTTTGAGAATCCTAGATACTATATTATTTCCACCCCAAAATACCTTAGTCTGTATAAAACAGGACTTAAAATTAAAAAATACTAATATTTAGTAACTGCTCTCACATCACCTTCCTTTAGCTATTTTAAAACCTCAGAAGTACCCTTGAGAGGTAAATACAAAAGATGTCTCTCTGACAAGACCAACAAAATAAAGCACTCTGGTAAATCTATTCAAAGAGAAAAAAGAAAGGAAACAAACACATAACACTATAATGAGAAAAGGGATATAGCTGACAGAGAAGGTTTTTTCAAATTACTGAATTGCTACCAGGTACACCTCTTGGCCTCAACTTTTGAAAATCTAGATGAATTGAATGCTTTTCTAGGAAAATATAATGTATCAAAATTGACTCAAGAAGAAACAGAAAACCTGAATAGACTAATAACTATAAATAAAACTGAAGAAGTTGGCAGAGTGACCAGGGATATTATAAATAGAATGCAGTTTGCACACACACAACTGTTCAGGAAAAGGGTTATTCTGTAACGTGTGGTCAGCATGGTGTCAGGACACCTGTGTGTGCCTGTCCATCCGGCTAAGTGCTGATCCCTCCTGTGGGGGTATCTTTCAGGGCCTCAGAAGTGACCAGCCTTCCTCTCTTCCCCATGTGCTTTTGAAGTACCCTTTGTCTGCACATTACCCTGCTAGAATAGGGGAAGGGAGAGTATGGGGGTGCAGGCCTGTGCGTGGATGTGCAAGGTAGAGGAAGGAAGGGGCTTCTAGGATCCACGTGGCTCTTCACCTGAGGCCAGCCTTCCCCAGTTTCCCTGCATCTGCTGGAGCTGAGGAATAAGCATGAATGATTCTTAGGAATATTTTTGCCTAGATGTAAATACCTCCTCAGCAAGAGCACGAAGCTTTGCAAGAAGGTGATGGAGGCAGGGGGAGGAGGGAGAGGAAGTAAAAGAAAAACAATAGTTTTGCCTATTTAAATTCCATCACAGCCCAGCCAGTGTGGCTCAGCGGTTGAGCACTGACCTATGAACCAGGAGGTCACAGTTTGATTCCTGTTGGGGCACATGCCCGGGTTGCAGGCTTGATCCCCAGTGTGTGTGTGTGTGTGTGGGGGGGGGGAGGCTGCCAATCAATGATTCTCTCTCATTGATGTTTCTATCGCTCTCTCCCTTCCCCTCTGAAATCAGTAAAAATGTATATTTTTAAATTCCATCACAATCCTGTACTATGAGCACCATGCCAGAACAATTAGAGATTTTCCTTTGTATTCTAGTCTCCCCAGATCAGCAACCGCTGCAGCCCTAAGAGCCTGCCTCTCTTTTCAGCCTAGATCTGCCTCCTTAGCATCCCCAGGACCCACTATGCTCCTTCTCCCATCTGAGACGCCTACCTCACGTCGACTTCCACTGAGGTCCAGTTCAAGGTTTTCTTTGGGTAGAAGAACCAGTGAGAGGCATTATCTTTATCTTTATCTTTTTTTTTTTTTTTAAGGCTTTCAAGTATGTGAGCCTCGTCTCAAATAAGACCAACCATCTCTAGATGTCTGTCTTCTCTGGCTCCTGTCTACTGTCACGTTCTCACATATTGACTCTGCCAGAAACACCGATAATCTTGCATTTTCCTGGCTCCACTACCAACTGGTCACTGAGGACTCCTACAGCGAACGTTATTCTTTTTCTCTGCTCAGTAAGTCCTCTTCAATGGCAACATCTTGTCCTTTCTTTGGTGAGCTGCTGCTCTCCACTCCATGTGGTTCTGACAGGGCTGCCAATCCTGGTAGGGTGGACACATGGCCCAGGCCTGGCCAATCCTAGTACCCCATCTTTTTAGCATTAATGATTGACCCAGGGATGGGCACATGCCTCAGGCGGAACCAACAGAGTCCTTCACTGGTAACTTATATAAAAGATTAAGGAGTCCTCTTGTCCCTCTGGATCACATGCTAGGATACAGCTGTCTACCCTTGTGAAACCTCTACCCACCACACGGAGAAAACTCAAGCCTGGTGCGGAAAAGGTGTGGCAACACTCAGAGGGAAGCTGAGCTAAGAGCTGCAGAGAGAGTCTTCACTTCATTTTTGAGAACCTGAGTACAGTTAGGCCCAAGGCACACTCATCTCCCTTCTTTCTGGTTCTACGAATTGGTACATATCTTTTTTTTTTTTTTGCTTAAAACAGTCTGAGTTGTATATCACTTGCTATCAAAGTCCTGATATTCTCGCAAATCTACAGTTCTAAGCTAGACTTGTCTCCTAAGCTCTATTCAAACATGAGTTTGTTCAATCAACATACGTTTACCGAGTACCTGCTCTGTGCCATGAACTAGGCCATGTGTCGTGTGAGGTATGCTGAGGGCACAGACGGATAAGTTCCAATCCTTGCCTTCCAGCAGCCCTGGTGATCTCCTGGGACAGACTAAGGGATTGAACGAGACAGCCAAGAGATAAATGGCTGGCACCGGAATCTACACTTAACTTCGCTTGAGGAACTCCCAGAGGAGTCAGTCATCTAGACTGACTCTTGAAGAGGACAGTGTCAGGTGAAAAATGGCAGTTATGAGTTTGGGGGCGGGGGGCAAGAGAGGCCATCCTGAGCAGCAGAAACAGCATGTACAAAGGCAAGGAGGTGAGAAAGAGTATATGCCTTCTTCGGGAAAGGAAAATGTAAGCTCCACGAGGGTAGAAACGGTGGTTCCCCAGCTCTTCCATCAGGGCCTGGCGTGGGGGAGGTGCTCAGTAAATGTCTGTGGAATGATGGAATGGCAAGCACTTCATCAGAGGTACAGTTTAGAGAATGGACTACAGAGGCCACGGTCAGGAAAACGGCTGTTGGAACACTGGGAGTGGAAATGCTTAGCCACGGCAGCAGGAGTGCGAGAGAGAGGGGAGAAGGATGGAATAGAAGCAATTAAGGAAGGAGAGTCAAGAAGGCTTGGTGACAGAATGACTGTGGCTGGTCCAAAAGGGAAGAGTCAAGGCTCATTTGAGCTTGGGTGGCTCAAAGCGTAATACACAAACAGTGAAGTCAAAATACTCACCATCAGACCTACTTTTTTCTCACCCAGGCAGAGTGGCTCGGTTCGATTCCCAGTCAGGGCACATGCTGGGTTGTGGACTCCATCCCCAGTAGGGGGTGTGCAGGAGGCAGCCAATCAGTGAGTCTCTCTCTCATCGTGGATGTTTCTATCTCTCTCCCTCTCCCTTTCTT
>NW_006299593.1:251842-258321 GCF_000327345.1 Myotis davidii | reverse complement strand
TTTGTGCTCTCTCATCATTGATCTGTCTACCTCTCTGTCCCTTCCTCTCTGAAATCAATAAAAATGTTTGTTTGTGGGGGCGTTTTTTGGTGGGGGTTTTTTTGGTATAGCAAAGGTGGAAATTTATTTAAGAACAAGTACCAACTCCCACGTGGGGAAAGGGAAAGATTCTCACAGCACAGACTCCCACATGGGGAGGGAGAAAGAGTCCCCTGTTGGTTTGTTTTTTTAAAAAAACACCTACTTCTTGTTTCCCATCTTAACCAACATCTTCATTATCAACTCAGCACCCTGGATGCAAACCCAAGACATCTCTGAATAAATTCTCAAAGTCCCCCTTAGATCTCATCAATTGCTGATTTTTAACAGTACTATCTTATAAATATTTCTTAAAATATGTTTTATTGATTTTAGAGAGAGAGGGAAAGGATGGGAGGCAGGAAGGGAAGGAGAGAGAGAGAAAGAGAGAGAGAGAGAGAGAGAGAGAGGAACCAGCATGAGCCAAGACTTGGGACTCCCTTTTCTATCTGATGAATTCTGCAGGCCTAACTCAAATGCATCTCTTTTCATGAAGCCTTCCTGGCCCCTTCCTCCAGCTCAAACCACATCACACATCCATCACTCCTTACCACAGCTCTTCACATATCATAACAGGTATCACATGCTAGATGGTCATGGACCTGTTTGCACATCAGATCCCACCCTATGCAATGCTACTAACTCACACCTGCCTGACACACAGTAGAAATTAGTATGTTCTTAGAGGAATCACACTGAATAATGGATGGATTTATTTATTTATGTAACCAAAGTGATTTATTTTTTCTTTTCTTTTTAAAAATTGATTTCAGAGAAGAAGAGAGATGGAAACATCAATGATGAGAGAGAATCATTGATCAGCTGCCTCGTGCACGCCCCCTGGGGGGATCGAGCCCACAACCCCTGCATGTGCCCTGACCAGGAATTGAACCTGTGAGCTCCTGGTTCATAGGTCGACGCTCAATCATTGAGCCACTCCAGCCTGGCAGCAGAGTGATTTCTACTACTTATTGTCATGGAACTGGGTGCATTTGGTTACAATCAAATCAACCGCTGGCTCTGCTCCTCGCCCACTGGGAGGTAAGGACTTGCTGTGTCTTCACGGCATTGTTGCTCTAGTGCAGTTCCAAGACTCAGGGCTTGTCTGCTTCATTCTCTTATATCCACCCAACAGAAAGATGTCAAACACAGGCCTGTGCCAAGCACTGGGGACACCAGGATCATGCCTTCACAGTGCTTGCAGTTTAACAATCAAAACAGTGAACACTTATCTACTAATTATTCTGGTCAGACACCACACTTCTTATTTAATCCTCAAGACAGGACTGCCAAGAAGGTGGTATCATCTCCACTTCAGGATGAGGAAGTCGAATTCAGAGTGGCCACATCACTTACCCTAGCCAGTAAGTGACTGTTGCTATGGTGGCCTGCAGTGAGCCATGCCTCCTGGTATCCTAGCCCTTATGTGGTCCCCTCCCACAGTGGCTCAGAGCTTGGCCACATGACTTACTTTGGCCAATAGCAAGCCTGAAGCAGGCAGAGATTTGATAAGCGGTCCTACCTACCTTAGGGCTCATCCTCTTAGAATATTTTTCTCTGGAGATCCAGCTGCCATGTAAAAAACATGGGCTGGACTAGTGAACGATTAGACGCCATGTGTAGAGAGACCCGAATGGATGAAAAGCGGCCGTGATATTCCTTTCCAGCCAGTCTCTCTCTTTTATTTTTTCAAAAAGAGAGTGAAAAGGAGGTAGAGGAGGGGGAGAGAGAGAGAAACACTGACGTGAGAGACACATTAATTGGTTTCCTCACACTCTCGTGCCCCTGGGCTATGAATTGAACTCATGGTCCTTGGGTCTGTGGGCCAGTGCTCTGACCATTAAGCAACCTGGCTAGGGCATCCAGCCAGTCTCTTAACTGAATGTAGCTGAGAGATGCCAAGTGAGCCCACAGTCACAGCCAACCCACAGACCGTGACAAATAATAAAGCACTTGTTTTCAGCCCCTACATTCTGAGAAGGTTTGTTACATACCAGCGAATAACTGAAACAATGACGAGCCAGAATTTGAACCCGATACTACCTGACTGACTTCGAAACCCATGCTCTGAGTGTCCCAACACTATGTTCCTTCTAGATGGGAATGGAATGTTGCACCAATACTATAATAGTCACAGGTGGGCCCATAGTAGCACTCAATAAATGTTTGTTGAATGAATAAGTGAAGGGTGTGGTATGCCACCAGAGAGGTAGTTAAGTCTAGAGAATTCAAAGGCAGGCTGGCAATAATAACCTTTCAACAACCGTGACCACCCCCACCTTCCTGTTACAAATATTCCCAAAACAAAAACAAGCTAGTTATCCCTAACTCTAGAAGAAGTATGTGGGTATCACCAAACTCTCTCCCTCTGTCCCTTTCTCTGTTAAATAAAGATCTGTCAAAATTGAGAAGTTAGCAGACCTTGGTCATTCCCCCAACTCTGTACCATGCCACTGGCATCTCCTCTCCTTCCCACTGGCCTTCTGGGTCCAACAACTCTTCCTCCCTCTTTTCATATAAAACCCACATGTGGGAAAACAGCAGGGAAGGTAGAAATTACAGGAATGGCGTGCAAGATTTGGATGTTAATAGATGGCTTCATAGGTCAAAGAAATGAAGCCCTAAGCACAGTTTTTTTGTTTTTTTTTTTATCTGCCAGCAAGTAGGAGAGGTATTCTAAGGAGGGGGAGGCAGCTGGAGGTGTGCCTGTGGATGGAGAATAAAGGAAGGCCCCTTGTCTCTGTAAATCCCTCTGAATCCCCCACGAAGGCAGAGGCTCTAGCTCTCCACACCTAAGGCTGTGGCCCCACTATGTGTACCTCTCAGAGTAGTCACTGCAGCCTGGTGAAGACCCGCAGGAGTCCATGCATCCAGCCCCCTGCTTCCTGGCAGTCCTTACACTGCCTTTTCTGTGCTAAGCTCCCCCTCACCCACCAGCTCCTGCACACGTGCACACACCTCCCAAGGTCACACACATGGCTCAGCACCTGGATCCCACACCCAGAAAACCGCCTGGGCCCCTCGCTGCACACTCAACCTAAAGAGAGAGCAGGCCCCACTCCTAGTCACAGGCAGAAAGTGGGAAGTGCACACAGGTCTGTATCACACGCACATGCAGAGCATTGCAGTGGGGCACAGGCATCCAGATCACTATGGGCAGTCACTAGCGGAGGCACTGGGATATGAGCAGACAGGAGCGTGGGGGCACACACAGGCACACCTCCGGACCATCACACGTGCACACCAGCACGCACACCGACACCTACACCGTCCCACCCTCAGACACCCCGCACAGGTGCCCAGCCAGGCCTCAACACTAAGCCCCTCCCCCACACCCTTTCAGAAGCAGGTGGGGAGGGCTGGGGTTTGAGGGCGCTCCCCCTCTTCCTTCTCTCTGGCCCCAGTTCTCCAAGGTCCAGAGTCCCAGTGGGGTCTGGAGCCCGCCCCGCCCCCCAACCTGGCGAGACAGGCTAGAGGGGGCGGGGGGATGGGGAGCCTGGTCTCAAATTGTTCTGATTTTAATTCCTTAAATTAACCCCTTCTTTGCCGCTGGCTTGGCCGGCCCAGAATCCCTCCCGGTCGGGTCTGGCAGTCTCCGGGCCTCCAGGGGGCTGAGGGGGAGAAGGAAGAGGAAGAGGAGGCACCAGCTGGGGTCCTCCCTGCCTCCTCTCTCCAGGAGCGGTCCCGCAGCGCGCCCGCGACTCGTCCTTACCTCCTCCACCCCGCCGCGAGGCCAGGCCCCGCGGCCCTCGGAGAGGGGTGCAGAGGCAGCCCCCGCGTGCCTGGTCCTGATGCTGGGCCACCTCGGGGCCTCGGATCTCGTTCCCCTCCGCAGCCTCGGGTGGCAGCCGCGGCTTGCGCCCCCGCCTCCCTATCGGGACGGGGGCGGTCAAGCCTCCCAGCCAGTCGCAGCGGGAGGGGCCCACAAACCGGGTGGGGGATGGACGGAGGAGGAAGGAGGGGGCGCGCGGCCAGAGGAAAAGCAGGGAAGGGGGAGGGAGGCAGCGAGGAGGTGGGGCGGAGCCGGCCCCTCCTCCGGGGCGGGCTCTTCTATGAGCCGGGGAGAGGCAGATGCCGCCAGAAGCGGCTGCGCCGGGACCCCACGTTTCCCCGTGAAGGTGTCTTCGATGGGGGAGGGGTCCGCGGCGCCGCCCTGGGGGTTCAGGAACCGCTCCCGCAGCGCGCGTCCTGGGTCCCTGCCTTCCCAGCTCCCAACACTGCCCCGTGCACCCTCCCTGCCACCCGGCACCTCCGGTTGTGGCCTCTGCTGTCCACCTTTGACCCGAACCTCTCACCCTGATCCTACCACTCCCACTCCGGCTTGGGTCTCCCCACTCCGGGCAAAAGCTTTGGTGAGCGGTTCCGTAGCACCGGAAGAGGGAAGGCGCGCTCACGCCTCCTGGGATTTGCGCCACAGTCCCCAAGCGGCCTCGCGGGGTGCACGCCTGGGTGTGCTCTTGGGTCAGAAGCATGGTCGCGGTCTCCGCGGAGACTGCTTGGGTAGTTGTCTCGGGGCACCCCTAGGGAACCAGGGGAGTTGGAGTGGCTGCAGCCAGGCTCGGAATCTTGCCATTGAGAGTGCCATCTAGGAGCACACGTTCCCCTACTTAAAGCAGGAGGACAGGGGCAGTGGCCTCCAGCCCAGTCTCCGTCCCACCTGGCCCTCTGGCTGTCTGTCCTAGGCTTGGAGGAAGTCCACAGGGCTGGGTGGGGCCTGAGAAGTCAGACCGGGTGTGGAGGCTACCAAGCCCGGGGCTGAGCTGGGCCTGGGTGAGGAAAAGGAGAGATGGCATTGCATGGACAAAGGCGCAGAGATCAGTGGGGGCCGTGAGCACCAAGGCCATGAGGGGTGTTCCAGCTGCAGCAGAGCAGGAATCAGCATACCCCAGGATTCTCTAATAAATGAGTCCGATTGGACTTTCCTTGACCCCATCCTACTGCTAAAGCAGAAGCCTTGGGTATTTAGTATCAGAAAGGATAATTTGTAGACTTGTCTGGTGGCTTTTGGGGAGAAGCAAATTTAATAAGGACTGAGCCAGGGAGGTCAAACTTCTATCTCCTCTTCCTTCCTCTAGCTCCTGAATTTCTTTCCTCCTCCAGAAATTCTTAGATTGAAGAAATCTAAGAATTGAAATAACTCATCCTAAGACCTAAATGATACCAGCTCCTATTAACCAACTGCTAAGCATCATGCTAATTATTTTTAAATATATTTTTTATTGATTTCAGAGAAGAAGAGAGAGAGGGAGAGAGAGATAGAAACATCAATGATGAGAGAATCATTGATCAGCTGCCTCCTGCAGGCCCCCTGCTGGGGATCCAACCTGCAACCCAGGCCTGTGCCCTTGACCGGAATCAAGCCTGGGACCCTTCAGTCTGCAGGCCAACACTCTATCCACTGAGCCAAACCAGCTAGGGCCATCATGCTAATTATTATTCTGCATATAATTCAATTGTCCTAATAAACCTATCAAGTAGGCATTATTATTATTATTATTCCCACTTTACAGATGGGGAAGTTAAAGTTCAGAGCTCAAAAAATGGCACAGTCAGGACTTGAACTCGTTACCAAATTCCAAAGTTATGCTTAAATACAGTGCCTTCCTGCCACCCCTTTACTGTATCAGGCCCACTGAGCCTTCCTCTGCCAAAATGCAGATTGCCTAAATCCACCTGCTTTTTCAGACAGCCCCAAATATCCATATATTGTCTTGGTTTAACCTTCGTTCTAATGATGTTTGTCTGTCCTCACTCTGTGCTTCCTGTGAATATGCAAAAACATGCTTGTGTATGTATATATGTGCTTCTGTGCATGTGTATATATGTATATATATATGCATGTGCATGTAGGTGTGTACCTGTGCATATGCATGTGTGCATGTGTGTTTGCAAGTGTGTGCATGTTTGAATCCGTGTGTGTACATGTGGATATACATTGTGCATGTATAAATGTGTGTATGTATGAGTGAATGCACACATGTATTCATGTGAGTGTGCTAGCCTTTGTGTATGTGTGTATGCAGGTGTGTGTATGTGGACGTGTGTGTGCGCGCGTGCATGTGTGCCCATGCTACGTTTCAGACAACAGTTCCTGCTTGGTTGTTATGGGAACCACAGTTCTAAAAATGTTAAACTGAATCCCACTCCATGTGGACCAGAGAGAGAGAGAGAGAGAGAGAGAGAGAGAGAGAGAGGGAGGGAGAGAGAGAACTGAATGACAAACACATCTGGAGCCCAGAGCTAAGGCAGAGAATCATGGGCTCATCACACACTGGTCAGAAGTGTGGTCTCACTCATGAGACCCCGTGGCTCAGATCATAGCCTCAGCACTGCTTGTTCCCACCTCTCCCTCCTGATCCTTTCCCTGCGTCATGCTCCCTAACCATCTTCCCCTTCCTCTT
>NW_006299593.1:245019-251820 GCF_000327345.1 Myotis davidii | reverse complement strand
TTCCCTTTCTCCTTTTAGGCATTTAGGCACCTTTTTTTTTTTCCTTTTTGCCAATGAGCCCACACGATAATTAAGCATTTAAGTGTGCTGGACAGTAGGCTTGGTGATATGGCAGCCACAATGTGAAACAGACAAGGTCTCTGCCGTTGGGTAGGAAGATTTGGTTAATACATGAGGGGAGGGGAGCGGGCAGAGTGAGGGAAGAGACAACAGAGGAGGGTGGAAGATAAATTTGGGTTAGATATGGAGGGCTTTAAATGCAGTGTATTTTTTTATAGGAAGGTGGAAGGTATGGTCAGTTTGGGATAGAACACCACCAATTATGTTTTAAGGAAATCACAGTCGTAGTGATGTGGAATGGAGGGAGAAAGAATGGAGGCAGAAGGACCACAGGAAGCAGTTTGATATAGTTCAGGCTTATCACAAGCAGGGAGACAGGGGCTGGGGTGAAGGGGGAGAAAATAGAAGACATTCTTGGTTGCTTTGTGAAACTTTCCCCCATATTTCATCTAATCAAGATTCCTTTTTAAAAAAATATTTTTTTATTGATTTCAGAAAGGAAGGGAGAGGTATAGAGAGGATGGAAACATCAGTGATGAGAGAGAAGCATTGATTGGCTGCCTCTTGCTGCCCCACACTGGGGATTGAGCCCGCAACCCAGTCATATGCCTTGACCGGGGATCAATCCGTGACCTCCTAGTTCATAGGAGCCGCTGGCTGGGCAAGATTCTTATTATTATTGCTCTTCCCTGTCTCTCCATGGTAAGTGCAACTTGTTACTGATGTGTGTGTGTGTCAAGTTCCTCTGATGCATTGGAAGGGAAAGAAATTGGGAACCACTGGCCCAGCATATGGTAGGCACTTATGGAATGACTGGATATATGGATATGCACTGGTCTGGAACTGTTAGGCCTAGATTCAAGGCCCACTTCAATCTCATATCGTCTGTGTGCCCTTAAGAAAATCCCCAAACCTGTTGCACCTCAGTTTTCTCCTCATGAAGGGTCAGACAGGATGTTTTTATAAGCTCCTTCCAACTACATGTTATTATGAGATTCTGTGTGAGTCACAGCCAGGGTGTTCATGTATGTGGAAGGCGTGGCATGGGCCGAGGTGCTGGCAAGAGGCTCAGAGAGGATAAATGCAGGAGATATTTTAATAGAGAAATCAACATCTTCTGGCTCCAGTTTTCAGCAGTATTGTTGAACAGCTATCACCACAGTCCTTCTGCTACACAATACGTGGACTGATTCACAAAATATAAGAGACACCCGAAGTGCTTAGCTGAGCTTGAAGAAATGAAAGAAAATCTACATGAACCAAAACAAAGGAACTGAGACCAAGAAATGTAAGCATGAGCCCTGGCCAGTTTGGCTCAGTGGATAGAGCATCGGCCTGCGGACTGAAGGGTCCCAGGTTCGATTCCGGACAAGGGCATGTACCTTGGTTGCAGGCACACCCCCAATGGGAAGTGTGCAGGAGACAGCTGATCGATGGTTCTCTCTCATCGATGTTTCTAACTCTCTATCCCTTACCCTTCCTCTCTGTAAAAAATCAATAAAATATATTTTTTAAAAAAAGAAAAGAAATGTAAGCATGAGATGTGCTGTGACTAATCCCAGAATGTATAGGGAGGAAGGAATATTGCTTGTCTGTCCTGGCCTGGGTGGTTCTGCTTAGAGTAGGAGGAGTTGCCTCTGAGAATTTATAACTAAATGAGTTAGAGTTTGAACTCAACACCTGCATGGTACAAATTAGGTTTCCATCAGCCCAGCTGGCTACCAAGGCTCAGTGGTTGAGCTTCAACCTCTGAACCAGGAGGTCACAGTTTGATACCCAGTTGGGGGGCACATGCCTAGGTTGCGGGCTTGATCCCCAGTGTGGGGCATGCAGGAGGTAGCCAACCAATTATTCTCTCTTATCATTGATGTTTCTATCTCTCTCTCTCTCCCTTCCTCTCTGAAATCAATAAAAATATATTTAAACAAAAAAGACCGGTCTCCCATCAGTCGATTCTCCTGGAATGCCGGGCACAAGCAAACACAACATTGCTCAGAAGAAACATACCCTCAACCCAGGTCACAGAATATTACTGCCCTGGAAAATCCCCACTGAAGATTAGTTCACTAGATAAAAATTACAATACATAAAAGGAAACAATATACCCTGAATGAGATAAGAGTAGATAAGACCCAGAAGACAACAGGTCTAAGTGGCAGCCTGGATGGGGGAAGGGGAGAGTCAAAGGTGCATCCCACAGAAGAACTGTGATGATTTAAGTGAGTTTAGGGAACCAAACAAATGATGGTCACCATTAGCAGAAATTGGGTACAGTATATACAGAAGGATGATTTAGACAGATTGTATTTGAAATGGTGGTAGGATACCCATACGGAGATGTGCGTTAAAACCACGGGACTGCAGCTGGGGTAGGGACCAGGGCTGCCCGACTTAGAAGTCATCTATGGAGCAGTGATAGATGAAGTCCCCAGGAATGAATGTGCTCTCCTAGGAGAGTGTTGAAATAAAACTAAATCTGGGAAACATCCACATTTTGAGAACCAAATGAAAAGAGAAGCTTTACTTGCTCTCTGTTTGGGTCCTGATTTTCCGGTGGTTTGATTTTAATTCTTTCCACCTCCTGCTTAACATTCTTTCCCCTCAGAATCCCTAGGGGACAGTCCAGAAAATGCAGCTGTTTCCGTTGGGAGTAATAGGAGGGACTTCTCCGCTGAGAGTTCTAGAACCAGGCTGGGCTCTGGTACTAGCACTACTATTAAGTCAATTTTCTCATCAGTGATATTTGGCCTAGATAGGTGTGAGGACAAGATGGGGCACAATAGAGCAGACTACTTGATGGAATGCTGATGAAGAAGGCAAGGGCGGGGTGGTGAGATGCCACCCACCACGGCCTGTCTGCCCTCTTCCTTTGTTCAGGTTATGTGTTTTGGGACCAGTTGCTGGAGATCTGGGCCTTCGTGCTCTTCCTTACCTATTCTTCACGGAAAGTGAACTCAGGTGGTCAGTGTGAGAGGTGTGATCACTTAAATGGTACGTAATGAGAGTCATCATTACCTTATGTCTCCATGAATCTGTTACAATACTTGACAGTCCACCATTTGAGTCTCTCTCTAGGGTTAAACATTGCCCTCTGCAGGCCATTCTTTTAAAATGTTAACTCCTAGAAGAGGTAATATCAAATCCTGTATCACAAATTGGTTTATTAGATACAAGATACTCAACTACATGAAAGCACTTAACACCTGGGGAGAAAAATGGGTGGAATTCTCTATTTCACCTCTTGGTTGAAGCATAGCTCATTTGGTATATTGAACCCCAATATACCCAAGTTATGGGTTCAATCCCCCCCAGTCATGGCACAAATAAGAATCAACCAATGAATGCATACATAGGTGGAATCCTATTTTCAAATCAATGGTTTTTTTCTCTTCTCCCTCTCTCTCTCTAAAAATCATTTTTTTAAAAAAAATAGTGTCTTAAAAAAAAGAATAGCACACCTCAGAAAAGAATGAAGCCCCCCAGACAGGCCATCCTTTCCTTATCAGACAGGAGTTGCTGGGGAGGAGAGATGCGATGCATGACAGGCTTTTAATGCCCAAGATCTCTGCCCAAGGGGACCAGAAAGAGCGTATAAACTTTTGGGTTTGAAGTTTAGGGAGTGAAGGGCACCAAGTGAAACCCACCTTCCCTATCATAGGGTCATGCTGTCCTCACCACCCTCTTAGCTGCATCCTTCCCCCCAAAAGCCATGATGGGATTCACCTGGAGGAGAGTTAGAGGAAAGGGGCTATGGCAAGTGCAAAACAAAACTGGCTGGTAAGGGGGCTTCTGCCTCCTGGAGAAGAACCGTTGTGGAAAGAGCAGCTTTATGAGAGGTGGGTGGCTGCGAGCCCCGGGCAAGCACCCTCTTCTCTAGGCTTGGCTCTGTCCATCAATAATCCAGATGGATGCTCAGTCCCTTTGGGCACTGACAGCATGTGATTCTCGTACAGGTGTATAGGCACTTGCTGGAGACTGTGACACCCAACACACTGGGTGTTCACACACACAGCACTGAAATGCGGCCATCTTCTGCTGCTGTTGCTACTGCCTGGGGCTCCCTCTAGTTACAGAACCTATTTCACCTCTTGGGAGGAAGCCTCCCAAACAATGCTATTAAGCTGAGGTTCTGCCATTCTGGGGTTGGGAAAAAAAAGCATTGATTTTGCAGCCAGACAGATCTGGGTTTGACCCTGACTGTTCCTAGCTGGGTTACCCAGAAAGTTTATGTAGGTTGCTTCCTGAATCTCTGAAATGGAGGATGTATATGACTGCTGCACTCAGGATTAAGGAGGATAATATATGCACAATTTTCAGAAACCCCTTGAGCCCTTAGGCTAGCTGTGATTAAATTCATCTGTTAATTCAGTACATATTTATTGAATGCCTACTATGTGCCACAGTGCCTGACAGTAGGTGGGTAATGACTCCATGAATGTAAGGAGTCACATTTTTTGGAGGGGTGCAGGGGTGGGGAAGGGGTTGGGAGGAAGGGTCAGAAGCTTAGATGGCAGATAAAGTAAGCTTTTAGCACAATGCTTTTAATTGCAAAAATAAACAGTTTTGCGCACTGCTTGAGCGTAGCGTCTGCTTTACAAAAATGAACAACAAACAGGAAATAGCCCCAAAGCAAAACGGTACATCCAATTGCTGCTGGAAACATTACTGTACAAAATACCGCTCGAGACCGGCTCGGCGCTGCCCCAGCCTGTCTTTGGGGGGACCACGAAGGCGGGGGGCGGGTGATTAGGGGACGGCGTGGGGCGTGCGCCAGGTACAAAACACCCTTGAGTCCCAAGGAAATGACTTCCCCCAAGCGCTGCAGACGAGGAGGAGACGATCCTGGACGGCGGGAGCTGTCCACGGAGCCGGTGCTAAACGGGGCGCGAGTGGCGGGCGCTTCGAACCGGATCGGAGGCCTCCCCCGGGGCGTGCCGGGAAAGGGGCCGGCCGGGTCTTCCTCGGCGCGCGGCGCGGGGGCGCCCCCATCTACAAACTTACTTCTTGCTCACAGGGCGGCGAAGGAGAGGCCCAGCGAGTAAAAGCCAAGGCCCTTGAGCCGCTCCTCTGCCCGCGCCTTCTGCTTGAGGTGCACCTTGCTGTGCCGCTTCTTCTCATCACTGCGCGCGAAGCGGCGGCCGCACACGTCGCAGGCGAAGGGCTTCTCGCCCGTGTGGGTGCGCACGTGCGTGGTCAGGTGGTCGCTGCGGCTGAAGTTGCGGAGGCAGATGCGGCACTGGAAGGGCTTGTGGCCCGTGTGGATGCGCAGGTGGCGGTTGAGCTCGTCGGAACGCGCAAAGCTGCGCACACACGCCGCTGCCCCCAGGGATGTCCACCACCAGGGGTTTCGGGAAGTCCGCCGCGGCGCTGCGGAGGCCCAGCGGGGAAAGCTGAGGCTGCGCACCGGCCAGAAACTCCCCGCCGTCGCCACTACTCCCTCCCTCCCCGCTAGGAGGGGTCAGGAGCCCCGGGAGGCCCTCGGCCGCCTCCCCCAAGTTCCCCAAGGCCAGCGGGAAAGCGTCGTAGGCCCCCGTCGGGTAGGGTCTGTTGGCCGAGTCGATCGGCAGCTCCGCGGGGCAACTGATGGACAGCAGGTCTTCAATCTTGGTCCCCACCGTGGGGAAACGGGCCTCGGAGGGCGCCTGGTAGCCTCCCTGTGACCCACAGCTCCCTGGGGCCCCGGCTGAAAGCAGCTCCCAGGGAGCATAGGGACCTTTGAAGGCCGAGGCAGTGTCCAGCGCTGGAGAGGCCGGAGGGGCCCGGCGGCCTGGCTTGACGTCGGGTGGGGAGAGCTGAGGCTCATACAGGCACTGCGAAGGGGTGCCGGCCGAGGGGGAGGCCTCCCAGAACGCCTCTGTGAAGGCGGCAGCGCCCACGTCCGGGGAGTAAAGGTCCGGCGGACCCGCCAGAAAGGCGTCGGGAACCGAGGGAAAAGCGTCCAGCGGAGACCGGGATGCTGCCACCTCCGGGGCGGGGAAAGGTGCCAGGCCCAGGATGCCCGACATGAGGTTGAAGAGTGACTCCGGGTCGTGCGGGTGTTCGGGCACTGCCTGGATGAAGAAGCTACCGCTGTAGCTGAGGCTGGGAGGGGGTGTGGGCGCAGGCCCCTCCAGGAAGCAGGAGTCGGCTAAATCCCCCCCGGCGCTGCAGCTGCTCAAAGCCCAGCTCAAGAAGTCGCCTGCTGAGGAAGGAGCAGGAATCAACTCCAGGCACAGGCAAGGGCGCGCCTCGGGCCACGGCCCCTACCCAAGGATCCCTGGGTGCCCACAGATACACATAAAGTGCCTTTTTGCACATTCTAACCCATTTGGAGCAGCCATACGCTCCAAGACGCACACAAAAACATGCACATCCAAAACACACGTGCACAGGCAAAAAGGACACCTTGATACACGCACAATTTCCTGCGGAGGCGCTGACGGCCCGGTGGGGTGGCAATGGCGGAGCGCAGCCCAAGACCCCCGAGCTTCCTACGACCGCTA
The DNA here is from genome assembly GCF_000327345.1 of Myotis davidii. NCBI lineage: Eukaryota > Metazoa > Chordata > Mammalia > Chiroptera > Vespertilionidae > Myotis > Myotis davidii. The sequence continues at coordinate 245,278 of NW_006299593.1, read as the reverse complement.
CCCCCACACCTCCTGCATCCCAATCCCAGCCTGTCTCAGGCACCGTGCGCCCCCGCACTGCGCCGCCGTCTGAGCACCCCCTGCCGCGCTTCTTACCTCCGGGGTAGCCAGCGGCCGCGTCCCTGACGGGCAGCCGGGGCAATTCGGTGCTGGGTTCCGAGCAACAGCCGTCGTCGGCGGACTTGACCAGAAGCGTGTCGGGGCCAGAAAACTCGCTAAGGTGGAGCATGGCGCGGCGGCTGCTGCGGGGGACCGGGGC
>NW_006299593.1:234086-244760 GCF_000327345.1 Myotis davidii | reverse complement strand
GCTGCACCGCGTGGGGGCCGACGTCCAGTAAGTGCGCTTCCCGCCTGGAGGCAGAGGCCGAAGGACGGCGAGGAAAGGACGCGTGGGTTCAGGGTTCCACAGTTTGGGGTTCGAATCCGCCCCCTGCCACTTACCAGCTGTGTCTTAATCTTCGTGAGCGTCGGTTTCCTCACCTGTTGAATGCAGATTCTTTTTTTTAAAATATATTTTATTGATTCTTCACAGAGAGAAAGGGAGAGAGACAGAGAGTCAGAAACATCGATCAACTGCCTCCTGCACATCTCCCACTGAGGATGTGCCCGCAACCAAGGTACATGCCCTTGACCGGAATCGAACCTGGGACCCTTCAGTCTGCAGGCCGACGCTCTATCCACTGAGCCAAACCGGCTAAGGCGAATGCAGATTCTTATACGTGTCTACTTCATATATTTGCTATAAAGAGTAGTTGGGTTAAAAGCATATTAAGTTCTAGGCACTGGGGTACTCAGTAAACCAGTTATTCGTTATTTTCTCACACTTGTGTTTTTAATTTCCTTAATAGTTGTTTTAGTTTATCCTAGGAAAAATAACATTTAAATTGTAAAGGACCATACTACTTGCTAATGGTGAGAGAAAAGGTCAGTTAGTACCCAAGGATATGTTTTTAATTAAAAATTAAAAGTCTCTATTAAATGTCTTCTAAGGCTATATAATGCTCCTTTTTAAAGGAGATCAATTTGTCTGCTATCCATGATCATACAGGAAGTTTCCAACGTTTTGCTTTTACCAACATTGTTGTAGTCAGTATCCTTGACTATATACCCGTGAATAGATCTGTGGGATAAATTCCAATGAGTGTAAATTTTGGTCAAATGGTATGTAAAATTTTGATGGACACCTGGTGAATTGTCCTCCAGAGAAGTAAGGCCAATTCCTGCTCACTCTTCCTTCACCTACAGGGTAATGAGATTATTCTGTAGAACTTTTTTTTGCCTCCATATAAATGTCGTACTTTAGGGATGTTGATCTCAGCAACACACAGAGGATTGACAGGATATATTTCCCTAGAATCAGTACCTGGAATAATTGGGCTCCTTCTGAAAAGCACGAGAGAGAGAGAGAGAGAGAGAGAGAGAGAGAGAGAGAGAGAGAGAGGCAGGCCAGGAAAAGACACAAAACAACCTCCCTAACCTTAAGGAGGCCGTGAATCTTGGCTGCATATCAGTCAATTCCCACAAAGACACCTGCCTACTCTCCTGATCTCATCCTGCTGTGGTTCCCTCTGTCTTATATTCTCATCTTTAAAATAATTGTTTAAAAATTTATTTTGTGTTATAGCTTACTTAACTTCTTTCTGGGACAACTTAGCAGATCAAATGAGTACATGGGATAGCATATTTTCTTTACCAAGAGCACCACTACTTTGAGCTCTGGGTGCTGGAAGGTGGGGAGGGCAGGCCTGGGGTTCCCTCCTCCCTCTCTACTTTCCTAGGAATGAGAACAAAGTCACTCAGGGTGATGGGCTACAGCATAACCAGCAGTGTATATCCCAGTCTCCCTTGCTGACTGATACTCTCCAAGAGTACCCAAACCTCACCAAATTCTCAGGCCTTTCACCCTATGTCCATTATCCAAACATTCATTCATTCAATTTCTCAATGGTCATTCATTCAGTATTAATTCCTTAAGTGTCTACTATGGGCCAGAAGGTAGATTTTGGTTTTTATTCGACCAGGACCCAGACATCCATCTCCATTCCCTGCTGCTACTTACCCCAATCCACAAGGACCCTACAAGTGTGTTCTTGGAATATGTCATCACATGATCACCTGCAATACACCTGTGAGCACACTAGCATTGATTTTCTTCTTGAGTTTGGAAATCATACAAAGGTTTTCTCAGCTGTGCACATGCAGCATGTTCTAACAAATGCCACAGATCAGTTCTATGTTAGCAGCACATGTGTTTGTATGTAGGAAATGCAGAAACCCAGCACATGTCTGTAAGGATTGGACACACGGAGCACTATTTATTTTAAACTCTACTTCAGCCCTGATTTTGATCCTAATCCAAACGCATTGCCAAGACCAGGTAAGCCCACACCAGACACGCAGGGCACACATGTCTCAAATCCATTCTGGCACTTTGCTGCTTAGGAGGGAGGCGGAGCAGAGGGATTTGGCTAGGCAGGTGTCCAGGGCTCCCCAGGTTTCCCCGTCAGGCCAGATTGGCCAGCCCCAGGTTCCCTGTCCCTTCTGTTGTTCTTCCCTCTGCCACAGCATTCCTCCTGCTTCTTAGTCATGGATAATTTCCCTACTCTTTTGGCAAATCCCGGGCCATTGCTGCTCTCTGCCAAAGGCCCTTGGGCTAGGCCTGCGTTAGACAAGGGTCCAACTCCCCTATTTTATCTTGTTAGAGGTCAGGCCTAACTGCAGAGCTGGGAAGGGAGAAGTGAGTAGGAGGGGAGATGAAGAACACAGTTTGTGGTCTGGGTGTGGGCCAGCCACTCTCAGTGGACACACAAACACACACTCTGATACACGGATGGTTACTGTGAAGGGCAGTTGCATCTGCATTTGGTTCCTCGAGGAGGAGGAGGAAATATAAAGAGGGAATGGACATTTTGTAGTCCTTCCCAGCACAGCTCCTCTCCATCCTTTCCCCCTGATTTTATTTTTATTTTTTAAAATATATTTTATTGATTTTTTACAGAGAGGAAAGGGGAGGAATCGAGAGTTAGAAACATCGATGAGAGAGAAACATCGATTCAATTGCCCCCTGCACACTCCCTAGTGGGGATGTGCCCACAACCAAGGTACATGCCCTTGACCAGAATCGAACCTGGGACCTTTCAGTCCGCAGGCCAGCGCTCTATCCACTGAGCCAAACCGGTTCGGGCCCCCCTGATTTTAATGGCTTAAAAAAGAGATTCTGGCCAGGACCGGTTTGGCTCAGTGGATAGAGCGTCAGCCTGCGGACTGAAGGGTCCCGGGTTCGATTCTGGTCAGGGGCGTGTGCCTGGGTTGCGGGCACATCCCCGGTGGGAGATGTGCAGGAGGCAGCTGATCGATGTTTCTAACTCTCTATCTCTCTCCCCTCCTCTCTGTAAAAAATCAATAAAATATATTTTTTTTAAAAAAGAGAGAGATTCTGGACCCAGATAGAATAAAGATCATTGGAAAAGGATGGAAGAGATAGGAGCATAGACCTGTAAGCTCCACATTAATTCACGCTTCAAATATAAAACACAAATTCACAGAATGAAAAAAAGGGCGATCCTATACATTGAGCACTTTACTGACAGATTTCATCATCACAAAAGCTCTATGGAGGAAGGAATTGGAGACCCATTTTACAGATGAAGAAATAGACGTGGAAAAGTTTCTAGTAAATAACATGCTCATTGCCACACTTCTATTAATGGTCGCACTGAGAGTTAAGCCCAGGCTAGTCTGCTTCACAAGATAACTTAGGGAGAGAATTCATTTTACAAAAGGATTCACTCTAGAATGACTTTAGATGAAGGAGCCCTCTAGCTTTTCAAATAGGGTATGATGTGGAAACTTGATCTGGTTGTGCCCATCCCTGCAAGAATTCCCTGGAATGACTGCCTTGGCTAGCAATGCTGTGGTCATATCAGACACGTGCTGAGAATGCATACAAGGTTCCTGGCAGCCAGGGTGAAAGTTGTTGGTGTTGTCTTTGTTGGTGGTGGTGGTGTGTGTGGCCTTGAGGGGAGGATATGAGAGGAAATTTCTAATTTCCATAGAAAAAGGTGAAGTAGAGTTTACTTTTGTTGTTAATTCTCACCTAAAGACATTTTTCCATTGATTTTTAGAGAGAGTGGAAGGAAGGAGGAGAGAGAGAAACATCAATGTCAGAGATACATCAATTGGGCAAGATCAAGCCTGCAGCCGAGGTACATGCCCTTGGTCGGAATCGAACCCACAACCCATCAATCTGAGGGCCAACACTCTATCCACTGAGCCAACTGACTAGGGTGAGAGTTTACTTTCTTTCATTTTTTTTTTTAATGGAACGTTTCATGAATTTGCGTATCATCCTTGCTCGGGGCCATGCTAATCTTCTCTGTATCGTTCCATTTTATTTATTTTTTAGTATCCTAGTACGTGTTGCCGAAGCGAGCACGAGAGTTTGCTTTCTAGATAAGCATTGAACAGGCAATTAGTGAATGAATTAATGAATGAACAAATTCATTCATCAAGTGTTCATTGAGCACAGCCCCGTGCCAGGCGCTGCGAGGGCCCTTCGGATGCTGATGCCACAGTGGATGAGACTGGAAGCTCTGGATCCAGGGAGGGAGGTGGGGAAGGGCCCAGCCCCTGTCATCGTTCTGGTAATGCTACTGCCCCTCCCCCTCCCCACCTTGATCTTTCTGCTCTAAATATCATTGTGTTTAAATAATAGTGTATGTATTTTTAAAAAGACTCCAAGAAGACAGCTGCCTCCGAGTATTAATCATGAAGAGGCCAGCACTCAGTCTCCATGGCGACTCCTGACAGAGAGCAGGGAGCAGTTCCACATCCCTCTTCCTGGGGCCATGGAGATGCAGGAACACAGCATCTCTCAGCCTTTCTTTCTCCCTGCCTCTCCTCTCTCCCCTTTTCCTCTCCATTCTTCGTCTCGCCCACCCCCCACCCCCTTTTTCTTCTTCCTGAAGGATTTATTTGAGAGCAGGGACAGAGGCAGAATCCAGCCATCAAAGGAACAAGGACAAGGCTGCAGCAGAGATGAAATTTGCCTCCAACTGCAACCTCTGCAGTACACCACTCTCGCCCCCCCCCCTCCCGCCAGGGCCCCTGCACACCCCTAGGCTTCACTGACCACTAGGGCAGAGTCTGATCATCTGTCCCTGAGGAAAGGGACCCATATCAGGGTCCTTCCCTGTCCCTCCCTCTTCCCTGCCCATGGCCAGACATTGGTTTATGGTTTGAGTCCTTATTGCTATTTTAAAAAATTAATATAGGCTTATTAGTATAAGGCAAACATGTTAAAATGTACAATGTAAAAGAAAATATCTTTCCCGATCCCGTACCCAGGCTATGGGTGTGAAAGCTTCTGTATCCTCATTCTTTTTGTTCCTTCTAGCTTGGGTCATGGGGGAGGTGGCAAGAAGGAGAACAAGGTGGCTGCAAACTATTTGGGAAAAGTTTCTTAGATTCTCCCAAGACAGCTTCTAAGCTGTTTCCCACAGGAGCTCTTTTCTTCCGTTCTACATCCCGCCTTGGACAAAGACCACATTGGACAGAGCTGAGAGGTAGATGATCTCAGAAGAGGTGTGAGTTGGATGGATTCTAGGAGGGTCAGAGGCTGGGGCATGGACACAATGACTTCTCTGCGGCATTACCCATCCTGGCATTTGACATGAGGCTCCCTCCTTCTGTTCTCTAAGCCTGGTTTTCCTGTGGTGGGCAGCAATGGAGTTGGCTCTTGAGAGGTGGTTTTATTTGATTAGGTCGTAGTGTTCAGATTATTGATTTTCAGTTCATGAGCTGAGAAGGTGAAAAAGAGGCTGAGAGAGGAGACAGAGAGGCCTATGGCTCTAGAACAGAACTGGAATAAAAAACAAGGCTGCTACAACTACCTGGCATGCTTCTCTTCCCCATGGCCTCCTCCTGCTTTCTCTCACCTGAGTTCATCTCACTGTCTTTCATCTTTTCTCCTCCTCATCTTTCTTCCTCTCTCTCTCTCTCCTCCTCTCTTTTTTAAAACATTTTATTGATTTTTACAGAGAGGAAGGGAGAGGGATAGAGAGTTAGAAACATGGATGAGAGAGAAACATTGATCAGCTGTCTCCTGCATGCCCCCTACTGGGGATCAAACCTCAAACCAACGTACATGCCCTTGACCAAAATCAAACCCAGGACCCTTCAGCCTGCAGGCCAAGGCCCCCACTAAGCCAAACCGGTTAGGGCTCTCCTCCTCCTCTTGCAGTAGTGTTCCTTGAAGTATTTTGAAGTAGATTGGTCGGTGTACTGGGATCTGACAACATAACTCCACAATACCCAGGCAGTTTATCCACAGTTGCACCATTGAGCCATAACCTGAGTCCTCTGTGTGTCCCTGAAACATTAGGCTAGACTTATGGTGCAAGTTACAGAAATACAACCTGAATTAGTTCAGACAAAAATAAAAGGGGGGAGGGGGAGTAATTTACCAGCTCACAGAATCCAAGGGAGTGTCAAATAACCAGCCTACAAGGGGTTGGGACCCCCTCAAGAGCTAGTGGGACCAGGGGACTGAGTTTTCCAAATGCTCTCAGCTCTTCCTCTTCTCTCACTGAAAACCTGGCCCCTGGCAGATTCTGTGTTCTTTATGTCAGCCTGCTGTGACAAATAGGTTCTTGTTCTCAAATTCCAGGCAGCAAAGACCTCTGGTATCCTCCCTACTGCAATTATCTGGCTAGGGGGCAGGGTAATGTATAGCTGCTAAGATCAGTAGGGGCTTTTGATTGCTTCTGGAAGGCCACTCCCAGAGAAGAGGAAACCACTGGGAGCCAGGACGCCTTCTAAGAGGCCTCAATCTTGAGCCAGGTAGCACTGGGCTCTGGCATGTTCTCATACCAGAGGCAGAAATGGGTAGTTCCCTCTGCTAAGCAATGCCCCTGGAGCAAGTCGCCTGTTCCATCTGTCTGCTAGCTCCAAGGAACACAGCCCAAAATAAAACCCCTCATTAGCAATTCCTGCAATCCAGAGCAAAACAATGTATTTGTTTCCTAGAATAATCTGGAGCCATATTTGGCTTGGCAAAAAGTATGTCCCACACATTCATGCAGTGTGCTATGCGAAGACTCCAGCAGGGACCTCTGCTAAGTCAGGGCGTGAGAGGGAGGGCTCCAGGGGTCCCCTGCCCAGGCAGCAGCAAGCAGGGGCCCAGAACAGAACTGGCTTTGTCAATGCTGTACAGCAGGTGTCTGTTACAGGGTAGGTAGGGAATGAAAGGAACTTCAACTGGGGACTTCTAACCACCAGTTCCCATAAAGGCCAAACCAGGGACATGTGGCCTTCAGGGTCCTAGAGAATCCATCGTGGAAACTGGTTTTACCCCACCTCTGCTATTATCTTGTTGTGTGACCTTGAACAAGTTACCAATCCTTTCTGTGCTTGCATTTTCTCACCTGTGAAATGGAGGCATGATATTTGCTCTACCTACAGTCTGAAGATTAAGAGCTGGAATTAACACATTGGGCAGTTGAAGCATAAGCACTTACTACAGCAATGAGCGGTGATGTGAGAAGCAATCTATCCAGTTAAGAAATAGTAAATAACCCTGCTCACCCACAATGTTTTCTGGGCACCTCCTCATATGGGGGTGGGACTGGTCACCATGACCTGAATTTTATGAGTAGCTTTTTTCTTCTAATCCTTGCTCTCCTTGGTTCATTTATTCATTCATCTAAATATTTATTCAGGATTTAACATATCAGCCACCTCAACAAATTATTACAGAAAAGTGTGATGCATGTGACAGCGTGGGAGGACAGGGTGGCTTGGCACCCTCTCTTTGGACTAATTTTGCCTGGTCTTGAACATCATATACATGGAATAATTCAGTATGTACTGTTCTGTGTCTGGCTTCTTTTAGTCAACACTATGTCCATAAGATTTAGTCACTCCATGTTTTGCATGCATCAGTATTTTTACTTTTAAAAATTTATTTTTATTGTTGAAAGTATTACAGATGTCCCCCTTATTTACCCATTGACTCCCTGCACCTCACACCCGCCCCTCCTAGGCCTTCACCATACTATTGTCTGTGTCCATGGGCTATGTATATATGTATATAAATTTCCAGGTTAATCTCCACCCCAGTATTTTTTTAAAATCACTGTCTAATATTCCATTGTTTGAATATATCACAGTTTGTTAGTCTACTTTTCTATGGATGGAAGTAGGTTTTTGTTATTGTTGTTTGATTTTATGTTTGTTTTGTTTTGAGGATGTCAAAAGGAAAGTAATTTAGAAATAAATGGCAGTGAAAATAATTTAGCAATAAATAACAGTTAGAAATTCTTATGACCTAAGCTTTAAAACATATTTTTAAAAGTACGAACAAAAGATCAAATTTACTTAAGCAATAAGAAAACAAACAAAAAAACCTTTTTAAAAGTCTAGTAATAAAGTAAAAATGTGCCAGATGAATATGAAGAAAACTATAACATTTTCCTGAAGGGCATTAAAAATAGAATAAGTGGGGAAATATGTTTTTTTCTGATGGAAAGACTCCAATATGGATGATCAGTATGTCAGTGTGTCAATGTCAGTGGGTTCTCTGTGAAGCCGACATTCAGATGAAGTTAGGGGCACAAGAGGTATATTTGGGAGTAACACATGTGAGAGATAAAAGCAAGATTGGGCAGGAGAGCCTCAGCCTGCAAGGCACACCTGACAGGGTTCCAGTCAACCCAGTGACGAGTCCTAGAGCAAAACTTGCCCATGAGAAGAATCTTGTACTGGGGAGAAACGGCCAGTTCCCTTGTACCCTCTCTGTATTCAGTTATTGGTGGGGATCTTCCTGGAGAAAGCATGGCCTTAAAATGAAATGTAAAAGGAAAAGAAAACAAAGCAGAATTTAAAAAATTCTATCATTCACCCACAACAACAAAAATATGAAGTACTGAAGTATAAACATAACAAAAAGTAAAGTCCTTATAAAGAAATTGATGACATTTTATTGAATATTTATTTTATTGATACTATGCAAAGGTTTAATTAAATGGAGAGATACGTCATTTTCACATATTGAAAATTAAGACATTTCAAGATGGCAGACTTCCCCAAATTAATGGATAATATAAAGAAACAAAATATTAATATTTTTTTGTGGTGGTTTTTGACAAGTTGATTATGAGATTTTTATGAAAATGGAAAGATGCTTTTTGAAAAGAATGAGGGTGGCAGGGGTAGGGGAGGTCATGCTGCTTATTATCAGGACAAGTTATAAATATAGAGAAATAGTGTAGTTTATCATAAGTAGTAGAGAAAAGTAATAGACGAGGGAGACTAGAAATGTACCCATACATTTTTAAAATGGCAGTAAGTTGTGGATTTTTTTTTTAAGGAATTGAGGTACAATTTGACAAATTCTAAAGCATGTTTGGAATAATATAAAGTAATCAAGAGAATTTTAAAAATTACGATAATGCTTTATTAAATATCAAAATCTATTAGAATCATGTAGTGCTAGAGCAAGGATACCCAAACAGATCAGTGGAATAGTAAAAAGAAAGAAAGAAAGAAAAGAAAAGAAAACCTAAATATTTAAGGAATTTAGAATATGGTAAAAGTAGATTTCACAGTAATGGCAAAAATTTGATTTGATTTCTAAATAAATGGCATTGAGAGAACTGGATAGACCTTGTGGGGAAAAAAGTAGAATACATATCTTATAAGATAGCAAAAGTAAAGTCCAGTTGTATAAAAAGCATAATAACAAATCCAAAACTATAAAATAGCAAAAAATGTACCAGAGAATATTTTTATAATCTTGGTATGAACATGAAATAAAACTCAGAAGCCAGATTAAGAAAGGATTGGCAAGTTTTTCTATGTGAAAAATTTAAGTGTTGCTTGACAAAAGGCATCATAAACAAAATTTAAAACAAAGGACAGTCCTGGAGGGAAAAAAAGTCTCTACATATGTAATAGAAATGACTTAATATTAAAAGAGTGATTTCAAGTAAATTTAAAGAGACAAACAACCCAAAAGAAAAATAGCCAGAGGATTTGACAGACAACTTAAAGAAGAAACAATACAGATGATAAGGGACAGAAAGATGTTCAACCTCATTACTAATGTGATAAATGAAAATCAAACAACAATGATGTAAGAAATAAAGATTTTTACCTTGCAGACAGGCAAAAGTTTCAAAGTTTAATCAGCCCAGCCGGCGTGGCTCAGTGGTTGAGCATCAACTTATGAACCAGGAGGTCACGTTTGGGTTCCCGGTCAGGACACGTGCCCAGGATGCGAGCTCAGTCCCCAGTGTGGGACGTACAGGAGGCAGCCGATCAATGATTCTCTCTCATCCTTGATGTTTCCATCTCTCTCTCTCTCCCTTCCTCTCTGATATCAATAAAAATATTTTTAAAAATAAAAGGTTAATAATATTCAGCATTGATGTTAAAAAAGGATAAGGTCTACCTAAATATAGTTATTTCTGATCATGCTTACTATTATACATTTTATTTTATTTTCAAGTTTAAAAGCAACACAGAACAATATACATGAGATTATTCTATTTTTGTAAAACAAACAAACTTAGGTGTATGTATTTCTGGTGTGTCTGTGTTTGTATATGCTTAGAGAAAGTCCTTGAAGGCCTTTCATTAAACTGTCAAGAGTGCTTAACTCTGGGGAAATGTGTGGAAGAATTGCATAACTCCTCATTTAAAATTTAAACAAGCATGCATTTAAGAATGAAGCTTAATACAGAGGATGTGAAGGTAAGGGAAAAAATAGAAGGTAGAACTAGAAGCCTCAAAATTAGGAAGAAAAGCAATAAAATAGAAAGATTAGGATAGAACAATAACAATTGGAGTAGTCCACATCAAGACAACAAAATATTTTCAAATATTGGAGTAGTCCACATCAAGACAACAAAATATTTTCAAATAGCACTGAGACAAATGTCTATTAAATCAAATACATCTTTGTTCAGATAACGGGGGTGGG
>NW_006299593.1:207553-233962 GCF_000327345.1 Myotis davidii | reverse complement strand
TATATATATATAAATTTTTCTCCATTCTAATTTCAGACTTTTGCCAAAGCAGAACTCCGTGGACTTAGCTGCCTATATCTTTGTCTTTCCTGGTCCTTGGGTCATTACAACTGGGTTGTCATCCTGGTGAGGAGAGAACAGCGCCCATTGAGCTACTTCCCGTGGAGATCATTTTGCCACCACGCAGGTTAAGGTAGGACATGGCCTGGGAATTTGGTGGGCAAGTTGCTGTAAGGACCCAGGAATTCGCTATATCTTCATAAATGCATCCTGTCAGTACATGCATCCCTTAAGTTTTCTTGTTTAATCTGCCATTGCCCTTACAGTTGTTTTGTTTCAATGGCGGTGGTGGAGAAAAGAAGCAGTTATTATTCCAAGCACAGACTGCCGTTTCCAAAAGGGGGAGTCTGGGCTGATTCACTTGCCCCAGCAGCGCTTTTGTGTTGTCTCTCTCTTCACGGGGTTGCTATTATTTCCACTACTGGAGCCCTGTTGTTGAGCCCTAAACCCCCACGCCGTGGAAGACTCAGAGTCTCCCAGGACTATTTGGGAAGCAGAATTCACCCAGCTGTTGGACGTCAGCAGTGAATCCTCCCAAGTGGCACCCCCCACCCTCTCAGCACCCCCTCACCCTCCCATCCTTTTTCAACCCCCATCCCCCCACTCCCATGGCGCAGGAGCTGGGCTGGGGGTGGAGGATAAGAGGTGAGCTCGACAGTCTTCAGTTGCATTGTTGCTAAGTTCTGAGTTGCTCCTTTCCTGAATGCTGTGCTAGCTCACCCTGGAAACAGTCATTTTCCGGGCATCTCCTTTTACAGGCTGCAGGCTGATAGCACCTTTGCCTCTGAGCTCTCAGCTGCCTGTGGTTCTGCTGCCTCCAAGAGCCTCACGCCTCATGTGTTATAAAAGGCTGAGCCTTTCTCCAGAGCAGCAGGAGTTCAGGACTCCCTTCTTTGGGGCCTTAGCTTTGTGGGGGCAGCTGGAGAAGATGGAAAGGTGGGTGGAAAGAAGAAGGACTGAAAATGATCAAAAACATTTAGTCTCTCTTCTTATTTAAGAAAATTAAAGAATGGTGGGGTCCAAACAGATTGTTCCGTGTGGGAGGATGAGGTCCCCGCCCCCTCCTCTTTCCTACAGGGCACCTGCGTTTCAATGGCTGCTCCGCTCCGGGGTGGGATTGTGCTGGAGTTCTGCTCCATTTTTTATGTAGAAGAAGCATTAATGGATTCACAGAGAGACAAAGCCCCAAATCCACTGGCTTCAGTAGTCCACATTTTGACCAATTGAATGAATTGGCCCTGGATTAAAATGAAATGGACTTTTAAAAAACTCAGTGGGGCCTTGGTCAATGTGGCTCAGTTGGTTGAGCCTCACTCCATGTACCAGTTTACTCACCACCCATTAAATGCCCTTTACCTTTATTTTATTTTATTTGCTTGAATTGAATGAAAGTGGCCTTCTTTACATTTGTGTATTTAATTAACAACTACTGTTCCGGGCTTTCCCAATCATTCTTGTATTGCAAGGTCCTGGGAGTTCCAGATTCTGGGTCCATTCAACCTCACTTTGATCATCACTTAGACTACATGCCTGTAAACACTTTGAAGATTTTAACGGGAAATTTTTATCAAGTGGTTGGGGGGAGCTGAAGAAGCTGAAGATCTCCCTATTTTATTGCCATTTTATAAGTTAGGAAGTACCAGCCTCAAACTTACTGAGACCTCCAGGATTTGGAGTGTGGTGGAAGAGACACTTATAATTTCCACATCCAAAACATGATAGGATTACAATGTTTACTCTTTTGTGAATCTCGTATTTTCTAGACATTTTTAGAAATTCCATTTAAAAAATAAGAACATGGAGTTCCTGAGGGCTTACTGACTCTTCTGTTTCATCCTTTATCCTCATTTATGACTTACTTCAATTAATTAATTTTCATAATACAGTAAGAACCCACAAAATCACCACTCAAAACAAAACTAGGCTCTTGGAAGTAACCCACATCTAACTATGTGGTTCCCCCATCATTATCCCACCCCTTCACCTTCCCTCACTGAAGGTGACTTCCTTTAAAAAAAATTAATTTTTAGAGAGAAGAAGGGAGAGGGAGAGAGAGAGAGAGAAACATCTATGTGAGAGTGTAACATCAATTGGCTGCCTCCTGCATGCCTCCTACTGTGCCCTGCCTGGGAATCACATTGGCAATTCTTTGATGCACCAGACAATGTCTAACCAACTGAGCCACACAGGCCAGAGCTCTTTTTGTTGTTGTTGTTAATCTTCACCTGATGATATTTTCCCATCGATTTTTAGAGAGAGTATAAGGGAGGGGGAGGGACAGAGGAGAGAAACATCGATGTGAAAGAGGCATATTAATTGGTTGCCTCCCACATGTGTCCCAACCAGGGCCAGGGATTGAGCCTGCATCCGAGGTACGTGCCCTTGACCGGAATCAAACCTGGGACTCTTCAGTCTGCAGGATGCCTTACCCACTGAGCAAACTGGCCAGGACCGGGCTCTTTTTTAAATTGATTTTAGAAAGTGAGGAAGGGGGGGGTGGAGATTGAGAGAAAAGAGAGAGAAACATTGATGTGAAAGTGAAACATCGATCAATTGCCTCCTACACATGCCCGGACAGGGAATCAAACCCAAAACCTGGGTATGTGCCCCGACCAGGAATCGAACCTACGACCTTTCAGTGTACAGGATGATGTTCCAACCGAGCTACACTGGCCAGGGCCCAAGGCGACTTTCAATGCTAAACTCCAATCAGCTTTGGAGTTAGGGCCCTGTCCTCTTAGATCACCTTCTCATCTGTCCCTGTTGTCACTAATGGGGCAAATCTGCTTTGCAGGCCTAATATTTAAAATATCCTTAAATGGCCTCACTTGGCAGAGAATAAAGCTCAGATTAAATTCTGCTTCTGGTAGCATAATTGTCTAAGTTTAAGAAGAGCTCAAATATAGCTGAGATATTATTCATCTTGAAGCCATCACCCATCAATTTGGATATAACTTCCTTTGTCACATTCTAGAAATTCTTTTTTTAGGATAGGACCAGGGCAGCTGACTAAGAGATTCCCCACACTCCCTGCCCACCTCTTCTCCAGTACTGATCAGAGCTTTTCCCTCAGCCTTCTCTCTGGAATGGCCACTGAGTGACAGTCTCCTTGTAGGAGCGGCTGCTGCATGGACACGTGCTGCTATTAGTCACTTCACAGCACGGAGACTGTGTCTGTGTTTTAGTTATGGATACAAGTAGGAGTCATCATACATCTACCCAGACTTGAAGAGGAGATACAAAGAATAATACATGTTGTGGAACCCCCTTAGTTCATCTTTACCCTTGTTGGGAGAGGGCTCTCTTAGAATAAAAATGAATTCTGGGAGATGATGTGAATTAGCAGGAGAAAGGCCTGTTTCTCTTAGAGAGGTTTTACTCTGGAGAATATGCGAGGCCTAAAGTCGGGCAGACGTGAAGTGTTATAAGAAGGCTTCGTCTGCCACCAAGAGAATGCGCTTTCTAAGACATTGACCATCTCTCTTAGATGGAAACCAGAGACTGAAGTGTGGGGTAGGTTAAGGGTGGGAGTCGGGTGAGGTAGGTGGGAACAGTGGAGTAGAAAGAAAAGAGGGAGGGAGAAGAAGGAATTTGGGACTTCCCACCTACCGGCTGACTGGTCTGCACTGAAGGGCTGTGTTAAGTGAAAAGTAAGGATATGTTTAGCATTATCCTCTGGGCTCTGGTATTATTTTCATTCTGGTTGCAGGACATAAGAACAGGGTAACATAAGGAAGATCATAAACATGAACAAATTTAAGGCTTTTGGAGGGCCCTGTGGTAGGGAGCTCTCTGGGTGATACCCAGCCCACAATTGCTCTCTGCCTGAAAGCTTCCCCCCAATCATAGCAGTGGGGACGAGTAACCAGACCTGTGTTCTTTACATTTTCCCTGAGGCAAGGAATTGGTCCAGAGAAGGAGGCCTGGGCCAGGTTGGGTCTCTTGTATCTTATCTTATGGGAGAATCTAGGCCAGTGGTTCTCAACCTTCCTAATGCCGTGATCCTTTAATACAGTTCCTCTTGTTGTGGTGACCCCCAATTTCATTGTTACAAATTGAACATAATTAAAGCATAGTGTTTAATCACAAAAACAATATGTAATTATATATGTGTTTTCCGATGGTCTTAGGCAACCCCTGTGAAAGGGTCATTTGACCCCCAAAGGGGTCGCGACCCACACGTTGAGAACCCCTGATCTAGAATATGGAGTCAAGAGACACACAGCCAGGGAGTTCCTAGAGTGGAGTCACATCAATGATGATGTTCTAGGGAAGAGGATCCTGTAGCCTCAGGCAGGCTTTCAGGCCAACATTGTGACTTTAATTTCATGAGACTTTCACCAGAGACTGAATCACCCACTTAAGCTGCTCCTGAATTCCTGACCCATAGAAATTGTATGAGATGATAAATGTTTTAAGCTGCCAAGTTTTTGGGCAATTTGTTATATTGCAATAAGTAATACAGAAATGTATATACATCTAAGGTGTACCAATGAGGAATGGTTTTAGCAGCAGGTAATAGAATAGTTGGCCACAGTCTAAATCTTAGGGTCATCTAATACTGTATTACTTTTCTAGGGCTGCCATACCAATACCAAACTGGGTGGCTCCGAATAAGAGAAATCTATTGTCACGTGAATCTGGAGGCCAGAAGTGTGAAATTAATGTGTCAGCAGCGCCATACTCCCTCTGAAGGTATTAGGTAAGGATCTGTCAGGCTTCTCTCCCAGCTGGTGGTAGTCTTACATTTAAGCCCTTCATTCATCTTGAGTTTATTCTTGTATATGGTGTAAGAAGGTAGTACAGTTTCATTTTTTTGCATGTGTCTGTCCAATTTTATCAACACCATTTACTGAAAGACTATCTTTACCCCATTGTATGGCCTCCTTTGTCACATAATAACTGATGATCAAGATGTGGGTTTAGCCTAGCCAGTATGGCTCAGTGGTTGAGTGTCTACCTATTATTGAGGAGGTCACGGTTCAATTCCCAGTCAGGGCACATGCCCAAGTTGTGGGCTTGATCCCCAGTGAGGGGTGGGCAGGAGGCAGCCAATCAATGATTCTCTTTCATCATTGATGTTTCTATCTCTCTCTCACTCTCCCTTCCTGTCTCTGAAATTTAAAAAAAAAGAGAGAAGATGTGGGTTTATATCTGTGCTCTCTATTTGGTTCCCTTGATTTATGTGTTTGCATTTATGCCAGTACTATGCTGTTTTGATTATTGTGGCCTTCTAGCATAGTTTGATATCTCCAACTTTGTTCTTCTTTCTCAAGACTGCTGTGGCTATTTGGGGTCTTTTGTGGTTCCATGTAAATTTTTGAGTTATTTGTTCTGGTTCTGTAAAATACAACATTGGTATTTTGATAGGAATTGCATGAATTTGTAGGCTGCTTTAAGTAGTATAGACATTTTAATAATGTTAATTCTTTTTAACAATGAGCATGGTATATGCTTCCATTTACTTGTATCTTCTTTAATTTCTTTCTTTAGTATCTTACAATTTTCCAAGTACAGTTCTTTTACCTCCTTGGTTAAATTTATTCCCATTTTTTAATGCAATTGTAAATGTTATGGTTTTCTTAGTTTTCCACTCTGATAGTTCATCCTATATAATAAAATCCTAATATGCAAATCGACTAAATGGCAGAACGACCAGTCTCTATGATATGAACTGACTACCAGGGGCAGGCACTCAACGCAGGAGCATCTGCCCCCACCCCCCTCCCAACAAGAGGGAGGCAACCAGCAGCCCCCCGATCACCCCACCAGTCGCCCCACAGATTGGCCCTGATTACCAGCCAGGCCTAGGGACCCTACCCTATATATTGGGAACAGTCTCTTAGATTTAAAAATTAAAACCTGGCAAGGCCACTCTAAAACTAAAAAAACAGGATGATGCATCAATGACATGCACGGACTCTGGCTTGCACATTTTGTTGTCAGCCCTGATTCTGACACTTATAACTATGTAACAAAGCCAATTACTTAACTTCTCTCTGCTTCAGTTTTTCCACCCATAAGATGGGGAAATGGTACTACTGCCTCAGAAGGATCATGTTATGTACTACTTTTTATAATCAGGGCAAAAAATGTAGCTGCCCATACAATAGCAAGATGCCTTTCACCTGTATGAAAAGTATCGTCACTGGTGCATGCAGTGTTCTGGATTGCGAGAGGGATGTCTGACTGCTGGTTTAGGCCCAATCCCCGAGGGTGCAGGCCGGGCTGAGGGATCTGCACCCAACCCCCACCCCTGTGTATGAATTTTGTGCACCAGGTCTCTAGTTATCCTATATAATAAAATAACCCAGCAGGCGGACATCCCTCGAGGTGTCCCAGACTGCGAGAGGGCACAGGCCAGGTTGAGGGCCCCCCTCCAACCCCGAGTGGCATGAATTTTGTGCACCAGGCCTCTAGTAGAGTATGTTAGCTGTGGGCACTTTTATATATATTATCTGGTTAGAATCTGACAGTATCTTAAGAGCTAAGTATTTAGCCCTGGCTGGTGTGTCTCAGTTGGTCCTGTACACTAAAAGATTGCAGTTTGATTCCTAGTCAGGATACATACCTAGGTTGCAGGTTCAATCCTGAAGTCGAGGCATGTACAGGAGGCAACCAATCAATGTTTCTCTCTCACATCCATATTTCTCTCTTCTCTCTCTCTCTCTCTCTCTCTCTCTCTCTCTCTCTCTCTCTCTCTCAGAGCTAATTATTTGAATCCACTTTCCTGATGAGAAATAGACTAAATAGACTCTTGGAGAAGGTATGGATTCAAGGTCCCAAGGCTGGTGAGTTGGGGACACAGCTGGGCCAGAAGCCAAGGGCTATTTACTCACAAATGGAAGGGGTTTTGGGGAGAGGATAGTGTGGCTCCATGTGGGGAAGCAGAATGTGGAAGGAGACTTGTAGGATTCAAAGGAGAAGGAAGAACAAGGTGGTTTCTGGGCCTGGTTTCTCTTCACTGCTGCCAAGCCAGGCATATTCCTCTGTTTTCTGTTAATCACTGACTTTTCGATGGAAAGAAAGCCATGCCGGCTTTCTGTAGAAGCTGTATGGGCTCACCCCATGATTTAATCAGAACACAAGAGTAGAAGGTGACATGAAAAAACCCTCTGCTTTGGCCCAGCTCAAGAACTTCCTCAGAATGTCTCACGAGTGCCTGGATTGGTGTTGCCGTCCTTTCCGTGGTCCCTGGCATGAGTCATGTTCTCTCGAAATGCTTATGAGGATGCCTGGGTCTATCCCACATATTCCCTATTTCGATTCGGTGTGGGATTTGGGTGCCTGGGTCATAGCTCCTGTCCCTTGTCCATTTTAGGCTTCCTTCAGCGATGCCCAGCAGGGGGAAGCGCAGCATTGCATTACTAATGGGGCAGGTAGATGTCACCTGCCAGAAGGAGGGCTCCTCTGGGCTGAAGCACAAGGCTTATTTCTGGAAGTCGGGCAGGGGCTTCCTATACCCTTTCTTCTGAACTGAGGATAATTGAGCCTGCAGAGCCCTCTTCCTCCCTCAGGTCCATCAGAGAAGACAGAGGAGAGGAGTTGACCAGAAGAACAGTCAAACCTGTGCTGCATGGAGGCAGGGAGTGGAAGGAAGAGTGGAGCTCAAACTCTCACCTGTTATAAAATATAGTCACTGTCCCCACCAGTAAAACATGGCCTAGGAATGCCTTGGCCTTGAGCAACTCCTCCTCTCTCATAAAGGACTAGTGATGTGGTATTCCCTTCCTTAAGGGCAAAAAATGGACATATTAGTAAAGTCATGGAAATATCTCTGCATTACACATAACTAAGTTTCCCCTACTAAAGCAACACCTTTGATTTAGGGCACAATCCTTCCAACAGACCCACTTGAATAAGCAAATACCCTTGAGCAGAATATGTTATTTTTTTAAATATGTTTTCATTGATTTCAAAGAGGAAGGGAGAGGGAGAAGGAGAGAGAGATAGAAACATTAATGATGAGAGGGAATAACTGATCAGCTGCCTCCTGCACATCCCACACTCGGGTCAAGCTCACAACCCGGATACGTGCCCTGACAGGGAATCAAACCAGGATCTCCACGTTCATAGGTCGATGTTTGACCACTGAGCCACGCCAGCCAGGCTAAGTAGAATATGTTGATACCTACTGTCTTAGGAATTGGAAACCAGAGATGACAAAGATGCAGACCCTGCTCTTGAGGAGCTTACAAACCAAAATGGGAGACAGACACCCACCTAATAGTGGACGTCAAGTTCGATAGTAATAACAACGGCAATAGCGAAATGTCCATGAAACAATTACCAGGAATAGGTATTTGCTAACCACATTACATATTTATCTTGTTTAGTCCTCATAGCAATCCTACTAAGGTAATGTTAGCTTCCCCAGTTTTCAGATGAGGGAGTGAGGCCTAGAGAGGTTCAGTAGCTTGCTCCAAGTCACACAGAGAGCAAGAGGCAGAGCCAGGACCTGCATGAGTTCTGACAGAAGTCTTCGTGTGTGACCATGACATGATATTCCTACAGGAGAGGACAACACGAGGTGCTGCAGGTGCCCAGAGAAGAGCAGTCGCCCGGATTCAGAGGTCAGGGGAGGATCACAGAAAAGCTCTCACAGCCAGCCAGTTAAATGGGGGAAGAAAGAGGGAGCATTAGTAGGTCAGGTCTGCACAGGATGCCTCAGTGGGAGAGGGAGGGGAGGAGGATGCTGAAAGGGGCAAGAGTAGTATGGAAAGGGGGTGATGTGAAGGCCGAACTTCATAAGGATGTATATTGAGTTCCTTCACCTCAAGGTTAATTCAAGAGTGCCCAGTGGTGACCACCTTGGAGGCTGGTTGACATAAAAATATTTATTTCTGAGGAGAACACGAATGAAAATATCTAAGAGAGGAGGGAGGGGGAGACATCAGGGCATCAGGAGCCGGAATCGCAACCATCTGGAATCCTAGTGAAATCTGGCGGCCCATTCGAGAGTCTCAGGTATCTTGCCAAAATATTTTTCAAAGGAGGAAAAAAACAATAATGTGCCCGCTATAATAATGCACCAGAAACTCCTCACAGGGACATTTGCAGATTTCTTGCCAACGGCCCGGAGAGTGCATAATGGATTGATAGCAAAGGCAGCAAGGGGGAGAGAAAGCAGCCGAGTGATTGAGCTGTGCTTCCTTGGGTTTCTATTATCGTTGCTGCCTTTAGCCATATGCTTTTCAAAGGCACTGACAAGCCTGGACCGATTTCAAAGGAATTCCTAAACCCAGATTTCAAAGTCGTCATTGCATCTCTGGATTGTCAGTGCTCTGCACAGAACACACACGTGCATGGAAGTTCTTAAATGTTTCTCCATAAATGTTGATCAGCCTCTCCTGTCATTCCATGAGGTGCCTGGGATGTTGAAAATAGTTGCTAATAAATTGCCAGCCCAGCTTATTGCCAAGTAATGAAAAGCATTTCTCTTCCTTGAAATAGGATGTCTTGCCACTTGAGTGAGTTCTAGAAGCTGCATACAAAAGGGAATAAGATGATTTCTTTTTTAGTCTGTTTGGTTGTTCCTTACCTCCCCCACCCCCACTGCCACTTTTAAAAATGGAATGAAAAACAGATTCAATCTGCTGGGAACACAGGTTTTTAAGTACAGCATGGACCCTGTTAATGCCATAGCTGTCATCTTAAGGCTTTTGTCATTCTTTGCCACCACTGATATCCATATGGTTATGATTCTACCCCCTTTCCAGGTCTTCCCCCATCCTTTCTCTCGCCCTACCACCTACCAACCTTGCTCAATGTCAGAAACAGAACAATTAAACCAGAGGTGGAAAGGTTAGATGGCTGATCAGTCAGGAACAGAGACTGGAAGCCCCCAAAACCTAATGGGGCGCTGCAACTCTGCAATGTCCCCCACTCATCTTCATCCTAAAGGACAGTAGAATGCTTTGCAAGAATGGTGGCATCGTACCAAAGGCTTTGGAGAACTAAAAGCCACAAATACATGGGGTATTTTGTCAAGACTTGTGTGAAGGGAGTAAAGCAAAGGGATAATCCTGTGAAAATACATCTTCCACTTTAGAGAATTTTTTGGATGGATGGAGTATGCAGAAATCTGGCATATGTTGGAATATTCCATCCAAAATGAAAAGCAAGTTGCTTCCCCTTGTGCCTCAGCACTGAGAAGAAGACCAATGCTGTAAGGCAGTGGTTCTCAACCTTCCTAATGCTGTGACCCTTTAATACAGTTCCTCATGCTGTGGTGACCCCCAACCGTAAAATTATTTTCGTTACTACTTCATAACTGTAGTTTTGCTACTGTTAGGAATCATAATGTAAATATCTGATATGCAGGATGTATTTTCATTGTTACAAATTGAACATCATTAAAGCATAGTGATTAATCACAAAAACAATATGTAATTATATATCTGTTTTCCAATGGTCTTAGGCGACCCTTGTGAAAGGGTCGTTCGACCCTCAAAGTGGTTGCGACCCACAGGTTGAGAACTGCTGCTGTAAGGACACCCTTGAATGGTGGAGGCAGCATGGTTACATGTTTAAGTGTCTGCTCCACACCCCTCATTGGATAACACTAATTGCTCCCTGGGAACCAATACAAAGTCATGATCAGCCTCTTGAGACGAAAGCATGGGATCATGGAATTTTTTCTTGGGCATATGTTGCAGCATGTCAGGCATTTTTCTAAGTACTTGATGTGAATTAACTCATTTGAACCTCCTAAGGCACATGGGTTGTATGCAGAGCTAGCATTTGATCCTAAACATGTGGCTCCCAAGCCCATTGTTCTTAATCACCATGCTTTAATGCTTTCATTTTTAGAGCTGTCAGTTAATTTTGGAGACTGCAATTTCCAGATGTCCATTCTTTTTTTTTTTTTTTAACATATTTTTATTGATTTCAGAGAGGAAGGGAGAGGGAGAAAGAGACAGAAACATCAATGATGAGAGAGAATCATCGATTGGCTGCCTCCTGCACCTCCCCTCCCCGACTGGGGATCTAGCCCACAACCTGGGCAATGTACTCTTGACTGGAGTCAAACCCGAGACCTTTCAGTCTGCAGGCCAGCGCTCTATCCACTGAGCCAAACCAGCTAGGGCATGATGTCCATTCTTCATCTAGTCCAGGGGTGGGCAAACTTTTTGACTCGAGGGCCACAATGGGTTCTTAAACTGGACCGGAGGGCCGGAACAAAAGCATGGATGGAGTGTTTGTATGAACTAATATAAATTCAAAGTAAACATCATTACATAAAAGGCTACGGTCTTTTTTTTTTTTTTTTTAGTTTTATTCATTTCAAACGGGCCGGATCCGGCCCGCGGGCTGTAGTTTGCCCATGGCTGATCTAGTCTATAATAATTCCAGTAGTCTTCAACCTATGGGGTGAATAATACATTTAAATACTGCCTAAACACCCACTTAATAGTGAGAGGTGGAGATGAATAAGAGGAAGAAATTTGCCATACTTAGCATTTTAAAGAAAAGGAAAGGAGAAGGTAATTATTCAGTCTTCAAATACTCTGGCAACAGTACAGAAATATACAATTAATTGAGAATATGGTAATTTACACATATGAATTTTATCCTTTTTCTTTACTACCACAACTAGGGATGTATATAACCTCTAGGATTTGGGGATTATTCCAATAACCAACAACTTTTTTTTTTAGAGAAAAAGGAGAGAGAGAGAGATAAACATCCATTGGCTGCCTCCTGCATTACCCCCACTGGGGACTGAGCCCAAAACTCAGGCATGTGTCCCACCAGAATCAGACGGACAGCCTCTCAGTGCAAGGAATGTTGCTCAACCAACTGAGCCACATGGGCCAGGGCACCAATAAACAACACCTTTTAAAACAATGTTTTTTCAGCATTTTCCTTCAGAATTATAACTTCAGATAAAGCAATCCCTCCTGTTCATTTCTCACACACCCTTGAGTCCTGGTATGATTCTTCCATTGGTTACATTTACATCCCACCCATGTAGTAAAACACCTTTCTCCCAATCCTGAGCCATCTCCCCAACCTCTCCTTTCACTGTTCAGTAAATGGAGGGTCCCATTTGAGGGCTTTATTTTGTGGAACTCCTAAATGCGATAGAACACATTTTGCTATTATTTTTAATCTCACACTGCCCTCCAAGGATTGTGGGGTCTTTTGTTTGCTAAGTTCAAATGACATCATTGTCTCTAGCATAATAAGCTTCTACATTCTTTTTTTAAAGTATATTTTTATTGATTTCAGAGAAGAAGGGAGAGGGAGAGAGAGATAGAAACATCAATGATGAGAAAGAATCATTGATTGACTGCCTTCTGCATGCCCCACACTGGGGATTGAGCCACAACCCGGGCATATGGCCGGACTGGGAATCGAACCATGGCCTCCTGGTTCATAGGTTGATGCTCAACCACTGAGCCATGCCTGCTGGGCTGGCTAGCTTCTACATTTTTGAGGACAGAATTTAAATGCTGGGATGGGGACGGGGGTGCGCTGTAGGTATGTAATTTTGGATACAAAAGCTAGAAGAGAGAAAAATTACTGTATTTAAGGAATAAGGAACTATAAAATAGAGATAATAATAGCTTCAAGGTTAGGTTTGTATTGAGGGCTGACCGAGATAAATTGAAGTATCTGGGCACAGTTCTTAGCACATAGCAAGGGCTGAACCAATGTTAAAAGGTTTTGCACTGCTACCATTTTGTTGTTGCTGTTATATAAGCCTTTCTTGAAAAAATATGCTAATGATAGAAACAGAATTAAGAAGAGAATCAAAATAAAAAACTATAAAAGCTTTTTGGAGGTGTTACTTGTAATACCATTTTAAACATAGAACTGGGAACTAAGGAAGCTAATGTTATAGAACAAAATGTATATGTTATAAACTCGGGCAAGAAAAAGAAAATAATGTACTAAAAGTCAGAGAATGGGAAGAAGTATGAATGCTACTTGTTTTAGGTGTGTCTCTAGAATATAGCATACAGTTGACTTTTACTTTGTGAACCTATTGAAAGTCTTTTTGTCTTAACATCTAAAATTTGCTTATTTACATTAATTAATATGATGTGTTCGGCTTTGTTCCAATAGTATTTTGTTTTATACTTTCTGTTTTTTCTTAGTCTTAAAATATTTTGCTATGGACTGACCAGTGTGGTTCAGTGGTTGAGCATCGACCCATGAATCAGGAGGTCAGTGGTCAGGGCATATGCTTGGGTTGTGGGCTTGATCTCCGGAGGGGGCATGCGGGAGGCAGCTGATAGATGTCTCTTTCTCATCATTGATGTTTCTATCTCTCTCTCACTCTCCCTTCCTCTCTCTGAAATCATTAAAAAAAAAAAAGAACGATCAACTTTTAAAAAGCATTTTGCTAGGTGTTTGCTTTGTTTCCTTTTTCATTGCAATTTCATTATGATAACTATAGGTTCACATGCACTTGTAAGAAAAAATACAGAGAAATCTCATGTACCCTTTATGAGTAAATCTCGTGTAATGTTTTACAAAACTCTAGTCCATTATTACAACCAGGATATTGTCACTATACAATTACCAGTATTATCCAGATTGTTCCCAGTTGTTTGCTTTGTTTTGAGTGTGTGTTCTTTTAATAACTTGGAAATTTTATACCTTATTCTAGTTTTTAGATTTGTAATTTTATGGAACTATCTTTTTTAAAAATTGAGATATATGGACATATAATATTGTATTACTTCTAGGTATATATATATATATATTCTCCAGAATAAGTTTAGTTAACATCCCTCACTACATAATTACACTTTTTTCTTGTGATAAGAACTTTTAAGATCTATTCTGTTAGCAACTTTCAAATATACAATACAGTATTGTTAACTATAGTCACCATGATGTATAGTATATCCCCAGGACTTCTTCATCTTATAACTGAAAGTTTTTACCTTTTGGCCACCTTCATCCATTTCGCTCACCCCGTATGCTCCTGCTTCTGGCAACTATCAATTTGTTTTCTGTATCTATGAGTTTAAGTTTTATAGATTCCACATGTAAGTGTTCTTCTGTATTTGACTTCACTTAGCACAATTCCCTCAAGTTCCATCTATGTTGTCACAAATCGCAGACTTTCTCCTTTTTTATGGCTAAATAATATTCTGTTGCATATATATATGCATTTTCTTTATCCACTCATTTTCTCTATCCACTCATCCATTGATGGACACTTCGGTTGTTTCCATGTCTTGGCGATTGTAAATAATGGTGCAATAAACATGAGAGTGCAGCTATCTCCTTGAGATAGTAATTTTATTTCATTTGGATGTATTCCTTTAAGTGGGATTGCTGGATCATATGGTAGTTCTATTTTTAATTGTTGAGGAACTTCCATATTGTTTTTCATAGTGGCTGCACCAATTTATATTCTTTTTTAAAAAATATTTTTTTATTGCCTTAATCGGTTTGGCTCAGTGGATAGAGCGTCGACCTGCGGACTGAAGGGTCCCAGGTTCGATTCCAGTCAAGGGCATGTACCTTGGTTGCGGGCACATCCCCAGTAGGGGGTGTGCAGGTGGCAGCTGATCGATGTTTCTCTCTCATTGATGTTTCTAACTCTCTATCCCTCTCCCTTCCTCTCTATAAAAAATCAATAAAATATATTTAAAAAAATACCACAATGTCTTTACAACTTATCCTACTTTTATACTCCCTTCCCATCTGAATTTTTGTAAGTTATATAATTTCTAGATCACTTCTAATTTGTTCTTCCATTATAGTCCCTGCATATGTTTTATCTTGGTCTATAGTAACATAAATCCAATGTTTTCTGCCAGTTCTTCTATTGCAGCTTTTCCAGTCATCTCCTGGTAGGCCTAGGTTTATTCTCTAAAAAATCTGCCATTTGAACTCATAGGAATTCTCAGA
Organism: Myotis davidii; assembly: GCF_000327345.1. NCBI lineage: Eukaryota > Metazoa > Chordata > Mammalia > Chiroptera > Vespertilionidae > Myotis > Myotis davidii. Next base: position 219,025 of record NW_006299593.1, on the reverse strand, counting down.
ATTTTTTTATGTTCAAAGCTGTTTGTTGCCTATGTACTTGAATGGCAGTTTGGCTTGCGATAAAAGATCATACTTATTTTCCTTGAGGCTTTTGTGATTCTTCACTAACTGCATTTAAAAAGTTGAGGTGGAAAAAATTTTTTTTAAAAGTTGAGGTGAAGTCATTTTTTAATGACAATAAAATTATTCTCAATGAAAGAAGGAGAAGAGATGAAGAAAGACTTAAAAAAAGAGAGGTGATTGAATAATATGAATAAAAAGAAACTATTAAAAAGAATAAGATGAAAATACTAGGTCTAAAAATAAAACTTGAAATAATAGATGGGATAAATAGCAGGATGAATTCATCAAAAGAATAAATTAGTGAGTCAGAAGATCACATTAAGAAATTCTTTCAAAAGGTAGGAAATCCTATATAATAGAGTTAATATGCAAATGGTCATCACACCCTCACACCTTCGTGCCATAATGGCTCAGACACTCAGCACTGGGGAGAGAAGAATGGGGACCAGTCAGGCTGCAGCCCAGGAGAAGAGCAAGCCACCCGCCCCGTGGTCCTGGGTGCTAGCAGCTGCACCTGCACCTGTGGTCCAGGAGAGATAAGCCACCCGCCCCACGGTCCCGGGCGCCAGCGCCTGTGGCTGTGGCCTGGGAGAGAGACAAGCAGCCTGCCCTGTGGTCCTGGGTGCCTGCGGCTGTGGCCTGGGCAAAGCCACCTGCCCACGGTCCCCTGTGGCTGTGGTCGGCCCAGGTGAAGCCGACCCAGGTCCTGGGTGCCTGCGACTGGCCAGAGGAGGGAATCCTGGGTCCTGGGTGCAGGACAAGGCAGACGTGGTTAGGGACAATCAGGACAGCAGGGGAGCAGTTAGAAGTAATCAGGCAGGCAGATATAGGTGGTTAGGGGTGATCAGGCAGGCAGGCAGAGGGGGTAAGGGCAATCAGGCAGGCAGGTGAGCAGTTAGGAGCCAGCAGTCCTGGATTGTGAGAGGCAGTCAGACATCCCCTGCGGAGTCCCAGATTGGAGAGGGTGCAAGCCAGGCTGAGGGACACCCCACCTCCCCCCAGTACACGAATTTTGTACACCGGGCCTCTAGTGTAACATATAAAATACAAGCTAAGAGATATAAAGAATATAAGTAACATCCCAACAGCAGGAGTCTCAGAACAAGAGAATAAAATTAATGGAAAGTTATGTTTGAAATAATAATGATTATAATGTTCCCAGAATTGAAAAGTCTCATTTTATGTCAAACCAGGTAGGTAAGAAAAACATCACATTTATACACATTTATAGTACTATTTAGGAACATCAAAGAGAAAGAGAAAATTCTAAAATCTTCCAGAAACATCAAAGACAAAGAGTCTCCAGAGCAGATGACCTACAAAGGTACAAGGACAATATTGACATCATTTTTTAACAGAAACGTGGACCCAAAAAGTCAATAGAGTAATAATTTTAGAATGTTAATGAAAAATAACTTCATTTCCACAATTTTTTATGCATCTGTTATAATCTAAATGTAAGACTGTAATAAAGATGTTCTCAGGCACAAAAGGCCTTAGGAGGTTACCACATAAAGAACACTCTAAAAAATGCTCTTAGGAGAAGTGTTCAAATAAGAAGAGAAATAAACCAAGAGGATGCTTCCAAATATATGGGACATGGAAGGGCGATTAAGTGACTTAGCAAACATTATCATGGTCTAAAACCTTAATGACCAAAGAAAAAAGAGAAAAGTATATCTATAAGCGCTGGGAACATATTTTCTAGACAATATTAAACATCTATAAGCACTGGCAACATATTTTCTAGACAATATAGCTGCTCAATATGACTATTAAATTTGTCATAGTTATGAGGGACATAAAAGTTATTTCTTTTTTTGAGGGTAATACACTGATAAATTAAATACATTAATAGAATTAAACAAGCATAAGTATCAAACAAAATAACGTAAAAATAAAAAGCATTAAATTTCATCTATTCAGCAGAAAAGAAGAAAGGAGAAAAGTGAAACTAAGTGAAGTACATAGAAAATTTAAAATGAGTCCAAGACAGTTCAATAAAGATAAGTGTGTAAAATTATCAATTAAAATGTAGAAATGCTCAAATAAAACAAAATAAGATCCAACAATATGCTGTGCACATGAGACACTCTGACAACAAAATAAAATAATAGGTTGAAAATTAAAGACTAAAAACAGAATGAATGAAAAGAAAGTTGAGTAGCAATCTTTCTGTCTGAAAAAATAATCAGAGACAAAGAGTGTAGTCATATGCTGGGAAAAGGAACCAAAGAACAAAGACATATTGCAGGAGGCCACCCATTGTCTTCACCAGCAGAGAAGTGCAAACAAGGATCCCGGAATGCTGGTGACCCTTGAACCCACGGCAAGGGCCTGAGTTATGCACTGATTGTCTAGTCCTGACAATGGGGGCTCAAGCTATTTCCTGATCAAATAGTCTTAGAGTAAATCCTTCTAATATTTACTGACCTTTAAGATAGCCTGTTACTGCAATTACCTGCCTAAGGGTTTTATGCTTAACCAAAGTTGAATAGAAGGCTGGCAAGGCCTGGGCACTGGTGGAAGTCCTTCCCTTTGAGTTGGACTTGCCTGCCTGGCCCCCCAATATTTCCAAATTATCTCTTGTCTCTTCTCTTTCATTTGTTTGTGGCTCCTCTTCCAGATCCTGAACCCTAAACCACGTGGGACATGGGGAAAACAAACATATATAACATATAGCCACCATGAACATATACCCAGTAACATAGCCTCAGAATATATAAAATGACCATTGACAGAATGCTGAAATAGATTATCAATTTCTGTAGGAGATATTAACTACAAATTGATAGATCAGCAAGCAAAAAATAAGCCCAGATATGGAAAATCTGAATATTATTAATAATATCCAGCTGCTGGCCCAGTCAGTGTGGCTCAGTGGTTGAGCATCAACCTATGAACCAGGAGGTCATGGCTCGATTCCCAGTCAGGGCACATACCCAGGTTGCAGGCTCAATCTCCAGTGTGGGGCATGCAGGAGGCAGCTGATCAATGACTCTCTCTCATCATTGATGTTTCTATCTCTCTCTCCCTCTCCTTCCTCTCTGAAGTCAATACAAATATATTTACAAAAATAATATCCAGCTGCTCAATATATATTGAATTCTATACCAAATAGAATATATCTTTTTTTAGTATAATGTAATATTTACAAAAGTTTATTATATACTAGACAACAAAGGAAGTCTTAAAAAATTCTATAGTATCAATATCATACAGACTATTTTTTGTAAAGTACCAGATACTAAATATTTTTGGCTTTGCAGGCCAGATGGTGTCTGTCTTAACTACTCAGCTCTACAGCTGTAGCACAAAAACAGCCATAGACAATACATAAATGAATACATGTGTTCCAGTAACTTTATTTACAAAAAATAATGGGGCTGGGTGAAATTGAAGCATAGACTGTAGTTTGTTGACTCCTAATATAAATTAATATGGAAAAAATTAACTACGCTATAAATTAATATGAACATTTTAGAGAGTAATAGTATAATTTGTGGTTTAGTGATCCTACCCTGCATATATATTTCAAAGAAATTCTCTCACAGACCCATACAGCGGGCATAGCTGGAGATTTCAATGCTCTTTGCAGGGATTTGGGGCAATCTAATGATCTCTGGGGAACTGGATAAGTAAGACGTAGTGGATAAACCCCAGGAAAGACTATGTAGCATGTAGAAGCAAGAGACTAGATGTGCCTAAGCATCATGAATATAGTATATTAATATCATACAATATGTGATCTTTTGTAACATTTCTTTTCACTTAGCATAATGTTTTCAAGGTTTGTCCATGTTTACCATGTATCAATACTTCATTTCTTTTTGCTGCCAAACAATATTCCAATGTGTAGATATACCAAATTTTGTTTAACCATTCATCAGTTTTGGGACATTCGAGCTGTTTCTACTTTTTGGCTATATGAATGTAGCTGCTATAAATATTCATATACAGGTTTTTGTGTGTACATGTGTTTTCATTTTTCTTGGGTAGAACCTACAAGTGAAATTTCTAGGTCACTGGGGCTTGATAATTCCACCATCTAGGTTATCTTAGGGTTGACTGTACTCTCCCTATATCACACAGATCAGTGGTGAGAGGGTACGAAATGGACCTATATCACTACAAGTTTTCTATATTTTATATGAAGTGGTACAAGGTTAACTTTCAATTGTACACTTAAAAATGATTAAAATGATAAATGGTATGCATTTTATCATAATTAGAAAAAATTAAACATAGTTACCTATCAATTCATGATAGACTAGTGAAAAGAAAGTCATAAAAGAATGTATATTGTATGATTTCATTTATAAAGAGACAGAAAGATTGTATTGTGTGTTCACCACCCCAAGTCAAGCCGCCTTCCATCGCCGTTGATCTTCCCTCTACCCTCCTCCACCTTCCTCAACACCCCCTGCTATTGACATTCTTTTTGGAGTGGTGAAAATGTCCTCAAATTTGGTAGTGGTGATGATTGCACAATTCTGTTAAAATACTAAAAAAGACTGAACTTGTATACTTTTTAAAAAATCTTTTAAAAAAATTTTTTTTTTACAGAGAGGAAGGGAGAAGGATAGAGAATTAGAAACATCGATCAGCTGCCTCCTGCATGCTCCCTACTGGGAATTAAGCCTGCAACCAAAGTACATGCCCTTGATCGGAATCGAACCTGGGACCTTTCAGTCCACAGCCTGATGCTCTGTCTACTGAGCCAAACTGGTCAGGGCTGAATTTGTATATTTTAAAGAGTACATTATAAGGCCTGTGAATTATATCTCATAAAACTATTATTTAAAACCTGCCCATATGTATAGAAATGTATTTAGAGCATTGTTCACCAAATGTGTGCAACTTTAGGTGATTTGTTGCTTTTATATATCACTTGGATTTAAAAATAAGGAACAGCACTTCATTTTTATAAAAATAAGCCACAGCTTTCAAAGAAGTAACGGGACAAATCAATCCAGACCACGTAGGGCTCAGAACTAAAAGAAGGAGAGTGATTTTTCAGTGGTAAGCGGAGTAGATTTTGGGGAGAAAAATCTTGTTTCCAGGGGCTATCTGCTTGTGCCTGTGCTGAAGAAATGCAAACTTCATTAGCATGATTACAATTAGTACCATAATTTCATTTTTATGTTCTCTTAAGCTGTCTAATTTTCAGATAAAACACTCCTCACGATGCAGTTTCACTGAACTCAAAGAGGATCTGTTGGGACAGATAATTTACTGACAGAAAAGCCACTTTCAAAGGAGCAAAACAGAAATATCTCCTTTCCATGGTGCACCTCGGGTTTAATCATGGCAAGTGTGTCTGCAAGCATTATCTCAGCAGGCCAATCCATAATTAGAGCTCTAATCTTCCTCCAGGCACTTTCTCCTGAATTGTCCAGTGGGAACCAATAAGCGTTGCCCATGAAACCATGATAACGGTTCTAAACATTGTCAGTGACAGCACTACGACAGAGCTGATGTGTGGGGAGTTGCATGGTGCTATAGGAGAAAAGCAACTGCATGACTATTAGGCCTGCATCCAAATTCCTTCCTCTTGGAAAGGTTCGCCAGGAAGACCCAAAGATCCCCCACAGACTCTTTCTTTGAAGACTTTCCTTTGAAGCGCACATCCCAGAGAAAGTTGCCTTGGCCATCAACGTATCTGCAACAAAATGAAGATAATCGGTAAAACCAAAAGTTTGGGAAATTTCCTGTGCCACAAGAATGGTAAGAGTTAGTAACCAATGACAGGTCAAAGGTCAAGTGTCTAAACATTTGTCACCATTGGCTTCTGCACACCTCCAATATCTGGATTTCATGTATCCCTTTCTTTTTTTATTTTATTTTGTTTTATTTGAAGAACAGTTTATTGACTTTTAGAGAGAGGGGAAGGGAGAGGGAGAGAGAGAAACTTTGATGTGAGAACAAAACATGGATCCGCTGCCTCTTTCATAACCTCGGCCTGGCATTAAGCCTGAAACCCAGACTTGGGTGCCCTGACCAGAAATCGAACCTGCAACCTTTCTTTCTTTTCTTTCTCTTTCTTTTTTCCTTTGCTAATCTTCACCTGAGGATATTTTTCCCGTTGATTTTCAGAGAGAGTGCAAGGAAAGGAGGGAGGGAGGGGAAAAGAGGGAGAGGGAGAGAGAGGGACATGGAATGTGGAAGAGATACCTTGTTTGGTTGCCTCCTGTGTGGGCCCCGACCAGGGCTGGGGATTGAACCTGCAACTCAAGTACATGTCCTTGACTGTTACAGTTATTAGTGACATTTGATGTGAGGTCTTCAGCTGGGAAAGGGGGTGGTAAGGGTGCCAGAAGTTTAAGGAAAGAGGAGCAGCTTTAAAACAGACTTCTCTATGAGAAGCGCACCATCTCAGGAGTGAAATGTAGGATTGCCAGGTTTATGGATTTGCAATCCCATTTTAGACTTGCAGTCATGACTTAAAGTGAAACCAGTCCAAATGCTAAGACAGGAAGCACTAGGAAGAAACAGGTTGAACAGTGTTCAAGCCCTTGGGTACATGAGTAGGCAGATAGTTGAGCAAAGAGGTTAGGTTAACTGCTGGAAAAACGGGAAAAGGCCATAACTTCTGACATACAGGAGGCTTAATGAGCAGGGATGAGGGCCCAGATGAAACTTAAAACTATGACTGGAAATCAATAGGACATAAGTGATGGTATAAGGATGAGAAAATGGAGTGGACAAGGGACCCAGGGTCAGATTGTGGCCTAGCTGGGAATATAATGGCGCTGTATCACAGGCGGGACCAGATTCTAAAGACAGCCCTTTAGGTGTTCATTTCATGAGGTCAAATTTGCCTTTTTGAAATGCCTTAAATCATCCTTAAAATATAGTTTGCATTGACATCCTACATATTGTTTTTCAGTAAGAACTGCATAGCCAACATTTGCCTACAGCTCTCTTTGGTTGAGCAGCATGTGAACTGGTTGGCATGTGTTCAGAGGCCCTGTTGACAGAAAGGGGGCATGCTCTGAATACGGAATCACAGTGAGGGCAGTGAGATGCTCTTACAGTACAAGGGAACCTAGGTCAGCCTGTGAGGGCAGAGTCATGGCTTCCATCTCATCTTCTCTCTTGGGTGCACACTCATTGAAAAGAAAGGCAGTGAACAACTGTGTTATTTACTAATAAATGGTTCATTCTTTCCTTTTCTCAATCCCCCCCCCCCCCCCCCCCCCCCCCCCCCCCAGCCTATAGAACCACATTTAAATTAGTTAAAAACATGAATGATGTGATTCCACAATCTTGGGAATAAGAGAATGACTGAGCTTAAATAATTACAAGCTGTGGTCTGTGTGAATCATGGGAGCTTGATTTCAAGGGTTCAGATGGTTGATAAAGCTAAAGAACAAGTATCCAAATAGCTATCATTAGCAATCAATAGGTTGCCTTTAAAAAAAATCTCAATTTCAAGCATCTTTCCCCCTGATCACCACCCATCTTTTTAGTCTGCTAATTCTAGTTATCCTTGGGGGACAAGATGGCCCAATGGTTCAGCCCCCACCCCTTGTAAGACCAGAAGTCTGAGTCACCAAAGTTAACAGAAATGTCTGTTACTTTCTAGTCCTTCCAAACACCCCCCACATACACACACTTGAGGCAATTCTTTGAACTATTGGGATCTCTCAGCTAAGGACTTATCTGTTCGTCTCTTCCATGGTGAAAATTGAGGCCATCAGGCAAGAACTCTCTCAACTTCTTTCCCAACCACCTAAAAACTAAATCCTCTTTTGACCTGTCCTGTCTCCTTCCCTCTTGCCTCAGTGAAAAGGGTTTCTCCCTCCATGAGGCTTGGAATCCCTCTCAGTTTCTTAGGAATTGTTCACTGACCAGCTCCTTTTCCCCCTCTATCTGCAATGTCTTCTTCACTCATACCATGTTTCCTTCAGTACTCACTCAAGTCAAATCCTCTCTGGTTAACATTTGAAAACTTACCCTTATTCTATAGCCTGGTGATTTGAAAGAGAGATCTACCAGTATGTTGCCAGTTATTTCATTCAGAAACCGTGGTAGCCATGCTTCTGTCCCACCACTCCAGTGCAACTCTTCTCCTTGAGGTCACTGATGATGACCTCCAGGATGCCAAATCCAATGGACATTGCCTTTTCTCCTTATGTGATTTCTCACTTTATTCCTCATTGAAATTCGCTGGTTACTTGGTTTTGATGATACCACACTGCCCTGGCATTTCTTTGCCTTCTCTGATCAAGTCTAGCACCCCTAAAACCTCTCTCCTCATTCTGACTATGACGGAAAGGGCTGCTATTACAACATAATTTATCTGTCATACCAACTTCTTAGGCCAGTGATACTCAAAGTGTGGTCCTGGACCAGCTGCCTCAGCATTCCCTGGGAATTGTTAAAATGGAAAGGATTGGGCCCCAATCCAGATCTACTGAATCAGAAATTCTGCTTATAGAGTTTAGCAAACTGTGTTTTATCAAGTTCTCCATGTGCTTCTGATGCAAGATCAAGTTTGGGAACCACTACCTTAGGCCTCTGATTCCTGGCTCTTCATCTCCACCTCCAATTAAAATGTCTTCATTTACGTGGCTACATCTCTAGGGGTGCTTCCAACTGGTAGCTGGGAAAGCAATGATTGGAAGACGACCATCGCCATTTTGGCTTTGCCATGATGCCTAGCTATTTAGGCACAGCCTTGGACATTTTCTGGCATTTCATAGTCAACATGTTGAGTGTCCATGGTATTGTGGATGATTCCCTGATGCATCTACCAAAACTGACACCTCAATAGTCATGTATTCCAGATAGTTCTCACTGCCTGCTAAGTGCTTCCCTTGGACCAACCCAGGGAGGTGGGGGCCTGGCAGTTGAAGGTAGAGCTTTCAGGATCTTGTTCTGCCCAGCCAAGAGGTAGGCACACTTTTCAAAAAAGAAGCCTTGATGTGGAATGGGGCCTCCAGTGTCAATGACAATGGGAGACCCCTGGAGATTGCCACATTCTCTTAGTGATTCATGTCTGACATTTTCACTCGTATTGTCCCAATATTAGATTTCTGTAGGAAAGTGACCTTGGGCACGGAAGATTTAAGGTACTTCTTATTGCACAAGTCTCTATGGATAGCTTTACAGGTCACCTTCCTTCATGGCCCTTCCCTGCTTTTGGATCTTGCCTTTGCTTCTTTCTAAACAGGTGACCTTGACCAAGTTGCTGAACCTATTTGAGTTTCAGTTTCTTCATCTGAAAAATAGATATAAAGACACTTACATTTTAGGGTTGTAAGGATTCCTTAATGTTGAGCTTTTAGTACTGTGTTCGACAAATAGTAGGCACTTCATACATGGCATCTAGTAGGATTATTACTACTTTTTAAAACTAAACCACCTACTATGGTTTATGTCTGGAGATTTTGTGGCTGTGTATCTTGTAGATAGGAAAAAAAAATCCAAACACTGAGAAAATATGCAGAGAAACAGAATCATTTTAAGTCCAAATTCCAGCAGGATACTGGGAAGGGAATATTAGGTTCAGAGAGTTCAGATGGGAGAAATAGGATCACACAACAGGAAAGCTTGAGTTGAAGCCACTTCAGATGTTTAGTTTAATGCTTTACTTAGCAGATTGATTTTTCCATTTTGCCTAATTCAGATACCATGGGGAGAAAAAAGGATTACTTTGATAGAATCAGGGAATGTATAAAAGAATACTTAATGAAATGCTAACAAAGCTCTGAATAGATTTTCTTTATAAAGAACACTTTTTAAACATAAGTAGAACATATTTATTGTAGCAAAATCAAAGAATTCAGAAAGGCAAAAAACAAAACCTGTAAAAACACCACTCCCAGGCAGCCATTATTAATATTTTGAAGCGAATCCTTCCAGTTAATTTATTTGAACACACACATACCCCCCAAAACACATACACATACCATACATTTTTAAAACAAATGTACTTGTACTGAGTATACTCTTTTGTAAACTGCCTTTTCCACTTAGCAAAACGTTCTGAAAGTTTTCCAGAGACATTACTTAAAAAAATGTTTTTATTTATTTTAGAGAGAGAAAGGGAGAACGATAGAGAGAAACATCGATGAGAGAGAAACATTAATTGGCTGCCTCTTGCACGCCCCGGCATGTGCCCTGACAGGGAATTGAACTGGCAATCTTTCAGTGCATGGGACAACACCCAACAAACAGCCACACCTGCCATGTACATAAACACTACTTTAAATGACAATAAAGTATTTAATTTCATGAATATATCCCAATTTATGTAGCTAATTACAAGGACGCATGGATCCAATGACTTTATGGGCAATTATGAACATTATTGTATATACATATTTTTCATTAATAAAATTATAATGTATAATAATAAAAGCATAATATGCTAATTAGACCAGATGTCCTTCCAGACGACCTACCAGACAAAGCCAGGGCTGCAAGGGAAGCCTGGGTCCCAGGTGCCAGAGGGAAGCCAGTGCCAGCAGCCAGGGGAAGGAAGGCCTACTCTTGCATGAATTTCATGCATTGGGCCTCTAGTTGAGGTATAACATACATACAAAAATTCAGAAACTGCATAGCTTGATAAACCATCAAAAATAAATATATCCACCCTAGCGGGTTTTGCTCAGTGGATAGAGCATTGGCCTATGAACTAAAGGGTCCTGGGTTCGATTCCAATCAAGGACACAACTCGGTTGCAGGTTCCTCCTCAACCCTGGGCCCTGGTCAGGGCATGTGCAGGAGGCAACCAATGGATGTGTTTCTCTCACATCCATGTTTGTCTCTGACTTTCCCACTCCCGTTGGAAAAATATCCTCGGGTGAGGATTTTAAAAAAAAGAAAAAATATATCTCCAGGAAGCACCTCCCATATATACTTGGAATCCTACAGTATGTATTATTTTGTGTATGGCTTTTTTTACTCAACATTGTAGGTCTGAGATTGATTCATGTTGTTGTGGCCTTGGTTCACATTCATTGCTGCATCCTGTTACATTGCACTAGTATACCCTAATTCATTGATTGATCTTATTAATGGACATTTGGGTTGTTTCTATTCTTGTCTATTACGAAACATACTGTTAGTGAATTTTTTCTACGTCTTTTAGAGCACATATATATATGTGTGTGTGTGTATACACACACACATATATACACACACACACATTCCTGGAGTATAGCAGTAGGAGTAGAATTGCTGAGTCACAACATAGCTTAAATTCATAATGGGTAAGATAACCTCTTTTTCTCTCATCAACACTTTTAAATTCATACTTTCAAAAGGGGGAGTAGGAGCTGGGTGGAGGTGGGTAAAGGCTGGGGGGAAGGGGAGATAGTTGTTATAGTGTCAACAATAAAAAACAAATAAAAAAACCAAAACAAAATAATGGTATAAGGCCACACACACACACACTCA
>NW_006299593.1:206013-207402 GCF_000327345.1 Myotis davidii | reverse complement strand
ATGGCTTATACGTATATCCCACATTCAAAGGCTGTTAAATCGCGTTGTTTACCCATATCTTCAGGAAAAAAAATCACTTCTACTATCATGCTAAACAACCTGCTTCCCTATATAGAATGGTCTGGCCCTCTAGCAACTTCAGTGCGAAATTATAGCTAATTTGCCTACAAACGTCAGGTGGTCATAATAATCTGGCCAAGTAGTGTATACTATGGTACCTTTTATGGTGTCCTTTAGTGAATGACAGTCCCTACTCCTTTTTGTTGTTGTTGTTAATCCTCAACTGAGGATATTTTTCCATTGATTTTTAGAGAGAGTATAAGGGAGGAGGAGAGACAGAGAGAAACATCAATGTGAGAGAGACACATCCATTGGTTGCCTCCTGCAGGCGCCTCAACCAGGGCTGGGGATTGAGCCTGCAACTGAGGTACGTGCCCTTGACCAGAATCGAACCTGGGACCCTTCAGTCCATGGGCTGACGCTCTATCCACTGAGCCAAACCACTAGGGTGACAGTCCCTAATCTTAACAGAATCCAATTTATTAATCTTTTTTAGCCAAATGCTTTTTGTGTCCTGTTAAAGAAATTTTTACCTCACCCCCAGGTCATGAAAATATTCTCCCATCCTCTCTTCTAAATCTTTATTGTTTTACCTTTCAAATTTAGATCTGCAATCCACCTGGAAATGATTCCTGGGTATGGTGGGAAGTGGAATCAAGTTTCTTTTTGGGGGTAGGTAAATTCAATTGACTCAATACCATCTATTGAAAAGATTATCTTTTTTTCCATGGCTCTGCAATGCTACCTTTTGTGATTAATTTAGTATCCATATACGTGTGGCTCTGTTTCTGGACTCTATTCTTCTCCATTGGCGTAATTTATCTATCTTTCCCCCCAGATCACTCTGTCTTGGTTACTAGCCTATATAATAAAGAGGTAATATGCAAATTGACCCTCATGCCCTCCTAAGATGGCTGCCTATGACCAGGCCAGCAAGGGGGTTAGTGAGGGACAACCAAAGGACTGGACAGCAGGCTGCATGGAGCAACCAGACCAGCAGGGGGGCCGTGAGGGGCCATGAGGCGTGACCAGGCCAGCGGGGGCGGGGCAGTTAGGGGCAAACAGGCTGGAAGGGGGGCGAGTGGGGTGAGCCCACTGGTACAGGGGGCAGTTGGGGGTGATCAGGCTGGGGGGGGGGCATTTGGGGGCAAGTAGGCTGGCAGGCAGAGTGGTTAGGGGCAATCAGGCAGGCAGGCAGGTGAGTGGTTAGGAGGCAGCAGTCCCAGATTGTGAGAGGGATGTCCAACTGCAGTCGGACATACACCAAGGGGTCTCAGAGAGGGTGCAAGCTGGGCTGAGGGACAGCCTGCCCCTCCTGTGCACGAATTT
>NW_006299593.1:192548-205990 GCF_000327345.1 Myotis davidii | reverse complement strand
CATGAATTTCGTGCACCAGGCCTCTAGTAGTTTTATAATAACTGTTTATACCTGATTGTATAGGTTCTCCCACTTTGTCTTTCTTTTTCAGCAAGGGTTGATGAGACTATGTAGGAAGAGCAATTCTTGTATACTGTTAGTGAGATGTAGATTGGTACACACAATTTGAAAAGAGTTTGGGCAGTCCACACTGAAGATTCATATATTATGACCCAGCAATTCCACTCCTACATATATACCCAACAGAAAAGTGTGTATATGTTCACCAAGAAGCAGGTCCAAGAATATTTTCACAATGTTCTTTATGAGGACAAAAATCTGGAAATAACTCAAGCATCCATCCACAATAGAATGGATTAATGCACTGTGGTATAGTCATCTACCCAGCCATACGAATGAATGGATCTAGTGTGAGTGGCTGTGTCCTTTTACAACTACAGCTCCTGTTGGGTGGCTCCTCCAGAGTTCCAGCTCTTGCTGGGCTCCAGTAACACATTCCTTCCTCTTGTTTTTCAGGTTTAGGGACGGGGGAAGAGGGAGGTGAGTCTGTAAGTACAGTAATCCTGCCCACACCTCTGTACCTAGCACTTCAATTAAATACCTTCATTAAAACACAGATGGTGAATTCTTTTTCATGCCAGATTGTGAATGACATACACACACACACACACACACACACACACAAATTTTTTGTATGAATACATAAATGTGCTCAGATCGTATATACAACTGTTAATAGGCTTATGCAATTAAATCATTCTAATACAATTTCTATTTCTTTTTATTTACTAGTAGATTATCAGGCTCTAGAACTCATAGGAACTTTAACAACCAACTTGTCCAATTCCAGTTTTGGGTAAGTACACAGTTTCACCATGTAAAGTCCATTTCCAGGTCACACAGTTGTATTGGTGGTGAAGTGAAAATTAGAACTCAAGCCCCTGATACAGAGCACAATGAAATGCCATTCCTCTTACACACTCTTAGATTTAAACACATTTATGAGTTTCAAACTATTGCAATTATTATCATTATTGAAGCTCAAAAAGTCCTACAGTGAGTGGGAGCCTCCTCAAGTTGGCTCCTGAGTCCTTTTGACATAATCCTAGTAGTTAGTAGCTGCCTTGCAATATGGTATTACAAGATGCTACCAGCTTATCGCCCCCCCCTTTTTTTGCTCCACACTTGGAATCAGACATTTCTTTAAAAATCCCAATTTCTTTTAGTTAGAAATAACTTCATAAATAAAGGCTAAACTAGAAAACGTACAAGAGCAAGTAAATGCAACAGGTAATACTCAAAGAGAAATAGAAAGTGAAAAGGAGGAAAGTTTTTTAAATAAAAAGGAAATGAAGAGAGAAAAAGATAGGGAAGATCAAAGGCATGAGCAAACACTATATTCTATAAATTAAAAATGAAACAAAAAATTTTTGATGGTCTCTATGGAGACTAAATAAAGAAATAAACAAACTATTTGGCTTATGAATTATATCCCAAAGCTGTTTTTAAAAAGTAAAAATAAAGAAGATAGTTGAACCACATTAGCATCGTTGCAGTACATATCCATCCTATATAATAAAAAGGTAATCCTATATAATAAAATGGTAATATGCAAATTGACTGTCACACCATCACAAGATGGAGACACCCACAGCGGGGGCAGGGCCGGCCGCTCATGTGCCTGCTACCAGAGTTCCCTCAGCCCCGCCGGGGGCCTCGGGTCCTCCTGCACCCCCCACTGACTGACAACTCGCCCAGGCTCCTCCAACGAGCTGCCCATTCCTCTCTTCCTCCCTCCTCCAAAGCTGAAGCCTAACTGTGGTGTCCAACAAATTGGAAGTTATAACTCATGTCATTGAGAGTATCCTCCAATCCTCAGCCAGGGCCAGCTACTCAGCCCCACTGGGGGCCTCAGGTCCTCCTGCACCCCCCCACTGACTGAAGCTCAGGCAAGACGCGGATTGTGGCTGCCCAGCCACCCAGGGCCAGCCCAAGGCACAGGCAAGTTGCTGATGGTGGCTGCCCAGGCGCCCAGGGCCGGCCTGAGGCTCAGGTAACCAGGGCCAGCCAAGGCTTGCGCTGCCGGCAATGGCAGCAGCAGAGGTGTGATAGGGGTGTCGCCTTCCCTGATTGCTGGGTCGCCTCCCACCCCTCAGGCCTCCCAGACTGTGAGAAGAGGCAGGCCGGGCTGAGGAACACCCCGCCCCTGCCAGTGCATGAATTTTCATGCACTGGGCCTCTAGTTAGATATAATACTCTACCTCTTTGCTCTCATTTATTCATAGTTTTACAGGTAATTATATATTAAATGCCTAACACCCATTCTTATGTCAATGTCTCTAGTTATTTGGTGGTCTGAAGCTTTTTCTCTAATAGATTTTTCAGGAAGCGTTCATGAGAATAATATTTTGTGGCTTTGTTCCCTATCATCTTTTGAAGATGACCAATCTCTGCTGGTAATAGTTTGTCCATGTACTTTATAACTGAAAGTTAATTTTGAGTGGTCTAAAATCTTTGTTTCATGCTTTCTAATATTACTCCTTTTTTCTTTTTTCCTGGCATAAAGCATTGTTGTAAAAACTTCTGATTATAATCTGATTTTTCCCCTTAAAAATCACAGGCTCTTTTTTCTACATATACAGAGAAATTTTCTCTGTCTTTAAAGAGAATATGTGTGGTATTGGTTGCTCTGGGTCATAATCTCAACTATGTGTATGCTCTTATGCAGTTTCAAATCTTTTTCATTTTCAGGCTCTTCATTTCTTTTTTATTTAAAAAAACCTCCCCTCTTTTTCACTTTTTATTTCTCTTCAGGTATTATCTGTTGCATTTACTTGCTCTTGTACCTTTTCTAGTTTAGCCTTTATTTGTGAAATTATTTCTTCCACTTGATTCTTGTTATTATTGAGTTCTATCACCTCATTTCTGAGCTTTTTCCAAGTCTATTTTATGGTTCTTTTTTCTGTTTTCTATCATTTTTAAAAATGATATTCATTTTGAAATAGTTTATAATTTTGATCGGTTTTGTGGACACGTCTTTTTGGCATGCTTTCATTGTCCTTTTGGGATGTTATCCTTATTATTCTTTTTTTATTTTGTGGGATTTGACCTTGATATCATTCAGTTTTTTAGTTTTGTGCGAAATTGGTTTTTTAGGACTTAGAAATAAGATGGAGTTTAGGAAAGCTTTTCTAATTTCATAGAGCTCCCTCTTCTGTTGTTTTGGTGTAGTGTTAAAAAATATGGTGGTTTGCTTTCTGGGGTTTTCTGACCCTGTTCTCCGCTCGCATTTAAGTCTAGCCTTTCTATTTTCATGCAATATTTACTTATACTAAAAAATTATTCATTGTTTATCTGAAATTCAAATGTAACTTGGAATCCTGCATTTTTATTTGTTAAATATGGCGACCCTTGTTGTAAATATTTTCCATGTGCTTTGGTTTTGCTGTCTAATTGTTCTGCTGTTGTTATGTAGAGCTTTGTAAAGATTGAAAAACTATGCTGATGCTGCCACTGCTACCTTCCTAGAATCCATCGTGTAATTTTCAAATGTAGTCTTTCCTCCTTGGTGCAGTCCTCCCTTCCCTCACACATATATTACCACATATCTCCTAAGATAACCCAAATTCTAAACCAGCATGTCGCTTTTCTATAGCTTTTGTTATGTTTATACAATGACATACACATATGCATTATATGTATATAGTTTTCTTTTAAGTATTTTAAAAATAGGATCATATATACATTTCCCATCATCTTGCTTTTCTCAGAGGAAATCTCTCCAAATCACCTCATAGAATTTTTTTAAAAATATGTTTTTATTGATTTCAGAGAAGAAGGGAGATGGGGGGGGGTGAGAGAAACATCAATGATGAGAGAGAATCATTGATTGGCACGCCCCACACTGGGGATTGATACTGAAACCCGGGAATTGAACCTCGATCTCTTGGTTTATAGGTTGATGCTCAACCACTGAGCCACACCCACCAGGCTTGGGCTGGCTATTTCTAACTGTGCTTAAAGACAAAGTCTTCAGGTTTTAAATTCTTGCCTCATGGCCTGGTTAGAGAACCAGGGAGTTCCTAAAACTGCCCTAAAATATCTTCATGTAGTCCCATATATGGATTGTTGAATTAACACCCAGCAATAGCTGAGTTTGTACCGTAGAATGATTAAGTGGCCAATTGGGAGACAATGGGGAGAAGTCAGGGGAGAGGGATGGGTGCTATACATGCTCTGAAGTAGTAACTAATAAACAGTGCTCTTTCTCCTACTGTCAGAATACATGGTTCTGAGAATCAAAGGGTTGAAAGTGGTAGTGTTAGTTCTCAAGATTACATCCAATGACCCACCTGCAAAATGTTTGCTCCTTATTCTTCCAATCTTTGGTTCTATTTGTTTAGAGGTCTTAGCACCCAAGGAATTATGTTTCCACTATTGGACAAAACAAGGGTTTCACTGAACTGAAAGTTGAAACTGTCACCTAGTCATTTTGTGCTCCGTATGCACCTGGATTAACAGGACAAAAAAGAGGTTACTGTTTGGCTGGGGATTGTCAAAGGGAAAATTATCAGAGAGATACAGGAACACTGCTTAAAAAACAAAGCGAGAGAAGAATATGTCTGGAATATAAGGGATCTTCTGGAACACTTAAGAATGATATATCTCTGTCCTGGCCGAGTTGGCTCAGTGGTTGAAGCATCAGCCCTCAGATTGAAAAGTCTCAGGTTTGATTCCAGTCAAGGGCACATAACTCTGCAGGCTTGATCCCCAGCCCCTGTACAACCAATCGATGTGCCTCTCTCACATTGATGTTTCTCTCTCTCTTCCCTCCTCCCTTCCCTTTGCTCTCTCTAAAAAAATCAATGGTAAAAATATCCTCAGGTGAGGATTACACCCCCCCCCGCCTCAAAAAAAAAGAAAGAAAAAAAAGAATGACATTCTGGTAATAAAAGTTAATAGATGACCCTGGCTGGGTAGCTCAGTTGATTAGAGTGTCATCCTAATATGCCAAAGTTGGGGTTTTGATCTCTGATCAGGGCACACACAAGAAGCAACCAATAAATGCATAATAAATAAGTAAAATAATAAATTGATATTTCTCTCTCTCGCTCTCAAAGCAATCAAAAGAAGAAAAAGTTAATAGAAGAGATGCTGAGAACTGGCTGAGATGCAGGCTGAAAGAGAACGTGAACTAGACATCATATAGTGTTACAGTAATGTTGTGTAACTTGTGCCCAGTTGCAGAAATGGAGCCACCTTATTTTTCCTCACATTATGCATATGTAATTAATTACATACATATAATTAAATTTCTATTTAGAAATGTATATTTTCATTTTCCTTGTATCTTTCTTCTATTCTATATAAGGTGGATTGTTTTGGTTAGCTGATATGGTATAACAAACCATCTCAAAATGTAATGACAAAACAACAACAACAACAACTTATTACCTTTCACAATTCTGTGAGTGACTGGGTAATTCTGGTTCACATGTATGGAAGACCATATTTTCCCAATAAATTTCTTTTTTAATGAATTTATTGGGGTTACATTGGTCAATAAAATTATATGTTTCAAGTGTACAATTCTACAAGACATCATCTGCATATTGCACTGTGTGCTCACCATCCAAAGTCTGGTCTCCTTATGTCACTATTTATCCCATTTATCAACAAATTTGTTTTTATTTATTTTTAATCTTTTAAAATATGAAATTTACAGTTGTTCCACATCCCTGCTAATACTTTGTATTGTTTTTTAAATTTTTATTGATGGATTGATTTTAGAAGGCGAGAAAGAGAGAAAGATGGATTTGTTGTTCCACTTATTTATGCATCCATTAATTGATTCTTGTATATGTCCTGACCAAGAATTGAACCCACAACCTTGGCATATCAGGATGATGCTATAACCCACTGAGCTACCTGAACAGGGCTCCAATAAGTTTATTTTTAAAATTAAGTTGACCAGAGTAATTTCTGTTGCTTATTATCAAACACACCAATTGGGACAGAAATTGGTCCCTAAGAATATGTCCCAAGTAAAATACCCTTGAAGAATTATGGGGTATATGGAATTGATCATCAGGCCAAAGTAAGGCAGTGAGACTCCAATTAATATTGGGGGAGAGAAAACTAATACCTCATGGCACCCAATGGAGAAATAGCAAAGTCCTATGGAATTGGGTAGCAGGGGCCTAGAATACACTCCAGAGCATGCTGGATGCTTGAACAAAGCAGTCCTAGTGGCAGAGATGGGTACTACGTATGAACTCAATAATATGGTCTTCCTTTCACTGAATTTGACCTGACTACCACCACTTTTAAGTACCCAATTGCTGATAACAGCATCCAGCTGTGAACCAGTAATATGGCTCAGTAAGTGGATCAGTAAAGTTGACACAGTAATTTTGTACTCACAGGAATAGAAGCTTGTTGCATATTTCATGTTGTCCTTACTGGTTTATCATATACTGAATTTATTATATACCGTATATACATACACATACACACACATACACATATAAGACAAAATTTCTTTCTTCGTATGCCACATATTAACGTCAATAATTTCTTTTTCTGATTATAAAAGCATTGTCAAAATGAAGCTATTAACCATCGGTAGAAATGACTCATTCTAAGGGAAAGTTTGCCACCAGGATTCAACTGCAGGTTCTAATCAGCTTTCCCTCCACCCACTCAAGCACCTGGAGTACACTTCACTTTCAGCTCACCTACTGCCCCCAGCAGCCAGCTGGGAAAGGAAATTAAAGGTTCCCCAGTAGGAGACATCTTTATCAGCTCTGGTGAAACCATATTTATTTTGAAGTTCTATTCAGAATCTTTGGCCCAGCCAATTTCAGTCAATAATGTTCCCCAAGCACCTCCTTAGATGCCCAACACGGTTTTAGGCACTAGGAATGCAGCGGTATGCAAAACAAACAACAAAAAAACCCCATTTCGTTCATGGAACTTGCTTCTTGGGGGTGTGGGGTGAGATAGACAATAAACAAATGTTGGGTGGTGATAAGTACTAAGAAGAAAAATAAAGCATGGGTAAGGGTGTGGGTGTATCTGGTTATCAGAGAAGGCCTCTCTGACATGTGAGCAGACGCTGTGACGTGTGTTCCAGGCAGTGGGAACAGCAGGTGCAAGACCCTAAGGTGGGAGAGGCTTTCTATCTTTGGGAAATGTGAGGAGGTCAGGGTGGCTGGAGTGAGGTGAGCAAGAGGAAGGGGCAGGGATTTAGCACTGGAGCCAGATCATGTAGGCTCTTGTAGGCCACGGTTAGGACTTCAGATTTCATTCCGAATGAGGTTGAAAGCCCTTTCGGGGTTTTGAATAGAGATATGAAATGCTCAGATTAATGATTTAACGGGGTCATTCTTGTTCTCCTGTAGAGAGTCGTCTATGATGGCAACTAGTTTCATACCTAAGTTTTTTCATTTTCAGCCATGTCAAAAAATGCAAGCTCTTCCCCTTTCCTCTATTGCAGGGCTTTCGTTTGCATCTTTTTGCCAGTCTTTGGCTAGTCCTACACTGCGGTCCCCCTTCCTTCAAAGCTGTCCTACAATTGTAGACAACCTTCCCTGCCCTCATAGTCTCTTACCTCATCCTATCCTTAACACTCTGTTTGCAACTGAGGGCATAGCTGTCTTGCAGCATCTGCAGATGTTGACATTTTCTCATGTTCCACTTACAACAGGGTGAGGACTTGGGCTGTGCCTGCTCCTCCTGTCCCATTGGGAGCTTTTACACTGTATGGTTCGATGGGAAGTAGCATAGACTGTGTAACAAGACAGATCTGGTTTGAAGCTGTATTGCACTCTCTTCTTTTTTTGATTCTCAACCAAGGATATGTGTGTGTGCGTTTTTAATTGATTTTGAGAGACAAAGGGGGTGGGGGGAGAGAGAGAGAGAAAGCAACATCGGTCCTAGCCAGTTTGGCTCAGTGGATAGAGTAGGCCTGCGGACTAAAAGGTCCCATGTTCAGTTTCGGCAAGGACACATGCCCGGGTTGTGGGCTCTATGCCCAGTAGGGGGCGTGCAAGAGGCAGCCAGTCAATGGTTCTCTCTCATCATTGATGTTTCCATCTCTCTCTCCCTCCCCCTTCCTCTCTCAAATCAATAAAAATACATTTAAAAAAAAAGAAATAAACATCGATGTGAGAGAGAAACATCGTCCGGTCCCTTTGATGTCCATATGGCACTCATTGTCACTTACCTGAATGGTGTGCTGGGAAAAAGTGGTATCTGACCCACCTTCTCTATAATTTGGCATTTGTCTCCACCCTAGATTTTTAAAAAAAATTTATGAGTTTGAGTCAAACTGACAACATATGTAGGGGAGCAAAATCTTAAATGCTCCCTCCATCCTAGGGGTTTTTAATAACCACACAGGAAAACCTGTTTCAGAAATGCACTCTTATAACCACACCTGGGGCCTTTGAAACTTCAATATTTTGGTCTCCGGTTAAAACCTCCTGTTTCTTTATCTATCCCTTATGCCATCTAACCATTTTGTGCACTTAGTCTGAGTGCCTCTCCAAGTCTGACAGCTGTATCCCAGGGCTACACCTTTTCTCCCTTTTGGCTTAGACTTCCTCCTATGGATCAGTGAGGGATTTTGGTTTCAGTCAACAGAAACTGACTCTTGCTAGCTTCAGCAATATTGTATTAGTAACTAGAGAGATATTGTAGGGCTCCTAGAACCAGTGGGAGAGCTGGATACCAGGCTTGGAAAAGGGGTGGTATCTTACGTTACGCTTATCATTCAGTAAAATTAAAAAAAAACATATTTATTGATTTCAGAGAGGAAGGGAGAGGGAGGGAGAGAGAGAGCTAGAAACACCAATGATGAAAGAGAGTCATTGATTGGCTGCCTCCTGCACACCCCACCCTGGGGATCAAGCCCGTAACTTAGGCATGTGCCCTGACAGGGAATTAAACCTTGACCTTCTGGTTCATAGGTAGACATTCAACCACTGAGCCACGCAGGCTTGGTTCATTCAGTAAATTTATTCCCTCTCCTCTATCAACCTTCATGGGGGAAATATGTTCAATTGGATCATTGGATTTCTTTTTTACCTTCTCA
This sequence comes from Myotis davidii, assembly GCF_000327345.1. NCBI lineage: Eukaryota > Metazoa > Chordata > Mammalia > Chiroptera > Vespertilionidae > Myotis > Myotis davidii. The sequence continues at coordinate 196,893 of NW_006299593.1, read as the reverse complement.
ATCAGAAAAGGATTATATCACTTTTTAGTCTTTTTTAAATTATAGTTTACATTCAATATTATTTTGTATTAGTTTCAGGTGTACAACACAGTGGTTAGACAGCTATATACTTTACAAAGTGTTCACCCCGGTATTTCCAGTACCCACCTGGCACCAAACATAGTTATTACAGTATTATTGACTGTATTCCCTATGCTGTATTTTATATCCACAAGACCAAATTGTAACTACTAATTTGTACATCTTAATTGCTTCACTTTTTTCACCTAGTCCCTGAATCCTCCTCCTCTCAACTATCAGACACTTCCTGTATCTGAGCCTGTTTCAATTTCATTTGTTCATTTATTTTATTCTTTAGATTCCATATATAAAGGAAACATATGGTATTTATCTTTATCTGGCTAACTTACTCATCTAGCATAATACCCTCTAGGTTTATCCATGCTGTCGCAAATGGTAAAGTTTCATTTTTTTATTTAATGGCTGAGTGGCCCATGTGATTTGCTTTGGCCAATGAATTGTGGGTGGAAGTTTCTACTTATGGAGCTTCTTAAATATATTTTATTTATTTTTTTACAGAGAGGAAGGGAGAGGGATAGAGAGTTAGAATCATCGATCAGCTGCCTCCTGCACCCCGCTCCCCCCACTGGGGATGTGCCCACAACCAAGGTACATGCCCTTGACCGGAATGGAACCTGGGACCCTTCAGTCCAAAGGCCGATGATCTATCCACTGAGCCAAACCGGTTAGGGCTGGAAGAAGCATTCTTAAGGTAACCTGGTCCCAAAATAATGAAAGACAAGGTGGAGTCAAGGCACCACAGCCAACTCGTACACTGTAGCCTGAAACAGCTATCCCCAGACAACCAGCTGGTGCAAAGGCAAGAAGTAGTGCTTTTTATTATAGATCACTGAGATTTTGTGATTGCTTATTACACAGCATTAAGTGTGACTAGCTGACCAAGAAAGGCAAGAACCAAGGAAAGCTGGGGAGCAGGACCCATGGCTAAGGTCATGCCATTAAAAACCAGTTGGTGACCTAGCCAGGTAACTCAGTTGGTTAGAGCATCATCACAATATGCCAATGTTGGGGGTTTGATCCCTGGTCAGGGCACATACTAGAATCAACCAATGAGTGCATAAATAAGTGGAACAACAAATCAATATTTCTCCTCTCTCTCTAAAAAACATGACAACAAAAGGAATCAGTCGGTGAGACTATATCCGCTTGTTCCATTGGCCATTGCTACTGCTGAACTCTCAACTCCACCACTATGAATGTGTTCTAAGCCAGTACTTTAATGTGCCTATGAAACACCTGGGATTTTGTTAAACTGCAGGCCCTGACTGCTATGGCTCCATTGGTTGGAGCACCATCCTGTACACCCAAAGGTGGTGGGTCGATTCCCAGTCAGTGAACATACCCAGGTTTTGAGTTTGATCCCTGCTTGGGCAATCAATTGATGTTTCTCTCTCACATTGATGTTTCTTTCTCCTTCCTCTCTCTAAAAATCAATTAAAAATGCAGATTAGTTAGGTCTGAGTGGGGCCTAAGATTCTGCATTTCTAATAAGCTCTGGGCGATGCTACCCAGAATATGCTTCGAGTAACAAAGTTCTGAACTGTTCCTGCTTTAAATCTTAAGAGTAAAGTCATAGCCCTGGCCAGTTTTTCTCCGTGGTTAGAGTGTCAACCCATGGACTGAAGGGTCCTGGATTTGATTCGAGTCAAGGTTGCAGGCTCAATCCCTGGCCCTAACCAATCGATGTGTCTCTCTCACATTGATGTTTCTCTCTCTCTGTTTCTCCTCCTCTCTTCCACTCTCTCTTAAAAATTAATAGAAAAATATCCTCAGGTGAGGATGAACAACAACAACAAAAAGAGTAAAAGTCACAGATGGGAGCATCCAAATGTGTGAACCTAGGCCGCATGCCCATGCCCTGGCTGCTGGGCGGCAGGGAGAAGGATGATTTTCTGCAGTAGGTGGGGAAGAACTGTATTGTCCTTGATATTTGTCAGGGAAAAGAAAGGAGTGGTTCTCAATCATTATTGTGCATCAGCATTACTTGGGGGTGGTATGGTCTTAAAAATCAGATTCTGGGTGCCAAACCAGACTTCCTAAATCTTATTCGATGGGCAATGGGAGCTGGGATTCTTCATAAAACATATACCTCAGGCTATTCTGATAAAGGTAGTCTGTGGACCACACTTCGATTAACATAAATGAAAACCAGGAAACCTGAATTGAATCAACATGTTAATTTAATCAATTTAACCCACTCACCTGAATAAAGGATCTTTATTGGTACCTATCTTTCTTCTGCTCTATGAGAAATCCCCATGTTTCTCCTGTCTGAGGGTAATCCCTGCACCTGAATCATCCATCATCCTCTCTCATTTTATCAGCTCTCTTTTGGTTTTGTTTTCTAGATTCAATGTCTTCCCTTCTTTTGGGTCAATCTTCCTTGCCCCATTAGTGGGCAGGTCCAGTCTAAACCGTCTCTCAGGCCTGTGTCACATTAGACATATGGTGAGGAGAGCAAAAAGCTGTCTATTTAGAGGAAGGAGATCTTAATTGGGTTTTTGAAGTTTAACCATAAGGCAAAGAGCAGAAGACCCCCCTACCCACCCCGCACAGTTGAAAAATAACTGTATAATTTAAAATATATATATTTAATGTTTTTTTATTGATTTGAGAGAGAGAGAAACATCAATGATGAGAGAGAATCATTGATCGGCTGCCTCCTGCAAGCCCCACACTGGGGATGGTGCCTGCAACCCTGGCATGGGCCCTAACCAGAATCAAACCATGACCTCCTGGGTCATAGGTTGATGTTCAAACTGAGCAACACTGGCGGGGTTCCCTGCATAACTTTTAACTTCCCCAAAACTTTACTGCTAATAGTCAACTATTGACCAGAGCCTTACCAATAATATAAGCAGGATTAACACATATTTTGTATGTTATATGTATTATATGCTGTATACTTACACTAAAGTAAGCTACATAAAAGAAACAGTTAAAATTATGAGAAAATACATGTATAGTATTTATTGGAAAAAATCAGCCTATAAGCGGACCTGCACAGTTCAAACCCTTGTTGTTCAAGGATCAACTGTACTCATATTCCATTGAAAGGTGTTCAAAAGAACCCCGACACTTTGGGCTCCAGTCCACAATCTACCTTTATAATTTTGCCAGGATCTAGTCATTGGCGGATAGGATATACATCCTTGGCAATACCCCTAAAAATTATGCCACCAATGTTGGTTCAGTACCATTGCCAATTTATCTCTGCTATTGTGGGTAATACCATGAAGAATATTGGCTGGAGTCCACTTTGACTATGGCCATCTCCTTAGTAATGGCAAAGCACCCAAAGATTCTTTAATTTGCCATTTTATAGGGGTTCCTGAAGTGCTCAGAAAATCGTTATTTCTAAAGCATTTCAAAGTCGTTGACTATACTAAGACATATGTACTATCAGAATAAATAGTTGCTCCTTCATCCTTTATTAGCTTATAGGTCTGGGCAATTACTGGACTTACAGAGATGGTATTGACTCAGCCAGCCATTTACTAGGTAAGAGGCTTTGGGCCTTAGATTCTTCAAATATAAAATGACACTTGTCTCATAGAACTGCAAGCATTTAATGAGTTACTGTACTGGTATAATAGTCAACGAATAGTACCTACCACTAAGCCAGTGGTTCTCAACCTTGGCTGCACATTAGAATCACCTGGGAATCTTTTTAAAATCCTGATTTCTGGCCCTCATCCTCCAGAAATTCTGTCTCTTTGTTACTAATGTTGTGGCCCTACCCCATGACAAAGAAACAGAATTTCCGGAGGACGAGGCCCAGAAATCAGGATTTTAAAAAGATTCCCAGGTGATTCTAATGTGCAGCCAAGGTTGAGAACCACTGCACTAAGTCCTTACTCACTTTGATTATCACGACCACCCTATTCAATGGCCCATTAAGCCTCATTTGACAGAGGCTCAGTCACACCACTTTTAAGTGGCGATGTCAGGACTCACACTCCCATCTTTCTGATTCTAGCTCCCACTCCTTACTTAAAGCCTCTACCGCCCTTGTTAGTGTCAAGTGCCCATCGTACAGCCTGTCACCCCTTAGGCACGCAAGCTGTGAAAACTACTAATGCGCAAGTTTGACTCTCATGTGTTGCCCTCGGGTCTAATCTCCCCCCGGTGCAGGGTCAACATTCAGTTCTGGCCGGGCCCCGCCGCCGAGGACCGCGCTCTCCCCTCCAGTGAAGGCGCCAGGCCGGGGTTGATTGTGAGCTTTACAGTACTGTGATCCAGACCCCGGGCGGTGGGGCGGCCA